>NC_092355.1:21119040-21719040 GCF_963676685.1 Mytilus edulis | reverse complement strand
TTGGTGCAGACTAGCAATTTTCAAAACTAAGATAAAAACTACAGGCCACTGTGTTTGTATTTAAATGTTAATCTGGTGATTTTGAAAGGAAGGAAATGATTGAATTTTAAAATAAAATATGAAATATAGCTCTTATATAAAGCAATCAGAATTAGAAAAAAAGAATAGACATATTAACAAATATACATAAGCAAATAGAGAAAAATTACAGCATATTCTGACATGAAGAAAACTAAAAAATCTGAGTTATCTCCCCTTACAAATTCATATTTTAAATTTTAATTGTGTTTTTATGTATAAAAAATTAGCTACAATAAGATAAAATAACATGATAATTTTTCATTTCAATGAAAATGATCACAAATAAATTTCATTTCCTTTATTGGCTAATTTCAAATAAAAATCTGAACCAATCATTGCAGTCATTACTCACGGTCAATTCATAAATTATTGTGAGTAGATATTATTGTGATTTTTGAAGAATGAACAAAAAAGGATGTTTTATAAATGCAGTTTTCAAAAAGCTCCATTCAAATGTATGTATCAGATAGCAGAATGTTAGTTCTTATATAGCAAGACTGAAGAAGTCGTATTTTTCACATTGATAAAAACTGTGCAATAATTGCTGAATTTACAGTACAATTCAAGATGTAGTTATATACGTAGTCCCATAAGACCTTCAATTAGTAAAGGTTAATATCATCAGCCCTGGGTATAAATCATAACTTAATAAACACAGCAAAATTTTCTTGAAGAAATGTCTATTATTTGAGTGGATGTAACTCAAATGAAGAAGTTTATATTAGCATATCTAATAATAACTGTGTTAAGAATTGGCAAAACTTTCCATTTAAAAGACTCTTGTCCCATCAAATGCAGAACCTGCCAATTGTGATTATTGTTACTATTTCCTCTGACATGAATATGCATGAAATAATTACCACTGGACATAAAGCATGAAAAAATCAATCAATCAATCATTTGAAAGTACCATAGCTGATAGCTAGCTGCATCATTTGGTCTCTGGTGGATTGTCGTCTCACTGGCAATCATACCATATCTCATTATTATATATTGGTTGCATATTAATTATTCCAATTTTAGAAGTATCTTAAATTATAAACTACATTTAACATTGTATAAAAAATATTTCTTAGTTCATGACATACCTGCCAACTTTCACGATTTAGGCGTGTACTACACGATTTTGACCCTTTGTCACGATTGCACGATCGTGTTCCTGAAAAACCCTCTAAAACACGATTTGGTGAAAATTTACACGAAAAATATTGTTGTTCCCGATTTTGAACTGTGTCCAATGGAGAAAAATCGTGTTCAGCCAATCAAATTGTGCGTTTCTCATGATCAAATTAATCAGCCAATCAAAAACGTTTTCTCTCAAGATTGTTTTAACATGCTAGATATTGAACTTGTGTTGTATTCCTCTGTTTGTTGGTCAGAATTGTAAAAACGTGAACATGGCAAATGATTTTTCAACTGCAAGGAGGTTCTTACACTGAATAAGAATAAAAGCATGGCTGATTGACAAACTTCAATGATGCAGAACTACCATGAATATAATAAATAGTAGTTTATTCACTAATTTATTGACATAACATGTACACTTACTGTAACATAATTTTATTTATGTATTCAATCATTTAAAGGATAATGTACTCTTCATTATTTTCCACATGGACCCCCCCCCCCCCCCCCCCACATCAACATGAGGAATCCCTTAAATGAGGGACAACCCTTAGTCAAGGGGTTACTCTTGTAAAAATTAAATAGGAAAATGTAGATTTGTTAACTTAAAAATGGGAAATTCTGACATTATATTTGGAACAGCTTTTCTAAATGAAGAGTCCTATTATTTTGAATAATAAAGAAGATATAAGGCCAAGAACATATCAAAATTCTTGGACATGTGTTGACCATATAATACCAGATAGACAATGATAGATCATAAGCTGTACAGTTCTTTGGGAAAAGTTTCTTCAAATAATATGAATGCTCATTTGTACTTAAAAAGTGGTTTTTAATGTCCTAACATTGAGGGGGGATCCCTATGTGTTGTTCCCAACCTGATAAAAGTCCTTCTTTGTGTATAATTTTAAATTGGAAAAGTCAACAACTATTTAGTATCCTTACACATGAAAATAATTCCTGGTCTTACAGCTACATGTTCATATTTTCTGCTGATATAATAACTAGAATCATGCAAATAAACTTAAAAAAAGGGATGTAAGCTCATCTTACAAATCATGCAAAAATGACACTTTTTCGCGCAAAATAGTCGTCGCAAAGAATTTTAAACTTTGAAATTGTTGTCGCGCGCTAAAACCCCCATGGGCATTTTCAAAAGTTGGCAGGTATGGTTCATGATCTCATAACACTTCATTAGTAACATACATTCCTGAGCCTGTAATTCATCTTCTAATCTCTCTTTTATCCAGTTATAGTCGGTTTCTAGGACATCTATAAATTTACGGAAGGCCCTGGGACCTCGTCGAGGTAGAATATCTAGTAATGTTATAACTTTATCTTGTCTTGTTCTTTGGTTCTGAAATGAAAGAAAGTTACATTAGTAATAGACACATGTTTTAAGATTTCCCGTGAAACTTATGGTTTTACCCTTGTCCATCTGTACCTCCTTCTGTAACGTATTTCACGAAATTGGTTTCCATTCTCAAACTTTTGTTTGCCCAACCAAATGTTATGAAACTTATATTGAACAATGGTTATGCTTATTACCACAAAACACAAGTCTTCTTATACTGTTTTAGAGTGTTTTCCCTTTACAAATAGAAAAATTGCTGAATTTCACACTTCTGTTCTCTAACTGAAGTTTACCTCAACCACATGTTATGACTCTTATACACAATGCTTATTACCACAATATACAGATCAAGTTTGAATTTTGGTGGCATCACCTTTACCATACGAGATTTATGCACCTTTACAATGAAAATATTACTGAATTTTTCCTATCCGTTCTCTAACTTTAGTTTGCCTCAATCAAATGTAACGAATCGTACACAATGCTTATTACCACTAAATGCTGGTCAAGTTTGAATTTTGGTGGCATCACTTATACCTTTACCATTCTAGATTGATGGCCCCTTTTCAAAGGAAAAATTGCTTTTTCTTTTCATTCTATTTTTGAACTTAGTTTATTTCATCTAAATACATGTATTATGAATCTCATACAAAATGCTTATTAACTCAAAACACAAATCAAAATCTACCTCAACTCTGTCTTTTTGGTCCTCTGTTATTATCCTAGAACAGAACAGTAGCGATAGAAATGACATGGTAGGATCTAGATCTTCCAGTAAACAATTACGACAGTTCTGTAACGTGACTTTCTCAATTTGGTTCATGTCTTCTGTATGTAGAAGCATTACTGGTTTGATTAAATCTGTGATCTACATCAGCTTGTAGAACTGTAAAAGATCATAATAACAGTTAATTCCTTACCACTGTTATACCATATAGCGGGTTATTTTCAGGGGTGAAAAATTTTGCGATTTTCATTTAATTAATGTATACAAAAAATTTTTTGGTGGTTATTATTTTTTTGCAGATCGATTTAAAACTTTATCAATACCTTTGCATAGGCTGTTTTAAATTGGCGGAATTTATTTTGACGATTTTTTTCTATCAGTGAAAAGCCCCCGCTATACGGTATATGAAATCAGGAGATATATGGTATGATTTGCAATGAGACAATTATCAAACAAATGATGTAGATGTTAGCAACTTTAAGTCACTTATTTAACAGCCTTCAATAATGAGCAAAATATATACAACACATCATGAAATGTGACAAAGTTTAAATATTAAGAATTATTCAAAAACTGAGAATTAAAGGACAGATGAAACAGTGTTCAAAAAGTAA
The DNA here is from genome assembly GCF_963676685.1 of Mytilus edulis. Taxonomy (NCBI): domain Eukaryota; kingdom Metazoa; phylum Mollusca; class Bivalvia; order Mytilida; family Mytilidae; genus Mytilus; species Mytilus edulis. The sequence goes on along the minus strand of NC_092355.1, from coordinate 21,715,139 downwards.
AAACAGAAGCTTGTTATTGGCTTTTTGTTGTTTCCAGAATTCTTATTTTTTTGGTTATAGTTTAGGTCCATCCATCTGTTTGTCCTTCATCAACATGTTGATCAGTAACCTCAAAAACACTTGAACGAAAATTTCATAAGATTTTAGTGAATTGTTTATATCTATTGATGTAACTTCTCTTTGGATTTTCATATCTTTTAGAATTTACATTGTCAAGTTATGAGATTTTATTCATAAAAAAGGGGGTATTTTCTAGTTTTTGGTGAACAACTCAATAATGCTTTGAGCTGTTTTTATGAAATTTTGGTGACTTATTTTGTTATATCTATTCGAATAAGCGTCCTTTAGTTATGTATAAATTTGTGATATGACATTGATATTTGCAACTTCATTTGTTGAAAAAGTGACAGGCGTATCATGTGCTTATGGCACAGCTCTTTTATTATAATGATTCAGACAAAGATATTGTCTTGCTATAATATCTTCTAGAAATAGAAGTCAGATACTGATATGATGTTATGAGATGCAGACAAAATGTAATAAGATGCACAGTATCTCAGTAACAGAGTTCTTCTCTTATATGTCCAGGTTTAGTTTTACATGACCTTGTTGACTGTACAATATGTAGTGGCCAAATTCTTGTAGCCACCCCACTCCTTCATGATATAAATAATATATTAAAAAGGGACAACGACAATGAAATACCGCTTGTGATATTTTCACATTTCAGTTAAAATGACACATACACAAATAAAAGCACACACAAACACCATCGTTAGAAATTTGCTAAGTTTAAACATAGGGATTTGAAAGCAGAGGAAGACAGTTTTCTTACCTTTTTGTTTTCAAGGTGTCATTATATTTGTGAATTTTTTCAAACTTATAAAACCTGCAGTACTGTATGAAAAATCAATGGTAAACAATATTTAAATGTATCAATATTTATAATCTGCATTCTTAAAGGCCAAGCAAAAATTAAATTATTTGTCAGTTCTTAATTTAAATCCTTTTGCCATATAGTAATCTGTTGAAAGTTTAAGTATATTTTTTCAGAATTGAAATTAATTAAGTTGTTATAGTTTTCAAGTGCCCCTGATCTTGGGATACACATTGTAAATAAAGTGTTATATCAGCATGTATGAATGAAAGCATTCTCCGTAAAAAAAGTGGGTGTAAGTATTACTATAAATTCAAAACTTAGCTTCTCAGACTCAGGAACTAAATAATTTCACTAGATAACAGATCTTGGCTGTGTAAGCCAGTAAATTGAAGTTACTTATTCACAATATGTGATGGACCTTAACTTGCAGACTTTAAAAGGCTGAAGAATATTTGAACTCTACAAATATATTTTAGACTCTAGAAATAGAATTTATTGATAGAATGAATTATATTTTATTGAAATTTGTTTCATTTCTTAGTAAAAAGTCCCCATCAAAATTCTATGTATGACCATATAATAGTCTTTGAATGGCCTAATACAACAAAGGTAGTGTTTTAAATCAGATTTATAAGGTTCCAGATTTACTTAGTTAACTACAGATGAATTGTAAATCTCTTTAAAAGACCATAAAGAACATAGATTGTTTTATAAAAGCCGTGGACACACTTTGTCTGCAATAGTTTGACAGATTATGTGTTGATTATGGGTATTGAAGTGAGGACCATCACTTTGTTGAGGAGTACATGTATTAGGTGTCATATGTTTTAGCATCAATAATGAAATACATAGAAGTATATGGTCTTTTTCGTATAGAATTTGCATAAGATGCAACGCAGATTAAACCATTATTGTATTAACCATTGGAATACTGTATAGCTATTGTATGTATAAGATGACTTAAATGAGTCATTTCAAAAGAAACCAAAAATAACGCATTTGCAAGTTATTTTCCAAAGAAATCTTGAGAGAAAAAATACCTATAAACTAACCTTAGTGTTGATAAAAATAAATAAGTTAACCACAAAAATAATGTCAAAGTCATGTCACATGGCAATAGTTTGAAAAACATTTTTCATGGTCAACTGATGTAGAATACAAGTATATAAAAATAAAAAAGGTATGGTAAGATTGCCAATGTCTAAGACAACTCTCCACCATACATCTAAATGATATAAAAGTTAAGCAACTTTTGTAGGTCACAATGCAGTATTTAATACTGAGCAAAACCCATACAACATGTTCTATATGTGTTAAGGGACCAGTTGAAGCACTCCTCAAGGGACAGGATTTTCTAGCTGCATTGAAGACCCATTGGTGGCCTTTGGCTGTTATATGCTCTTTGATCGAGTTGTTGTCTCTTTGATACATTCCCCATTTCCATTTTCAACTTTATGATCATTTTCTGTACAAAAATATTAACATACTATTATGGCAAATGTATTACTTACCAAAGTGACTATTTTTCAAGATGAAATTAAATCCAGGTAAGCTTAACAGACTATTTTTGCACCCTTGCAATTTATCAAATGTTTTTGTTTGGACCCATCAAATTGATCATATGTTTGTTTTTTGTTTAAAATGTTAAATAATATTTGGTGTATTATATTTCATTACCCTGTGAAGGCCTTGATGGGTTCTATTTTGATTTATAAAGAATTAAATAACAGATATTAAATCAATACATTGTAACTGTTTGTAACTAGATAAATCTGACTTGCTAACCTTCTTAAGATGACACTTTAAAAATGTCTTTGTATGTGCATGGAGTCATTACGATTTATGATAACATTGGCGCAATAAAATATATGATATATACAAATTTATTAATTGAAACTTTTGTAAAAATGTTAATTAAGGATGAATTGACAAATTTAAAGTTGGTTAAATAATTTTGTCTTTGTATGGTTTTATTTTAAGTAGGGTATTAGAATTATTTAATGACATAATTGCTAAATACTTAATTTGTAAGCTTTCAACATGGACTCACTTGTCTATTGTTTCTTAATCTACCTGTTTACTGCTTGTCTTATCTATATTTTTATGATGCATTGACTTTAATGTAGCTTCATGTTCAAGAAAGCTTAGTTATTTTTTATACCCAACTTAACACTTACCCTGCTGAATTGTTTTCAGAAAATGTCTAATTTTCATTTATTTGCAAAAATATGCAAATTATTTGCAAATGAGCTTAACCCTGCTACTGAAGCATATAGATTCCTTTAATTCTAAGGTAGGGGATCAAGGGGCAGTTGGTCAGGTTGAGGGGGCTGGAATTTGCTCCAAAGTTAGTCATCAGGTGCAAAAAGTGTCAATTTTTACAATTTTTCGTCCTATTTCTTGACCCCGAAGACCCAGGGGTGTTGGTAAAGGTATCCAGCTGTGGTCTGAATGTAGAGTGGACCCCATTTAACAAATTGACTCAAACGGTGGTTAGGTGGGAGTGAATCTGATTTTTCGTTCAGCAGTCTAAAGAAGGTCATTTTAGACCAATAATACTGAATTTCATGATTTTTTCCATTTTTAACCGGATTTTTGTGACAAAAATGTCGGTTATTGATTTGGGGATGTACGGCGGGCGGGCGGGCGGTCAGGCGGACGGGCGGCAATCAAATGTTGTCCGTGCATTAACTCATGAACCGTTCAACCAAAGCTTTTAAAATTTTAATATGTTGTTACTGACAACTAAATGAAGGTCAAGTTCAATAATGGTGATTTTGACTTTTACCGTTCAGGAGTTATGGTTCTTGAAAGATTGAAAAATGGAGTTTCCAGTCGTGTCCGTGCATTTACGCATGAACTGTTCTACCTAAGCTTCCCAAATTTTAATATGTTGTTACTGATGACAAATTGGAGGTCAAGTTCAATAATGGCGATCTTGACTTTTACCGTTCAGGAGTTATGGTTCTTGAAAGATTGAAAAATGGAGTTTCCAGTCGTGTCCGTGCATTTTCTCATGAACCATTCAACCAAAGCTTTTGAAATTTTTATATGTTGTTATTGATGGCAAATTAGAGGTCAAGTTCAATAATGACGATTTTGACTTTTACCGTTCAGGAGTTATGGTTCTTGAAAGATTGTGAAATGGCGTTTCCATTCACATTGTTGCATTTACTCATGAACCATTCAATCTTGAAGCTTTTCAAATTTTAAGATGTTGATACTGATGACAAAATGGAGGTCAAATTTCATATTGACGATTTTCACTTTCACCATTCATCAGTAATGGTTCTTGTGATATTGCCAGGACACAAATAAATATTAATAAATCCGGTTTGCTGTCGTTGTGACATCCTCTTGTTTTTACTTCAACTGGACATATTTTCTATGCATATTTCAATAACAACTACGATCAGTAACATTTTATAGCTGACTATGCGGTATGGGCTTTGCTCATTGTTGAAGGCTGTACGGTGACATATAGCTGATAATGTCTGTATCATTTTGGTCTTTTGTGGATAGTTGTCTCATTGGCAATCATACCACATCTTCTTTTTTTATATTGTATGTCTGTTGGTTTGCACAATTTTTGCAAGTTTTAGACGTCTGAACTTCCTGTGTTGAACACACCAAAGGGATTTAGCCCACCCCATCAGCAAGTCCACAGTTTTATCGGATTGTAATTTTACAAGTTTGTATTTGAGCTCAAAATGCAATTTATACATGAGAAACATGGCAATAGATATTCTCAGATTGAGGGAAGATGCATGCATAAATTTCAAAATAAGTATCATACAGTTGACTTTTAAAAGTATGGAGAACTTATATATTGTAGCCAAATAATAGTTGTTTGTGTAAGCCCGTCATGTCAGTGATTTTGCTAGGGCTTGTCACTTTCGTAATTTACAAAAGGGTTTTCGCATTGACGAAAGTACTGCAAATCAATTTCGTCACTTAAATTTTGAAATTGTAAAAATATTTTCGCATTAAAATAAATCTGCCGGTCTTTATGTTTGTGACAAGTTTATGACCCCCAGGTAATTAACATTTTCAACAGGTGTTACAAGTTTGTGATTACAACTAATCCGCTTATTGCCATCAGATGGGTCACTCATCCGTTAATTATTAATAAACCTCATAATTGACCATCATAGTTATTTCCCCAGGAATATCAGTCAATTTCAACAACCAGGTGTATAGTTTCTTCATTTGATGAAATTGTTACCCCTGAACAGTTCGCATTTGAATTTCAATATTTCTCAAACGATCACAATTTCAAGTTCTTTTGTCGTTATGATTCACCATTTGAACGCATTTTCGTCATAATTAATATAAATTGCCATCAAAAACTTTCAACAATTTTCATTTAAAATATAGAACTTTATTCAAAATGTTCAGAGAAGTCTTCACGAGTAAACAGATGCTTCCTGTCCTGTGGGCTAAGCATGCATGAAAGTATTCCTATTTATAGACCCTGATTAAAACAGATTAAAATGTAAAATACAAAATCTTTTAGAATCAATTAAACTAATTATTTAAATATATATCTTTTACTAAAAGAAGTTCAACCAAAAAATGATAATTTTCTGATGAATCCTGACTCGTTTTGAATTTATCATCCACGTGGCACTTCCCGTTTTCATTTCATTTTAAAACCGAAAGTTGTAAACATGATCTATTCTTGATTTGTTAACAACCTTCTTTCAGTGGTTATACTCGTTCCAAATGGATTTTATACAGTTCCAACTTTATAGAAATGATTTCCAAATATTGATTTAGACATTTTATAAGGATAATGGTTATGCAGTGATATAATCATTGCAAGTAAATTTCTGCTGTGATTCCTTGTTTGACCTTGTTTAATAAAAAATGAATCCAACTTTTGGTGATCAGGAATGTCCTCTGGAACAAACTGAAGAGAAATTGTGAACTAAGTTTCAACATCCCTTGTCAGAATCTTTCATAATAAGGGCCAATACAGTCAAATCATACAATACTGATTGCCAATCATGCCCAAGTCGTTTAAAATCTGACAAAGTCAAAGATGAAGGCAAACTAGTAATATAAATCATTGGACCCTTGCTGTTACAAAAAAAATAGGTTGATTTTCATAGCGTGCAAAAGTGACTAAAGCCAGAGGCGGATTTAGTAGGGGGAGCCCTCTTTTCTGGGAAAAATTTGGTTGATTATATAGGGAATCACTAAGGCATGACCAGAGCGGGCCCCCTCTTAGGCAGTCAACGGGCCCCCACTTATGAAAATTTTGGGATCCAACACTGAAAGCCCTCAAAATGACAGCATGTTAAGGGTTAATATTTCTGTCTCAGTTTACAGTAGGATGATGTATTAACTCAGTGCAAGACAAAAAAGGTAACTGTAACCAACATTCTCTTCTTCAAAGATTGTGTTAAGAAGGTAATTTAAGTTCCCATAAGCATGAACCAACAATTAAGGAATTAATTTTGATAAATGAATATTTAGTATTGAAAGTGTTACACAGAATGATGTATTTAACCCTGTAATAGAAGATAACTTATATATTTTATTCCATGTAATAAAATAAAATTTATAAAGAAAAAAATTGGCATACATAAGAAATCAATCTTTTAGGAATATTGATAGTTGTTATCCATTCAGTTAATGTGTTTGAGCTTTTGATTTTGCCATTTGATTAGGGACTTTTTGTTCTTTTTTTTTTAAATTTCCACACTCAGGATTATAAACATTTTGATTTTCACATAGTTATTTCAGTACTTTCCCAAATACTAAAGTTTTTAAAGTTTTTTCTGACGTCAGCTTTTGATACATGTACTGCATCGAATGTTTTGAACTTGCAAGATTGCTATACCTCTTTAGTGTTACTACGATTTAGTTTTATTTAATAGTATGTAATAATAGGTATTTCAGTTCTTCTGATTTTTCTTGAAGTCATTGTGACGTCAGCTTTTAAGACACTGTTGGATACATGCACTGCATTGAATGTTTTGAACTTGCAAGATTGATATACCTCTTAAATGTTACTACGATTTAGGTATTTAACAGAGAGGTTAGTAAAATGTAAAGTGTTTAAAAAGAGATAATAAAGCTATACTGGATTAAATAGCACCAGTCCTTACATGGAAATATGCAAATAATTTATTGTTTTTATGAGGCAATTACAACACTAAATAAAAGAATATGAAGATTATTTAAAAGTTGTAAATCTGCTTTTATGTGTTTATACAACTGCCTAGTTATAAATTTTATAATGGATTTGAAGAGTTTGAAATATCCTTTGTTAAAACTTACTAAGATATAAAAATATATATATTAGAAATGTCAACTGAGAGAAGAATTGTGTTTCAAGTACTCATGGGATTTGCCAAGCCATACTGGAGTACTCGCTCGAAAAGAATATCTACAAAATTGGAAAACATTATATGTATTTTACACTTTGATGGTTCTGATTAGTTGAGTATCATCTTGGTATTTTAATATGATGGTATTACTGTCAGAGCAACACTCAAGTACTTGTTAACCCGAATAGTCGGATAAAACTGTTTTATTTTAAGGGGTGGGCTTCCTTTTGATGTCTTTCACACGAGGTCTAAAACTCCCCCAAAAAGTGTAAACCTGCTGACATATAACTACTGATAGTGCTTGTTTTTGAAATATGCCTAGGATACAACTATTTCTGATTGCAGGTCCTCTTGAAATCAAAAATCGGAAAAATCTGGTAATTTCTAATTTTTTGTCCAAATGACCTTCTTTAGACTGCTGTACTCAGATCAGTCACTCCAACCTAAGAACTGTTGTGGTAAATATGTTGACTGGGGTCCTTTCTACATGCAGATTGACTACAGATGGATCCATCAATTTGCATTCCTCGGTTTTCCAGGTCAAGAAAAAAGACGAAAAATCGTCAAAATTAACACTTTTTGCATCTGATGACCAACTTTTGTAATCGGTAATCAAATGACTGCAATTGACCTTAAATTTTCCAAATATGTCTTATATAGTTTTTTTTTTCAACTTTCCATTTGATGTTTTAGCTAGTTTTCATGTCTATCCTGTTTCCGTATTATAAATTGAAATTTGATCAAGATCTTATATGTTGTCCATCCGGTTTCTATTATTAACTTTTTTTGTTTTGTAAGCTTTAATTGAAAAGTGCATTTAAAGCCAATTTATTTAAAAGAGCCTTATCCACAAGTTTTGACTGAAATTAATACGTTATCTATAGTTTGTGGAAAGTGTGTGAATTAATGTTTGAAAGGTAACTGACAGGCAGTTTTATTGAAGTGATCCCTGGGCTGATTTTAAATGAACACTTTAGTATGCTAAATATCTGTTTGATAGGGAAAGATTAGTAGACAATCAGACAAAATTGGGATATTAATGATTTATTTGTTGGTTTAAGTAAAATGAGATTAAAATTGTAAATAAAACAAAGTTTATCACTTGCCTTTTGTATACTGAAGATTTCTTAACAGCATCATTTTTGAAGTTATATAATGTTTGAAATTATTTTGCTACATATTGACAACCTTTAAGTCGCACTTTTAACAATTATGTTCTATTGCTTACATGGGTTATGTACAAATTATAAAAAGCTGTCAATTATGGTAGTTCGCTTCTCAGTTTCAAAGTAATGAACTTTTTAAAACACTAGTTTATATTGATAGGGGATTAATAAAGAAATTAATAGAGCAAAAAAAATATATAGGTCACCGTGCTTGTTTTCGAGATATTAGCCATTGAAATTTTGGCGGGAAAATATTCTCTCTAGACTTTTCATAGCTTTAGTATTGACAAGGTGAAGTTCTCAAAAACTGTTAAAAAGTAATTAAAATTTTATAAGACTTTTACAGATGGCTTATTATTATACATGTAAAAGATTTACAAAAAGAAAATTGGGGGTCACCGGGAAAATTTTTGCAAGGCATTCAAATGGATAAAACCAGAGGATTCCGAAAATCTTACAAAATATCCAAAACATGACAAGCCAGCTCCTTATATGGCATCTTGTAGTTTTATATATTTCGGAGTTAAGTATGACATCTATCATCACTGAACTAGTACACGATTTTGTTTGGTGGCCTGTTGAAGCCCGCCTCCAGGTGCAGGATTATATCACTGTATTGAAGACCCATTGGTGTCCTTTTGCAGTTTTCTGCTCTTTTGTTAGGTTATAATTGTCTCTTTGACGCATTCCCCAATTCCGTTCTCAATTTCATTACATCATATTTGGCTAATACTTAAGGGACGACATCAAAAGTTCAATGTAGAATAAAAAACTTAATTCACATAATTTTTTCACTGACACCCCCACCCCCCTCTTCACTTAATTAGGGAAAAATTGATTTACCAATAGGGATATATGTAAAAATCGATTTTAGATAAACAAAACTATCTGATTTAAGTTTTTTTTATCCTACATCGATCTTTTGATGTCGTCCCTAAGTATAAAGATAAGATAATATATGCATGATAATGTTGATTCCCAAAGGTTATGGATACGCAGTGTAGTAGCAAACAACTTTTATTCTCTATGTCTGTGTCTATGAAATTTTATTGCTTTTTCCTGATGTATAAGAAATATGAATGAAAAGGTCACATCAGTCCTTTAAACTTTTTATGGGTTATGGCAGTTTTCTGCCACATTCCCCATTTCCATTCTCAATTTTATTACATCATATTCGGCTAATACTAGTAAAATAAGATAATATATACCGTACATGATGTACAACTGTTGTACATAAAATTTCTGATGCTGGTATAAACAAAATTCCGTTGTAATTCGTTATTTCAGTACACCTTATTGCTATTTGTCGGCCATTACTGTAAATTACAAAAGATCCCGTAATTTTTATTACGTTATAATAAAAAATATTTGATGCCACAATGGAAAAGTGATAATGTTGTATGATGTCAAAAATTCAAGCGGGACAAATTATTAGGTCAAGAGGGACAGATATCCAAATAACGATAAGGTGTAAAGAACTGAATATTCCTCATTATTAGTACAAATGAACCCTTAAATATTTTTTTTAAGTAGTAGCAATTATTTTAGCAACATTGAGAAGGACTTATTTGTCCAATTTCTGCAGCTTTGGTGCCTACATTTAGAATTTTATGTCATTTTCTGTCGGTCTTGCTTTTTTTCCTGTTTGTGTGCAAATATTGTTTAGCTTGGAATTACTTTGAGTTAAAGAAGTTACATATATTAATTTTTTGGAGAAAGTGTTTTTACAATATTGTTTAAGATGCAATATTTTTAATGAATTTGAAATACTCTACTTGGGGTATGAATATGAATCAAGATGAACCATTTGAAATATTGGCAAACATTGCATTTTATTTAACGATGAAATTTACATAAAATATTTTATAGTACCTTTATATTATAAATAGTATAGTACTGACAGCTGAAAATAATCTACCAGTATATAGAATGTTGCCAAATATAGATTTTGGGAGAATACTATCAGGATTTAAACCTTGCATGGTCATTTTTCACCAGTTTTGTTTTGGTTATAGAGTTTTGTTTACTGATAAGGGAATTGTTTGATATATTTATAGGTTTATTTGTATTTGTATTGAATTGAGTATTTAATAAATACATATGGTAGAGTTATGAAATATCCAGGCCATTTTTTGTCAGATATGTTTTTACCATTGGGTATTTACCTTTCAGTTTAAACTTTAGTATAGACACTTTTTCCCCATGTTTTGGGATTACCGTAGAGCATTTCTGTCAATGAAAGTGAATAAAAAAAACAGCAAATTATAAATTCTTTTTTGGGCCTGGAAAATTGTAATAAGTGCAGTTTTACTATTCAACAAAGAGAGAACAGATATACATGACAAATCTATATTGTATTGTAGTATGTTTAGGTTTGAGAAGCAAAATCAAAATGCAAGGTCAAGTGGTATAGAAAAGAGAACTAAAATGTATATGCATATGTTATTTCCCTCATTTTCCATCCAAATCACAATTTGTAATAGTAAACTATTATACGTCAAAGTACGATATTCAACCGGACTTGGCTCACATCGTACAGCAAGCTTAAAAGGACCCCAAAAATGACTAATGTAAAACCATTCAAATGGGGAATTGAGAAACACTCATGAACCACATCAACAAACAACAACTACTGAACAATAGATTCCTGACTTCGGACAGACTCAAACAAATGCAATGGGTTTGAACGTTTTAATAGGTACCAATCTTCACCCTTATCTGAAACAATAGTTTATTAATATGCCTCCATTATATGTACCTTAGTTTGAGTGATGTGTAGCTCCAACAGTTTTCTCTCTGCTTTATTCAATTTTGCCAAGTGATTTCAAACCGACTGAAGATGTGCATCTCATTTTAATTGAGATTGTAACATTCTACTACAACATAGATATAAGAAAATGTTGTATGAGAGGCAATGAGACAACTCTCAAAGTACAGTCTTCAATGCAGAGCCTTGGCCCACACCAAAAAGCAATATTCATATTTAAAGAGCCCCCAAAGATGACTTGTGTAAAACAAACGGGAAATTCGTTTTTTAATCAATAAAAAAGGTGTATGAAATAAGTTCCTTGATGGATTACTTTTGTCTCATTGTTGAAGGCAATACAGTTTTTCTTACATCTACTTCATTTAAACTTTGGTGGATTAAAGTTGTCCCATTTGCAGTCATATACCACATCTCTTTATTTGTTTATTTGTTTATAAAGAACTGAAATCATTTTTTCAAAACAAGATTTATAGTTTAAAAGCAATACATACAACAATGCTATAATAAATAACAATTTCACATAAATAACAATTGATTTTTTACCTTGATTGTAATATTGGTCTATATGTATTATGAGAGTTTTGTTAATGTTGAAGAGGGGTAGAAGATTTTTGTCTTGATCGATTCATTTAAGAGGGTAGTAAGGTCCTTTTACATCAGGCGTCAAACAGTCATTTTCTTCTACCGTTGGCGTCAAATTGGTTAAAATTTTGTTGTGATACATCAAAATATCCTTATCATGAATTGTCAGAGGTCTTAAATAATTATCATTACCGTCATTTTTAGAAAAAAATTAACGTGATTCGTTAAAATCAGTCCATGTTTTTATCTTCTAAAAGAAAGTGTACATTTTATCGTCATACTCAAAAGATTATTGTTAACATCATTTGGCAAGACTTTTTACCGTTATTCGTCATGAAGGTACCCCCATTATGACCCTCATATAATGGGATATTTTGTCTGGGTGGTTGATGCATGCTGGGAGATTTTTAATTAAAAAATTTTTTATGCATGATTGAATAGTAGAAAATTTTGTCTTTATGTTTGAGGCATATTTGGAGATGTATTATCGTTATGTTTAGCATGATTGAAAAACAGAACACAGTTTATTGCAAATTTATATGTAATTCTCATGCACTGGACAGAATATTTCATAATGTTTCACTATCTTTTTTCGTCCTTTTCTTCTTTTATACTGATTATGAAATAGGTAGGATCTATATAGTACACCTATTAGGAGCTTTTGTTGGTGTGCTTGAAGAGTAATTGAAGTTTCAAAAAATTTACACAGATAATGATTATTCCCAAAGCTTATGTATACGCAGTGCAGTAGAAAACAACTTTTATCTTCTGTATGTTTGTGTCTATAAAATTTTATTGCTCTTTCCTGAGGTATAAGAAATGTGAATGAAAAGGTCAAATCTCTTTTGAACTTTTTATGGGTTATTATAAACATTGTATCACTTTCTGTTTTATATCTCGATTCTGATTGGGTAGAAAATGACTTAATGTGAGGTATTTAACTTTTCAATGATTTGATTGGATTGTGAAGGATTCAGACAAGGGCTTTAAGGCCATGGCTATAAGCATTCAGTTCTGAAAACCATGTTAGATTTCCAAATTGCACCACTGAAATTGTTAAGACGATGATGGAAATTAGTTAGACGACAGATTATCTTATTTCTTTTACAGATTAACACCCGTTTTGTTCTGTTGGACAGAGGAGCTTTTTTGTACAAGAACAAACTGTCACAGTCATAGGAATATTTTGAATAAATCCTCACTGCTTTTATAGAATCTAATGCATTTTGGATAAAGTTTTCACATCTATATCTTAAGATTTTATGTATTGAGAGCTCTTTGATGGTATATAGCCATGGTTGTATTTCACAAAAGACGAAAAGAAATTGTGGTCTCTTTCTAGAAACAGAATATCATATAAAAAATTCTTTTGTTATTTAACAATGTCAGTAAATATTCCCATCTTTAAGTTTTAGTCTAAACAAGTTATTTATTTACAAATCAATTATTTTCAGCTTCGATATGTTTTCTTTCTATTAGGAGATCTAAACTTTGAAAGAGTAGGTCTTGAATTTTTAGGGATACTTTGTGATCTACGAGGTGAATTACGTTTTAGATCGTCCTGCATTTTAACAGTCGCATCCGCAAGGTCATTGTTTTGCTCTTTTAGAGCATGCACCATTTGTTGAAGGTTTAACAATGTCTTTTCTTTTTCCAAATGCTGAATGTGAAGTCTTTGTAATCGTTCTATCTCCTTTTTAAGTTCGTGTTTTTCGGATTGTAAATTTTTTATTTGACGGTCCTTAACCTCAAGTTCTACATCTTTGTATGAGTTTGTTTGTTTTAATTTTTGCTGAGCAGAAGACAAATCATAATTTTCCGACACCATAAGTTCGTTTTCTTGAGAAAGCTTTTTTATATCTTTTTTAAGCTTTTTCTTTTCAGAAAGAATATGTTCAACTTGAAATGCTAAAGATAGGTTGTCACTGTTTTCACCAAACAACGATATACACTTTTTAACCTCACTTTCAAGTTTGTGATGTTGTTCCACTAAATGATGAATACATTCCTCCAAATCTTTTATTGTTGATTTACCGTTGATAAATCCTCCGTCCATTGTTTCACGAGGATTAATGAACCCTACACGTCTTTCAAGTTTTCTACACGTATCTTGTAACCAGCGCTGAACTTCGTCATTTAGACGCCTGTGGTCACGGACTTCACATACTTTTTGATGTGACTGTTTTTGAACCTCTTTAATTTGTTCCGTTATGAAAGTTTCGATTGCTTGTTTGTCTGATTGGCAAAGTTTTCGACTTAAACTAAATTGCTGTGTCATAAAATTCCCAATTTTTTTCTTAACACCATTAAAACCATTGAGAGTTATAGCTGAATCTGTTAAATCTTTTGGTGAAGCTACAAAAGAAATTATATCAAGTTATAAAAATAATGAGAAATGGGAAACATTTTTGTTTCGGGGCCAGCGGAACCACACCTTTGGGTGCCTGAGCTTCTTGCTGCATTGAAGACCAATTCATGGTCTTTAGCTGTTTCATGCTCTTTTGTTGGGCTATTGTCTCATTGACACATTCCCCATTTCCATTCTCAATTTTATAAGATAAGTCAATGTGAAAAATCGGATTTGACCAAAAAATTTACATGATTCAGAAAAATTATAAGTTGCTCTAATAGTGTCCATCAAAAAATTGTTGTTTACAAATATTCCCAAGAAAAAAACAAAAAACATTTAGATATAAGTGAAGGCAACCAACAATGATATTCTAGGTGACTTGATTGAAAAATCAGGAGATGTAATTTTTTTGCCACTAAGACAATCAACACTTTATAATAAGCTTCAAAGCTCCTTGCATGACAAAATGAAACTATTGAAATGAGGAAAGTTACAACTGATTTTATAACGAAAAACAAATATAGCAGCAAACCATCAACAATTGAATTACAAGCTCTGGTCTTCAAGACATGCATACATAAAATGTTATAGAGTTCTCTGTGCATTCAATGCTCACTATATTATTGTAATCTTCAGAACAACAAGAAGTACAGAGTTAACAATTAAAAAAAAAAACGTTCAGAAGAATTGAAGTAATCTTTCTTTTAAAGTTCTTTGATTGAACAGTTGATTCTTCACAAATTAAAAGATCTTTCTTACGTTGTAACAGATATTATTCAATTTTTTGGACCAACCAGCTTTCGATTGAACTTCAGAATGTGTCTGCTCTTTTAAACATCCAGTGAAAAATATTTGATGCATGTTCAGATCCAAGTGTTATACATGAATTAAAAAGATGTCTACCAATTTAATGTAACAGACTATAGTCTGTATATTATCAGAATATAGCCATTGGATTTCCTATAGATAACTTTAACTTTGATGAAATATGTTTTGGATCTTCTCTCCTGATAGTGCAAACAAAAGCATTGTACAGAACGATTGCATGTTATGAAGTAAGATTTTTAAACTTTGAAAAATTTAATTTTAAAAATCCTGTTATCAAAATTTGACTTTTAAACCCCTTTAGTTAGTACATGTGTATATCTATGCTAGATCTTTCTACAGATATTACTAGAAATAGTTGTGTGCACTGAATGACAACAATATTTAGTTTTATGATTTTAAACTTGATGAATAATATGGAGAATTGACTTAAATGCTATGGGGAAGAATATGACTAATGACTTACTGTAAATTAAAAAATTATTGTGTGCATTTATTATTGCGATTTTGTCAATTAAGTCTAAAATGCAATTTTAATTTTTGAAATATTGAGAAAAGTCTTGTTTATTTCATATCATATCATAATTCAAATTTCAAAATGCGAGTTTAAATTAACTGTCGCAGTTTTCACAGTTATGTAAGATGCAGGTCTCCATATTGCCCTAATTCTATGATGAACAACACTAATACTGTATGATAACTGTAAAATGTCTTGGGCTTACATCTTTAATTTAAGAGAGACAATTTCTTCATAAATCAACCAAATTGATGTTGTTTATGTATTCCTTTTCTTTTAATTGTAGTAAAAGTTATCTAGCTCATGATTTAGTAAAAATTTAAGAAACATCTACTATTTCTTAAAATTGTTGTAAAAGTTATCACCTCCCATTTTATGGAATTTTGAGTTATCTCCCATTTCTTTTAATTGTAGTAAAAGTTATCTAGCTCATGATTTAGTGAAAATTTAAGAAACATCTACTATTTCTTAAAATTGTTGTAAAAGTTATCACCTCCCATTTTATGGAATTTTGAGTTATCTCCCATTTCTTGTAATTGTTGTAAAATATACCTCCTATATTTCAGGTAATTGTTGCATAAGTTATCTCCCATTTAGTGGGCTTCTAAGGCTAAATATAGAACATAGGGTGAAAATGCAGTTTTTGGTTTATATCTCTAAAACTAAAGCTTTTAGAGCAAATCTGACAGGGTGAAAATGTCTATCAGGTTAACATTCATCTGCACTGAAATTGTGAGACGAATAAAACAATCTGTTGTTGGATTGCTGACCCTGAATTAGTAATTTTAAGAAAATTTGGCAGTTTTTTTGGTTATTTAATCTCAAATATTATTATAGTTTTTAATAATTTATAGTATATGATACTATTTATTATGACTTTAACCTTATTTTACCTGGTTTTCTAAACAACAGTAAATGCAGGTGAACCTGACAGGCTCTTGAGAGTCTCTAGTTCAGATTCTTAATAGCTTGCTGTTCGGTGTGAGCTAAGACTCGGTGTTGAAGGTCGTACATTGACATATAAATGTTTACTTTTACATATTGTGACTTGGATGGAGATATGTCTCATTGGCACTCATACCACATCTTCTATATATAAATATAATGTAAAATTTAGATATTTTGCTATTTCAAAAATATTATTATTTTAGTTTTACTTTGGTGTAAACTAAAACATGTATAATACAACATGAATATATATCGAAAAAAAATCACAACAATCCAACAGCTAATATAAAAAAGAAGATGTGGTATGATTGCCAATGAGACAACTGTCCACAAGAGAGCAAAATGACACAGACATTAACAACTATAGGTCACCGTACGGCCTTCAACAATGAGCAAAACCCATACCGCATAGTCAGCTATAAAAGGCCCGGATATGACAATGTAAAACAATTCAAACGAGAAAACTAATGGCCTTATATATTTATGTACAAAAAATGAACATAAAACAAATATGTAACACATAAACAAACAACAACCACTGAATTACTACGTTGTTGTATAAAATTAACATTCAATAGTAAAGGGAATTCAGTTACCTGGTTCAGTTTGTGAAACAGATCTTGACACTGATTGGTTAATTTGAGTTGTTGCCACAGGAACCATTTCAACATCTTTTGGTAGTTTGCTATTAATTCCATTGGTCTGATTTGTTTGAAGATTGATAGACGATGCCACCATTGTGATCTCCTTTTGTGGTATTTTAGCCACTTCCTGTTCTAAGTCTGATTTAAGTTTTGAGGCCAACCAGTGATACTCTTGGTCAATCATTTTCAGGAATTTATTGAATGCCTCTGGGCCTCTTGTTGGTAAAAGTTCTAACATTTTATATGTCTGAGCTTTAATTCCTGGTTGTGACTGCAATAAAAGTCAAAGATAAAATAGAATAGTAAAAAAATAAATTCAAAACTAATCTAGCTTTTGTTCTAGATGTTCCGCAGGCAACCATTATCATAGGACTACTACACATTTATAATTCTTTTTATATCAAGATACCTTGTAGTTAGTAATGATTTTCTTTCCAATATTAGAACTGATGAAAGCATTTGTCATTTTGATATGTGTACTGTAAATACAGACATTTTTGTGTGCATTTATTATTGCAAATTTGTCATTTTAAGCTAAAATGCGATTTTAATTTTTGTGGTATATTGAGAAAAATCCTGTTTAATTCATTTTAAGAGTTTCAAAATGTAAATTTAAATTATTGCAAATATAATGTATAAAAACACTAAATTCTGAATTTACAGTATAATACTTTAATCTGTGAAACTGAGAAAGCAGCCTCAATAGCAAAGTTAACTATAAATCATTGAGAATCTTTCATATTGAAACAAACTTGATGTTCAAATAGAATAGAACTATTGATAGTCTTAATCTGTGGTACACCATACTCACTTTTATTTTAGCTATTTTAGCTCTATTGACTTAAAAAAAAAAGGGGGATAGTGTGATGATTTTTTTTTTAGACATTTTTAAAGACACAGCATTCAAGAATATAAATATTTTATTGTCTTAATTGCCTGCAGTGATTAAAGTCATAAATAGATGATTGTTTGAGTGTTGTAGTTACAGAGAAAACTTGATATAAAAGAGGGGCAAAGACACCAGAAGACATTAAAACACATAGATCGAAAATAAACTGACAACACCATGGCTAAAAAAGAAAAAAGACAAACAGACAAACAATAGTCCACAAGACAGCAACATAGAAAACTAAAGACAAAGCAACACGTACCCCACAAAATACTGGGGGTAATCTCAGGTGCTCCAGAAGGGTAAGCAAATCTTTCTCCATCATTGATCATGGTATAACAAACCAGTAAATAGTATTTTTTGGTAGGTCACATTCATGAAAAGGGAAAGGGATGGTAGTTACGACATTGTATTTCTACATAAAATCTTACCCTGATTATCTCTATCAGATTTGTGTCAAATAGTTTCTGTTGGTAACAAATGCCTAAAAAATCTTCTGTTGTCACTATATCCCGCGCTAACTCCATGTGATTGTTTTGTAGAACCGTACGCTGAGCGGCATCCATTATTCAGGTGTCGAAGTTGAAAAAATTCTCAGAACTTAATGTATTAACTAAGATATGTGTCCTAGATTTTCTTTATTTCCCAGTTAGAATCAATTTTTCAACAGTTTGTCTTTTAACAGCTTTCAGTATTCAAAGTAGATTATGTTTTGTTTTATTCTTGTTTCACTATAAAACATCCATTCA
Organism: Mytilus edulis; assembly: GCF_963676685.1. Lineage (NCBI taxonomy): Eukaryota > Metazoa > Mollusca > Bivalvia > Mytilida > Mytilidae > Mytilus > Mytilus edulis. Next base: position 21,696,484 of record NC_092355.1, on the reverse strand, counting down.
TTTAGTCATTTTGAACAGATTTGATAATTCACAAATAACACATATAAATTCCTTATAACTTATATATTTAATTCGGATATATTATCATTATGAACTTATAAAATAATACTTCATTATTCATTTGACCCTGCGAAGATTATTAATTTTGCTTATGTCAGTTTTCCTCACAAAAATGATTTCCACTTGTTCGCAAAGATTATGAAATCTACAAAGTTCCTTGTATAAATTTTTTGGCATTAAATCAGGCCCAATTATATATATGTATAATTAAACACATATTTGAGCGTTACACAGTTAGCGAATGTATTCCAAACTAAAAATTCCATTCACACAATATAAAATACGCAGAATGATCAAAACAACTTCCAATTGCAGTTTTAAAGTGCAAAGTATACCACAACTGTTACAGAAATTCTAAATGTTATGGCTTGTTCAAATAAGTTTTAAACTATCATTTGTAAATATTACTCCAAACCTTGATTTTTATCTTCGTGAACAAGATATTTACCCTACAAATAATAAATCGTCCTTCACAAACATTATAAATTATACTTGGCAATAGTTGGTCACTTGTGGAGTTTTAAACGCTATGAAATATCTTATCTGTATGTACATAAAGAATTATATATGTTCCCTTTGACCCCTCTCCCCTGATAAGGTCATTTTTTGCTTCTTTTTAAATATTTAAATATCCAAATGGTAATTGTATATTTAACATGTGAATTTGAACAAGTCACGTAATTCAATGAGAATACACTAGATATGGTAGATAATGTATTGTTTTATGGAGATAAGGCCTAATAAAAAAATTACTTGTCTTTCGGCTAACCCTACCATGCCCTAACTCATAGTGCTTATACCTTTTTAAGATTTTTCTTTGTAATTTAAAAAAAAAGCACTATTAAAATCGCACTATGTCTCCTGTATAAAACCAGTCAAAAACTTAAAAAAAAACAACATTTGCCTTAATAAACATATCTACCCTATCTACCCTAATGGTTTTTTTCTGCATGTCAGTGGAAATTTAACACAGTTATTATTTTCTTAGTCCTAATTAACTTGTTGTGACAAGAAATATACTTTTAAGACATGACTAGTAATAATAAAAACTAAAATAGTAGTGAAGTAATTGATATTTCAAAATAAGATTTTAGTCAGACTTATTTATGCAAAGTGTCTGCTTCCTTCTGACTATCTATTGATCAGTTAAATCTATGATGATTATCCAATGCTTATTACAATAAGTTATGAAGTACTTTATTAATTATGAATTGTAAATTGGTAAAAAAAAATTAAGCATTTATGTAAAATTAAATTCCTATTTTCACAAACTGATTTTATAAAAACTAAACTAACTGCTAACTGATTCAATTGCCAGGCAGTTTTCCTGTTGAAGATGTGCTTTCTGTATGGGTCCTGAGATTGCCCAGCCACTATAAACTGGATGCGATGATGTGTGTTGAAAAAGGAGTTTAACAACCACTCATTATAAGTCAACAGCCTGGATTCTTACCTATGGCATTGGGCACATCCAATTGAATTTCTTATTTAAGTTTTATGAAACAAAGCTGTTTAGTTTATAAATTAACTACCTGGTATGTTAAAAAATACAGTAATTATACTTAAAGATTATGTTTTTAATGTTTTTGAAGCAATCCATTTGTCTCAGCCTTTCTTTAATGGAGCATGGAATATTAAAATCTTGATTTTGTCTGTCCATCTTTCCAATATTATAAGCACTTACATATCTATAGCTCTCAACAGATTAAGTGTACATGTCAAAAGATATCATCCTTTTATAGCTGACTATACTGTATGGGTTTGTTTCATTGTTGAAGGCCATACAGATGCCTATTATTGCTTACTGTGGATTTATTTATTTTCGTGGATTGAGAAAAATTTACATGTTCGTGGATATTTAATTTCTTGGTTTTGTCAAAATCTGCATACAAGCCTAAAGAAAATTCGGTGTTCGTTGAACATTTAATTTCGTGGTTCACCTGTTCCCTCGAAATCCACGAAAATTGGTATCCAACGAATAATAATGAATCCACAGTACATCCACTTCCTGTTAACTTGGTGGATAGTGATCTCATTGGCAGTCAAACTTTTATATCAGCGATTGAAAATTAAAGCTCAGATCAAGTGATCATTTTGGTTCTTCTTCAAAAATTGCAATAATGAATGCACACAATAGATTCTGAATTAACACTATACCCAAAAAAAAGGGTTATCTCCTATTCATACTAAGGAATGACCAATCATTTTTCATTTCAATTAATTTGAAATGTAGAAATTTATGCAAAATCTAAAGCAATATCTTGACTACAGTATTGTTTCCATTGGCATTTCTTTCTGCATTAATGATAAAAAAAAAATGCCAATTTTTCTATCTGGAAACAAAAGAAAAGAGACACTTTTCCAGTAAACACTTTGAATTGATATTGCCATAATTGGCAGTTGTAGTCGAGATTTCTGTTCAAAGAAAGATATGATAAATAAAAAGTGAAATTTACAGTTCTATAGAAATGATTTGTATGATCTATACCCCCACTGTAAAAACCAATAGCTACCCGGGAGGTTATGAAAATCTACATATATTGGTGTCATTCAGTGAAACGAAGTCTTGAGTCAATAATAGGAAGAGTTCTGACAAGATTATATTGATCAAGGTCACAGGGTCAACTTGTTATAGAGGCCCATGCATGTGAATTAGGTATAAGGTTTGGCAACCAGGAAATAAAAGGGCCTATCAATGTAATTTAATTGCAATTGCTTATATTGTGATATTTTTTTTTTCATTGGTTCTGCAGCATAAACTTTGATTAAACCATGATAAAAAAACACAATGTTTGCCTGATATTTTCTAAATTGTATTAATGTGATGTATGTTCCCTTTTGAAATTTTTGAAACAAGGATGCTATTTTCTTGGTAACATTATATATTGAAGAGTAAATATTGGTGACTTTAATAAGTGTTTTAACTTATTTCATATTTTGGCTTTTTGAATATTTTCAAATTATTTTGGACTATTTATGAAGGCTGTATGCTAGCCTATAATTGCTATGTTGTTTGGTCTCTAATGGATAATTGTCTCATTGGCAACCAATTACCACATATTTTTATTTTTATAATGTTTAAAATTGTCAAAAATTTACTTTTAAAAGATAAAATTATTCTTTCACTTTCTTAAAAACAAATATATATTTAACCTGTCCAATTAAGAGTGGTCATAATTGGTGGATGTAGGCGTTGATTGGGATTTGTTTATAACAAATAAGTAATAAAAATTTTAAATAATTTGAAAAATTTAAATAAGAATAAATTTAAAAAAAAAAAGCAATTTTATTTTGAAGGTGTCTAGAAAAATGTAACATGCAAAAGAAACCTATATTGTGCCTCAAATTATTGTATAAAATCAATGTTCCAAAAGACAGTTTAAATAATCAAATAGAAACAAAAGTATATGATCTGTCACATTGTAACGACACCTGTATATATATATATTATTTGCTGCATGACGATTTTAAAGTTTCCAAAATGATTCACATTTTAAAACATGTGTATACCTGCTGTGGTACATTCAGCAAGTGTACATGTTACATAAGTAATCATATTCTGAAGTGTTTAAATCAAATATATTGAAACAATGTATACACTGATTACTGTAAATTCAGAAATTAATGTGTGTATCTATTATTGCGATTTTCTTATTTTAGACTAAAATGCTATTTTGATTTTAGTGAATTGAGAAAAATCCGGTTTAATTCATAGAAAAAATTTCAAAAAGTGCTTTTAAATTATTGTGATTATAACACTGTAGCATTTTTCACAACAATAAAAACATAGCAATAATTTACAGTATTGTATTTATCTGGAAATTGACCACAGCACTAAAATTTACTCCATCTTTGCAGCAATTATTTTTTTCAAAAAAAATATCTCACTTTTGCTGTTACACTTGAGATTATCTGCAGTTTTTCTTGTGGTTCATCTTGCTCAATTTTAGTTTGATATGTTTTGTTTTGTGTTCTTTTTGTTTGTCTGTTTGTCTTTTTTTTTCTGGCCATGGCGTTGTCAGTTTATTTTCAACTTAAGAGTTTTATTGTCCCTTAAATGTTATGTATCTCTTGTTTCTCCTCGACTATTGGTTGTTTTTATTCTGACCTAACTTCTTAGGTGTATATGTAACTTCAAACATTATACTGAGCAACATTTTTTAACAACCATTATGACTTAAGTATTTAAAGAAAATTGCGAAAAGCTTTAAACCTCATATTGTCAAATCAAATTTTAAGGTTTTAAAACCGTATATTGAGGCTACAATTAATATTATAAATCCATTTAAGTTTTTTAAGTAGATGTATTATAATTCAGACGGTTTGAGTAAGCTTATAAAACGTACACTTTTTTTTCCATTCCAATACATGTCAAGTGACATGATATTTGCGTGTAATACACGCTTTTTCAACGGTTTACACACGAGGATTTTGTCACATGGCGTGTACACGCTTTTCACCACTTTACACGCAATTACACGCTTTTTGGTTCTTTTCATTTTAAAGATATTATGTGCATATTGAATGGACTTTTTTTTTTAGAGCCCATTGGCCTTTTTAAAACTTGAAGGTCCTATTTTTTTAATACAAGTATTTTATCTTCTAAATTGTTATACATTGTATTTCAGAAAATGTTGAAGTGTTGATTTGAGGTCAACCAAATATTATAAATATAAATTTAAAGGCTTTCAACATACAATTCAATCCTCAATAGTGATACATGTTAGCATAATTGTATCTTGCTTATATGATAAAATCAAGTATCCCAGAAATTGATTTGATGATTGATAGCTGGTGTATTTTTCATATATAAAGACGTTCAGTTTTCAAATGATTAGTCTAGTCTTAATTTTACTGATGCAAACATTTCCTATCAAACCAAATGTTTCTTGAAAAATCTATGGTATATAACTCTCTTTTCTGCATGATAGATAGACAAATAGTTAAATGATAATCTTCATTATTTGAAAAGAACTGAAACCAAGTTATGAAAAACAAATTTAATGAACAAATCTCACACTTTGTAAATAGAATTGGAAGTTTTACGTTTATATTGTTGTGGTCTGTTGTAACCATAGCGACGAGAAGGACTTGAAGACAAAGGAGTTTCATCTGGTACACCACGGCGACTAATACTTGAACGTGTTGGGGATGTTGTTTGTAAAGCTTTTCCCATTATTCCATTTGACTTCCGTAGGCTGCTACGAGAATCCTGTGACATTCGGTTATTTGTACGCTCATAATGTGAAGGTTGCGTTACATCCTTTGAATTTTGAAGGTCACGCACCATACTTTTTAAATTTTCTAATGTCTTTTGTTTTTCACTGTGCATCATTGATATTTTTTCAAAATGCGAAACTTGATTAGAAAATTTATCTCGTTCAGCTTTTAGTTTCTCGATCTCGTCTGCTTGATTATCGATCGTTGATTTTTGGTTGTTACTAGCATGATCAAGCTGATTCACTTTCTTTGAATATTCATAAAGCTCATTTAACATTTTCTCACATTTTTGTTTCTCCTGCTGGAGTTCTTTGTCTCTTTGTTTTATGGTTAACGATAAGTCGTAAATATGTAACGATAACGATAGTTTTTTGTCTTTATCGTTCAACATCACATGACATTTGTTGACTTCCTCTTCAAGTTTTTCAATGCGTGTAACCATTGTATCAAGTTCACTAATAACAGTATCAAAACTTGCAGGAGTAAGAGAAGGCCTTTGGGCACCATTAGGTGTCCTTGGTGTTATAACGACACCATTAGCCGATTTACTATTCAGTTGGCTATTTTTAGAGTTAGCTGTAGTCTTGATTTGTTGAATTTTTTCATAAATTTTTTTAATTCTAGGCTGTATTTGACTCATATCAAACTGTGACTTTTCTTCCTTTATTAAATCGGTGTTTACTCCAACATCAACGAGAACAGGGGCGGGAATAACAGATGATGTTCTACTCGTTGCTGAGGAAAATCGTTTTCTCTCTGCCTGTAACTGAGATGACATCCAGCGAAACATTGCTTTTTTGTCATTTTCAGAGATACGCTTGCTGTGACCAAATTGTTTATGAACGAAAGAAGCCACTTTTGTTTTAATATCTGGTTCTGGTTCAAAGTAGTCAGAAAAACGGACTGAGTCAGCTCGATCTGAAAAAGAAAAGGGAGGAACAGAATTGCAACACAAAAACAAATAACACATCATTTTCGTAATTATCAAAGAATCTTTAAAATTGTTTGTTCCTGACGGTTCGTCTGTTTGTCCTGGTCCAGGTTAAAGTTTTTGGTCAAGGTAGTTTTTAACAAAGATGGAGTGTAATCAACTTGAAACTTCGTACACATAATCCCTATAATATGATCTTTCTAATTTTAATGCCAATTTAGAGTTTTGACCCCAATGGAAAGGTCCACTGAACATATTAAATGATATATAGTGCAAGTGGGGCATCCCTGTACTATGGACATGTTCTTGTTCACTTCCTCTTTTAACGTCATAATTTGTAAAATGAAAAAAAACCAACATTTGAAGGCTTTATAGTACATTTGTTTTAGTTTTAATTTTGCAAAGCTTTTATCATTCAATTATTTTTATGCCCTCTTTCACAGATAACACCTGCCTCATATTAGTTGAAAGTAACAACATGGTTTTAATAAAACAATTTATTATCTCCTAACTTTGTATAATTTTGAATAATATTACGGTGCCTCTTCAACTTTTACTGTGGTTATTCTTTTTAGGAAGGTATTAAAACAATTCAGGTGCAGATCCAGGATTTTGAAAAGTAGTGGAGGGGCCCTTACAAGCCAATTTTTGTAATAATACTTGCAAAAAGTCTATGCAGTTATCATGTATATAGCTTAGTTCATTTTAAGGGGGCATAGGTCTTTTGATCTCACCCCACCCTCTAAGTCCACCTTTGCAATTACAAAGGGAATATGCTGCCTGTCACCCCCCATCTGCTTTTCACTTTCACTTACCATTCATGTATTCAGATTTGATTGACTCTACTCTCATGGACTGGTTATATTTCATAGACTCCTGTTTCAAACTGCTTTCCAACATGGCTGCCAACCATGGATAATTCTCCGTAATAATTTCTACAAAGGAGTCAAAGGCATCTGGGCCTCGTTTTGGTAGTAACTCCAACATTCGTACAACTTGCTCACTTGCAGTTTTCTCTGACTGAAATTGTTAAAAAAGAATTTTAAATAAGTATTATCTGAAGTGGCTTCTTCGCACTGGTAGATTGTCTTTACCCCCTTCTCTACCTTTGAACCCTTTGGTAGTAAACATAAGTCCTGCTATGGGGAAAGCTCTAGCATTTTGTTTGTTCCAATTGGAGATTTCTTTAATAAAGTACTTCTGATTTACAGTTTATTAACTATTTAAAAGTTATACAATTTCTATCACATACTATTTTAGTGCAAGTTTACATGAGATAATGTATAGTCAGGCTGAAATGGGAAAGAAAAAAGCTGATAGCCATTTACATGCAAATTATCTTCGGAGGAAATTGACATGATTTTAAGTCGACTAATTCAGTCTGTCCCTGTGATTGATCCTTCCACTCACAAGAGTGAATTCTTCAAGCAATAAAAACATGTATAGAGACACAGACACGTTAACTTTTATTTCTATAGAAGTCGCTCTTCACTATACTACTACCTGTCGATACATTTATTTTTGGCATTGCACAAGTCATGTCTTCTTTGACTATTAATGACGTTAAAATACTAAATCCCTGTGATGTGTTTTAGTCGATTTTAGTCTCTGATGCATGATTTTTTATTATTAATTGGTTTTGGCTTTTAACTAGCTGTCAGTAACTGCGAGTACTCTCAAATCGTATTTTCTTGTTAATTCGACCTGTTGATACTGTTTATAATGCTTTTTTGTCATTTTTTATTTATACGGATCTTGTCTGTACAACAGCTTTGATTATTTGTAATATCTTCACTTATTCTTACAACATTTGTATAAACTTCAAGATTATAAAAAAAACGGTTTTTTTCTAAAGTGAACATTGATTGGTTAAATATTTCTCAGTCATGTCCTGTTTTTGAATTTGTTTGTTAGCTTTTTGGTCATGAATGTTTGTCTCTAATATTTAATTAACTGTGCATTTGTATTCAGATATCGAAGATCAAATTTATTCGTTCATTGTTTAATCATACGTTTTTTGATTGAGTTAAGTCTGCCAATTGATATTTTATCGTATGTTTTTCTTTGTTGTGATGTTATGCTATTGTTTCAGAAAAAGGGAGAAGGTTTGGATCCATTAAAACGTTTAATCCCGCTGCAAATGTTTGCACCTGTCCTAAGTCAGGAATCTGATGTACAGTAGTTGTCGTTTGTTTATGTAATATATACGTGTTTCTCGTTTCTCGTTTTGTTTATATAGATTAGACCGTTGGTTTTCCCGTTTGAATGGTTTTACACTAGTAATTTTGGGGCCCTTTATAGCTTGTTGTTCGGTGTGAGCTAAGGCTCCGTGTTGAAGGCCGTACTTTAACCTATAATGGTTTACTTTTTAAATTGTTATTTGTATGGAGAGTTGTCTCATTGGCACTCACACCACATCTTCCTATATCTATTATATCAATTATTTTGATGGGTGCTTTCTGGTTGAAAAAAATAATATACACCACTCCATTATAGAAACTATATAACGAAAACCAGAAGTAATATCAGGTGCTCCAGGAGGGTACATGTGCCCCCCCCCTAATTTTGAGTATTTTGTTCTATACTTAATTTATACTACCTGTATATATTACCAATGTAATTTCAACTGATGGGTCGGAGCTTATGTTTTAATTTGCATAAGGACAGTCTATTTGAAGATGTGTGTGATAAGGATGATTGCCGTTATAATTATTATTGAATTGTAGTCAGCTATCAGTGTCACCAAACGCATTTACAAATGAACTGAGTGTATGAAATTGGACCAATAACAGGACACTTCATTGATGAGTTTTTCCCAAAACGCCTGTCTATAGATGGACCGGTCTTAAATAAGCGAACTTCTTAAACCCAGCCCAGTCAAGTGAAATAAATCTAGTAATACAATATGTAATATTTTGTTCACAAAAAAACTTATTTACAATTTAATACTGTAAATTCAGAAATTATTGCATGCATTTATTATTGCAATTGTGTCATTAAAAATTGAAATGCAATTTTAAATTTTGCGATATTGAGAAAATCCTTTTTAATTCATATTAAAAAAATCTAAATGTGAGTTTTAATTATTGGAATTATGACCCTGTATCTTTTTACCTTTATAAGTTCTATCATGTTTCTCTCAAATATTTTCTTTTGATACATGGCACCAAGGAGGTCATCTGTTAAGATAAGGTCGTTGGAAAGCTGACGGAAATGTCTCTGTAATACGCTTCTCTGTGCATCATTCATCTTGCTGTTTGATTTTGACATCTACCAGTAATTTTTTTCGCAAGCACTTTAACATTTAATTTTTTTTATCCGAAAGTTGTTTTTCATCATATCATTCCATTTCTTTTTTTAAACGAATAATTGGTTGTGTGAGACTACGTTTCCATTTCAGCTATGTATGAATGTTATGTAAACTGTTTGTAACAATAGAATTAAGATATCCATGCATTGATATATAAAAACATTAGTCCACTTTGTTGAGGGGGTTACCCTTTTCAGTGTGTTAAAAATTCCAAATTAAAGATGTTCAATTTTATTTTACCAAACTCCTCTTATTTTCACTCGTGAATTTATTTCTTCAGTAAAATTCAGTGTCTGTAACAATTTCCTCACTTTCATAATTCTTTAGACTTTTTTCTTGTGGTAGGAAGTAAGCACAAAATGTCAAAAACTTAAAAAAAATTGATACAAAGTTGTTTTATATCATAAAGATCAATTTGTGGTACTAAATTTACCACTCGCTAAGTACTTGAATCCACAAGATACATGAAAATATAGTCCATATATTTTTGCTACATAAATGTTGCATCACGGTCAGTTTTAAGCAAAGAAAGTTTTACTTTAATTCCATATTAGATCATCGTATTAAACTTTGTGTGAGATTAATAAAACCTGATCCAATTTTTTTAATTTTGGACCAATCATAATTTAAGATTAAATGTACTGTGGATTAATCTTTAATCCTTTACTTTTTGTTAGGTTTTAATGTTTTGTTATCAAAACAGGTGACCTTAAGCCAATCTGCTGATCATTGTGAAACTTTAATAAGCTTTGAAGGTAACCCAGCAATAACAGTGATCCTCTAGGGTTATATAGGTCACCCTAAGCCTTTAAGGTTATGGTTATGGTTATACTTTGAGGTTATGGTTAAGGTCACACTCTTAAGGTTATAATTATAGGTCAAACTTTACAGTGGATGTTATAGGTCACACTATAAGGTTATGGTTATAGGTTACTTTTTAAGGTTATATAGGTCACACTAAGCCTTTAAGGTTATGGTTAAAGTTCACCCTCTAAGGTTATGGTTAAAGTTCACCATCTAAGGTTATGGGTAAAGGTTTGTACTTTATTTGGCCTTTTTAACTTTTTTGATTTGAGGGTCACTGAGGGTCTACTTTGTAGAAGAAACATGCATCTAGCGCAAATACAAAATTTCAATCCTGCTTTCTATGATGAGTTTAATCACCTTACTATCTTTGTAATTATTTCTTCACGCTTAACCACAAGTCCTATGGCATTGGCTTGTAAAATTCTTTTCTACAAGCCAACAGAATCCAACTAAAACTTTCAAAATAACTGAGCTTCGGGCTTGTGGACTCAAAAGTTTATCGTGAAGGCTTGTTATATGTGTAACAACTTAAATGCAATAATCACATATTTGTTCTATAATATTTCTATCTTTTATGTTGCTAACTTACATGTGCATTAGAAGAAAATTTTAATTCTTTTTGTTATCTCCCCTTACTTACACATAGAATATCTGTTTCACAGATAAGGACAAATATGTTCCAATTGTCATAACTACAATCCCACCCCTTTTTACCCAAATGTGATCTACTGAATTCAACTTTTCATAGGGTTTGTACTTACATGAGCAACAAGATAGGTGCCATATGTGGAGCAGGATCTGCTTAGCATTCCTGAGCACCTGTGATCACTCCCATTTTCTTATTTTGGGGGGGGGGGAGGGGTGTGTTGCTCAAACATTAGTTTTCTATGTTGTGTCTTGTGTACTGTTGTTTTTCTGTTGGTTTTATTTTTTTGCCATGGGCCCTTGTCAGTTTATTTTCCACTTATGATGAGTTTTAATGTCCCTGATGTATCTTTCACTCTCTTTTCCATGTTGTTATACAAATTTGCTTTGAAGTTATGGATTTCAACAAAAAAGTTTTTTGATATCTTTGTACATGTTACAAATAAAATTAAAGATATCACTAATTTGCTTTACATGTTAAGTATAAAAATAAGGTAATTGTGGTACGATTGCAATTGCCAATGAGACAACTATCCACCTAAGTTCAAATGAAGTGAATGTAAGCAATTATAGGCAACAGTTTGACCTTCGACAATCATGCTATTACCAAAGTGCTAAAAAAATTATGATAGCTTGTATGTAATTATGTACAGTGCAAAAATTGAGATAGAAAATGTCTTTTGTGGTAGTTGACATATGTGAATAAAATTATCTGCAGGGTGCAGCTTGATAGGACAGCAGAGGTCAAACACTGAACAGTTGGGGCAAGTATGGACACAACAATCAAGCTTGATACAGCTCTGAATTTGGATTGTGATTAAATAGTTGTCACAGCATAAGTTTCTGACACAGAATGAATGTGGTCTAAGAACTAAAAAATTTAAATTGGACATTTACCTTTTTATGGTCCAATATCCAAATCTAAATACATGGTTAGATTCAGCATATCAAAGAACCCCAATAATTCAATTTTTGATGAAATCAAATAAAGTTCAATTTTGGACTCTTTAGACCTCAATGTGGACCAACTTGATAACGGGGCACTAATATCAAAAATCTAAGTACATGGTTAAATTCAGCATATCAAAGAACCCCATATATATATCAATTTTTGTTGAAATCAAACAAAGTTTAATTTTGGACCCTTTGGACCTTAATTTAGACCAATTTGAAAACGTGACCAAAAATTAAGAATCTAAATATAGGTTAGATATGGCATATCAAAGAACCCCAATAATTCAATTTTTTGAGCTGTCGTATAAAAAAAGATCAGTACATTAACTCATTAAGTTCAGAAATTTGGACCTAAGCCTTCAGCTGGTTTCAGGACCAGTAAAGAAAATGCAATTTGAAAATCGCTTATATACATGTGTGGATCAAGAATTTCAAAAAGGGCTTGCCCCCTAAGGGCTTGCCAGAGGGCAAGCCAATATTAGTAAAAGTTCTATGCATTTATCATATGTAGCTCCAGAAGGGGAGGCCCTCCATCCTAAAATTTGCCTCTGATATATCCTGACAAACTGTTCCTGAATACTATACTAGATTGATAAAAAAACAAGATGAAACATTACTAAATTATCTATTACAGTAACAACTAAACAGAGCTTACTCATATGGTAAGATATTTCAGTAATTATAGACATAGTAAAAAGTTTTATAGAAATAATATATTGACTCAATATACAACAATGTACACAATTATTATATCATGTAAAGACGATAACCTATTGTTTCACTTTAAGTCTTAATAAAGTACATGTAATCATTATTCTTAGCAGTGGCGGATCCAGGGGGGGGGGGGGTTCCGGGGGTGCGCACCCCCCCTTTATTTTTGCCGATCAATGCATTTGTATCGGGACATATGTTTTGCACCCCCCCTTGCACCCCCCCTTTGCCCTGGGTTAGCACCCCCCCCTTTCGAAAATTCCTGCATCCGCCCCTGCTTAGGTTAACAGAGTAAAAGTTAATATCACTAGGGTTTTTTCCAACAATATCAATGTTATTTCTATTTCCTAAAAAATGTCAAAAATAATCTTATTGTTATACTTTTATATGGCAACTAGCATAAACTAATATGGTTTTCTCGCTGTGTTGAACCCATTGGTGGCCTTTGACTGTTTTCTGTTCTTTTGCCGGGTTGTTGTCTCTTTGACACTCCATTTCCCATTTCCATTCTCAATTTTATTATACTTATTAGAGTTGAGCAAGTCTTAATGTAGCACTGGTTGTATTATACTTATTAGAGTTGAGCAAGTCTTAATGTAGCACTGGTTGTATTATACATATTAGAGTTGAGCAAGTCTTAACGCAGCACTGGTTGTATTATACATATTAGAGTTGAGCAAGTCTTAATGCAGCACTGGTTGTATTATACTTATTAGAGTTGAGCAAGTCTTAATGCAGCACTGGGTGTATTATACTTATTAGAGTTGAGCAAGTCTTAATGCAGCACTGGTTGTATTATACATATTAGAGTTGAGCAAGTCTTAATGCAGCACTGGTTGTATTATACTTATTAGAGTTGAGCAAGTCTTAATGCAGCACTGGGTGTATTATACTTATTAGAGTTGAGCAAGTCTTAATGCAGCACAAGTTGTATTATACGTATTATAGAGTTGAGCAAGTCTTAAAGCAGCACTGGTTGTATTATACATATTAGAGTTGAGCAAGTCTTAATGCAGCACTGGTTGTATTATACGTATTAGAGTTGAGCAAGTCTTAATGCAGCACTGGTTGTATTATACGTATTAGTGTTGAGCAAGTCTTAACTCAGCACTGGTTGTATTATACTTATTAGAGTTGAGCAAGTCTTAATGCAGCACTGGGTGTATTATACGTATTAGAGTTGAGCAAGTCTTAATGCAGCACTGGTTGTATTATACTTCTTAAGAGATGAGCAAGTCTTAATGCAGCACTGGTTGTATTATACTTATCCCACTGTGCAACTTCACGGAACATTTTTCTGGCTAAACTTTTTTTCCCTTGTATCTGATATGCTTATCCTAGTAAAATTTGACTAGTTTTGCATACCTTGACGATATCATGAGGCCCTATTGGTGTAGTTGATACTATACTTGTTCGTGATAACTGAGTTATACAATGCCCACATGATATAAAGTCTTGTTGATGGTAACAACACAGAAAATGAAGGAAATGTGCATATGCTATGGGGTCAAATATTGTTGGCACAAAATTCACCCTCGCTTCAAGCTTAAGTTCTGTCGGAATGACTGATGATTTTATTGCAAATATGACTGGATTCAGTATTTTTGTCTTCAGCACTAATGTTAATTTTTCTTGTGCCATCAGTTTAAGTTCATGTTTCTGCTTCCGATTCAATTTAATAATCGGTAACAAATCAGTTCCTACTGAAATTTTATCATTTGTACATTTTGACAAACAGTTGTTTATTATTTCTATTGATGAAAAATAATTTTTTTGAAGGCAGAAGTAAGAGGCCAATTTAAGCCACCCAGATAGTGCATCTGAATTTACACCAACCAACAAATGACTTATATCATTTATGTAGTTTTTGTATAGCTGTTTGTTGTTTGCGATATCTATATGTGGTCGGGCAATTCTTTGATATCCTAGTGATAAACATAGAAAAAAGATACCTTTAGATAATCGTGTTTTACAATGATGCAGCAAGGTGTGAAGTGTATGCGACATTCTTATCGTAGATGGATTGTTGGGGAAAGAAAATCTTGTAAGTTCTTTTATCATTTGATCAACTTCAGACTCTGATCTACGAACTTTATTTGGAAATCTTTTGTAACAATGTAAAGTCTTAGATAATGAGAAAATCTGAATTCCTGTTTCACATGACTTCTTAAGGATGTTGATTAATATGTTCTTGTGTTTAATGTTTGTAAACCTTAAATATAACAAGTTATTTTCAGGAATGAAATAATGTAGTAATGTTGAATATTCTATACAGTATATCAACCTTTTTAAACAGGCCGTAAAACAATGTATAATATTGTCTGGTCTCCAGACTGATGTTTCTGTTTCTTCTGAAATCCAAAACAAAAGTGTTTTTAAAAAGTATGAACACAATAAACCTTTTAAGTCTTCATCTTTTTCACTTCCATCTACTTTTTCTTTCTCTACTATTTCTTTCAATAAAATTTTGAGCAGGGCATAGCATAGTAACTGGGTATGACTGAAAGAATATATCAATATCTTTTCTGCTATAGAAAAGGATATTCGCCATTGAAGATTCTCATTGATAGATCCCTTGTTGCCGATTGGAACAAATAAAACACCACATGAAGTTATTTTGGAAATAAGTTCTGGAGAAGGCCAGGTTAAACGTGATCGGGAGATCCATGGTTGAGCTTGGGATACCCACTTATCACATTTCAGGCAAGATGCAAAATCCATATTATCTCCCTTGTCTGATAAGCAAGGACCATGAATTTTATTTAAGTCTGGACAGATCAGACTTAATTGTTTACGAAACTGTGATTTATAAAGCTCACTGGAAAGTAGGTTATGTCCTCTATGTTGTTCCATCACTTGTTTGATACAAGAGGATAAAGAATTATAATTGGTAACTCGTAGATTTGTAAAACATGGCTGTGTTTCCTCAGTATCCATGACTAACACTACACCACAATCCTGGAGGGCATCTTTTTCTGATTCAGGCCATGTTTCCTCAGTATCCATGACGAACGCTACACCACAATCCTCGAGGGCATCTTTTTCTGATTCATATACTGCAAAGTTATAGTTAATGCTCATTATATCAAGATCACTTCCTTTAAGATCTAATCCTTCTCCCAGACTCCCACTGCTTATTTGATCAAAGAATTTGTTGAAAGATATAAAGTCCTTACATGTATATTTCAGTCGTCTTGCTCTAACAACTTTCTCTGTTCCAATCTTGTAGCATGAATATTTATAAAAATGCAAGGATTCTGCTTTACTGTGAGACATTATTTTTTATTTTCTAAGGATTCTAAATGCTGCAATGGAGCTTTATTATCTCTTTTGACTTTATTTTGTAAGGATTCTAAATGCTGCAATGATGCTGTATTATCTCTTTTTGACTTTATTTTGTAAGGATTCTAAATGCTGCAATGGTGCTGTATTATCTCTTTTTGACTTTATTTTGTAAGGATTCTAAATGCTGCAATGATGCTGTATTATCTCTTTTGACTTTATTTTGTAAGGATTCTAAATGCTGCAATGGTGCTGTATTATCTCTTTTGACTTTATTTTGTAAGGATTCTAAATGCTGCAATGGTGCTGTATTATCTCTTTTGACTTTATTTTGTAAGGATTCTAAATGCTGCAATGATGCTGTATTATCTCTTTTTGACTTTATTTTGTAAGGATTCTAAATGCTGCAATGATGCTGTATTATCTCTTTTGACTTTATTTTCTAAGGAATCTAAATGCTGCAATGGTGCTGTATTATCTCTTTTGACTTTATTTTCTAAGGATTCTAAATGCTGCAATGTTGCTGTATTATCTCTTTTGACTTTATTTTGTAAGGATTCTAAATGCTGCAATGGTGCTGTGTTATCTCTTTTGACTTTATTTTGTAAGGATTCTAAATGCTGCAATGGTGCTGTATTATCTCTTTTGACTTTATTTTCTAAGGATTCTAAATGCTGCAATGGTGCTGTATTATCTCTTTTGACTTTATTTTCTAAGGATTCTAAATGCTGCAATGTTGCTGTATTATCTCTTTTGACTTTATTTTGTAAGGATTCTAAATGCTGCAATGGTGCTGTATTATCTCTTTTGACTTTATTTTGTAAGGATTCTAAATGCTGCAATGGTGCTGTATTATCTCTTTTGACTTTATTTTCTAAGGATTCTAAATGCTGCAATGTTGCTGTATTATCTCTTTTGACTTTATTTTGTAAGGATTCTAAATGCTGCAATGGTGCTGTATTATCTCTTTTGACTTTATTTTGTAAGGATTCTAAATGCTGCAATGGTGCTGTATTATCTCTTTTGACTTTATTTTGTAAGGATTCTAAATGCTGCAATGGTGCTGTATTATCTCTTTTGACTTTATTTTGTAAGGATTCTAAATGCTGCAATGGTGCTGTATTATCTCTTTTGACTTTATTTTCTAAGGATTCTAAATGCTGCAATGGTGCTGTATTATATCTTTTGACTTTATTTTCTAAGGATTCTAAATGCTGCAATGGTGCTGTATTGTCTCTTTTGACTTTATTTTGTAAGGATTCTAAATGCTGCAATGGTGCTGTATTATCTCTTTTTACTTTATTTTGTAAGGATTCTAAATGCTGCAATGGTGTTGTATTGTCTCTTTTGACTTTATTTTCTAAGGATTCTAAATGCTGCAATGGTGCTGTATTATCTCTTTTGACTTTATTTTGTAAGGATTCTAAATGCAGCAATGGTGCTGTATTATCTCTTTTGTCGTTGTGATGGAACTCTATAATTGTCTCGGACGGTACTGTGCTAATGTTCTGTATAGTCCCTCTAGCCTTGTAATGTTTCTGGACAGTATTGTACTATTGCCAGATAGTCTCTCTAGCCTTGTAATGGTTACTGGATGGTATTGTACTATTGTCCGTATAGTCTCTCTGAGTTTGTAATGGTTACTGGATGGTATTGTACTATTGTCCGTATAGTCTCTCTGAGTTTGTAATGGTTTCTGGACGGAACTGTACTATTGTCCGTATAGTCTCTCTGAGTTTGTAATGGTTTCTGGACAGTACTGTACTATTGTCCGTATAGTCTCTCTGAGTTTGTAATGGTTTCTGGACGGTACTGTACTATTGTCCGTATAGTCTCTCTGAGTTTGTAATGGTTTCTGGACGGTACTGTAGTAATGTCTAGATGGTTTCTCTCTAGGCTTGTAATGGTTTCTGGACAGTATTGTAGTAATGTCTAGATGGTCTCTCTCTAGGCTTGTAATGGTTTCTGGACAGTACTGTAGTAATGTCTAGATGGTCTCTCTCTAGGCTTGTAATGGTTTCTGGACGGTATTGTGGTATTGTCTAGATAGTCTCTCTCTAGGCTTGTAATGGTTTCTTGATAGTTCTGCGTTATTGTCTAGATGGTCTCTCTAGGCTTGTAATGATTTCTGGACAGTACTGTAGTATATTGTCTAGATGGTCTCTCTCTAGTCTTGTAATGGTTTCTGGACAGTACAGTAGTATTGTCTAGATAGTCTCTCTCTCTAGGCTTGTAATGGTTTTCTGGACAGTACTGTAGTATTGTCTAGGTGGTCTCTCTCTAGGCTTGTAATGGTTTCTTGATGGTTCTGTAGTATTGTCGAGATGGTCTCTCTCTAGGCTTGTAATAATTTCTGGACAGTACTGTAGTATTGTCTAGATGGTCTCTCTCTAGGCTTGTAATGGTTTCTGGACAGTACTGTAGTATTGTCTAGATAGTCTTTCTCTAGGCTTGTAATGGTTTTCTGGAAAGTACTGTAGTATTGTCTAGGTGGTCTCTCTCTAGGCTTGTAATGGTTTCTTGATGGTTCTGTAGTATTGTTGAGATTATCTCTCTCTAACTTTGTAATGGTTTTTAGATAGTTCTGAGTTATTGTCTAGACAATCTTTTATCCTTGGAATTGTAATTGTAAGTAATTGTAAAGAGTTTGTCTTTAGTGCCGTGTGGAGACAGTAGAGTGCCTCCCCGTGCTTAAGGTTTATGCTCTTATATTATACTAGATTATGGAGTGTGTGTCCGAGCGAGAACTTCTCTATGTTCATTACTTTAGGAATATCTATCAAAAAGTAGTATTTTAATATTCAGCCCCATTCATCTATTTAGTCAGACGTCAGTCGCTACTTTGATATACCCTTTCTTTTTTTAAATTTGTCGGGTAACTTATGACAATAAGCATTTGACGTCTTGAGCCGAACAGTTTTATCATTTTTACACAATTTAATCTACTGTGTGATGGTTCATATTCTGGACGCCAGTCTTTGCTCCTTTGTAATAAATCTACATACCAAAAAACAAATATGAAGCTTAGAAATGGAAAAATATTAAATACTAAACTCGTTCAAAGGGTATCTACACGTCTCAATCTTCAGAATCGCTTATCTAAAAATACTACTATAGCTAACGTTTTTAACAATAAAAATCGTGGTTACCCTTCTATCGATAAGTGTCATGCCAAAAAATGACTTACGTGTCCCCGTCTTTCCACCAACAATACAGTAAGGTCCACATTTAATGGTCGCACATTTTCTCTAAATTTTGAAACTGATATTACTTGAAAAACAAACAGTATTATTTATTTACTCACATGAAACAAACCGGGATGCGGTATTCAGTACGTAGGTGAAACTGGGCGATATTTATCTAAACGCACGCAAGAACACCTGTATCGTTTTAAAAGACCCAATAAATTCAAAAGTATCATTTATCAACATCTTAAGAAGCACAGTCATCCTATTAAATATTTAACAGTTCAACCTTTAGAAGTAGTAAATAAGCAGCCTGGTGAATCTCATTCCAAGTTTGTACGATCACGAAAAATAAATGAATTAAATTGGATTAAAAAATTACAGACAGTCTACCCTCTCGGTCTTAATGATAATATCATGGGAATTGGCAATATATCAAGAACCGATTCTGTTAACATTTTGGATATAGTTTCTAAAACTGTTCGTAAAAATCGTTCTCATGGACGCAGAAAAAATCGCAATCAAAGAAAATTTCGGACCAACCATACAAATATTTCGGACCTAATTTCCATTTCAAAAAACAACGGCAGACATTATCTGTTAACCAAGCTTTGTTCTTTACCTATAAATAAATTAAATAAAATTTTAGAGGATTGCAACACAATTTCATATTACAGTCCTAAGTATGAAATTGTCCAAATTATAATGGCATATTGTTATTCTAAACTGTTTCCAAAAATTGATCGCCCTGAAGATCATAAAAAACATTTTATTAAAATAAAGTATGTCAATAAAGGTTTTGATTTTGTAAATATTGCCGGTATTTTTAACGACCATTCTGTTAAAGACCAAATTCCTGGATATTTTGATAATACTGAACTCCCTCTCATTTGTTATATTTACAAGAAATCTACCCGAAAATATGTGTTTAATTATAGCCAATTGTGTAAAGATGTAAATATCACTGAAAATACACCTATGTCGTGTAATTGCAGTAATTCAGAATACACCTATGGACCAATTTCCCATGTTATAACAGGAGACCTTAACATCGTTCGCGACCGAGAGTTAAAATCATTCCTCAGTAAAGGACCTAAATATCGTCCCCCGTCAACTATTAACTGGAATGAGTGTCGTAATATCATCAACGACTCACTCCGCTCCTACTGTTTGAAATGGGTAAAACGGGAAAAAGCTGACAAAAAATCTTTGGACTCTTTTATTAATTCAGTAATGAAGATAGTTGATATTCGAATACAACATTTTAAAGAACATTTTACCCTCAACAAAAACTATAAAAACCCTATTTCGCGTATCAAAAATAAACTAACAGAACTAGCCAAGGAATTTGTTTTTGTCCCGGCTGATAAAGCTGCTAATAATATCATTATTGTTTGACGTAAATTTTATATAGAGGTTCTGCAAAAGGAAATCACGAATTCACCAACATTCCAACTGACTTCATTTTCAGAAAACGACATCTGTAACAAACATAAACTTTTAGCTACTTCTTTACAAGCAGAACCAAACACAATGAAAGTCCCAACTATGTACTGGCTTCCGAAGCTGCACAAAAAACCTTACAAATATAGATTTATTTCATCTTCCAGCCATTGTTCAACTACTAAATTGTCTGTTTTACTTACTAGTACACTTGGTACAATAAAAAACCTGATAATAAATTGTTCAAATAAGGCCTTTGAAAATAGTGGAATTAATTACTTTTGGAGTGTCAAAAACTCGTTGGAAGTACTTGATAAATTGCATGCATATATTGGTGATTTTGAATCTGTTCAAAGTTTTGATTTTTCTACCCTATATACCACTTTGCCTCATATTCTTATTAAGAAAAAATTCACATCCCTAATTAACTGGGCATTTAAAAAGTCGGAATGCGAGTACATATGTTCAAACTCTTTTAGATCATTTTTTAGTAGCAATAAACAAAAGAACTATGTCAATTGGACATGCTTTGATACTATTTATGCACTTGAATTTTTACTTGATAACATTTTTGTTCGCTTTGGAGATTCCGTATATCGTCAAGTTATTGGAATTCCAATGGGGACTAACTGTGCACCACTTATTGCGGACCTGTTTTTGTATTGTTATGAGTTACAATTTATGACTAAAATTAGCAAAGACCCATCAAAACAACATTTGATACAAAAATTTAACAATACTTTTAGATATTTGGATGATATATTGGCTCTAAATAATGACGACTTCAGTATGTATACTAAAGAAATTTATCCTGTAGAACTTACTTTAAATAAAGCTAATGATAACAATGACCACTGCCCTTTCCTCGATCTTGATATCTATATCATAAACGGGAAGCTTAATACAAAAATTTATGATAAAAGAGATGATTTTTCATTTCCTATTGTTAATTATCCATTTTTAGATGGTGACGTTCCCTTGTCACCATCTTATGGTGTTTATATATCTCAACTTGTACGATTCGCTCGTGTATGTAACAATGTATTAGATTTTAGCGAGAGAAATTTATGTATTACTGAAAAATTATTACACCAGGGTTTTCGATATCACAAACTGGTCAAAACATTTACTAAATTTTATCACCGGTATAAGGAAATAATTCGTAAATATAACTCAACATGCAGACATCTTATACGTTCAGGTATTTCACATCCAAAATTTTATGGAAATATTCTTTATAAAGCACAAAAATGTCAGTATTCTCCTCAGAAACTAACAAAACCTTTAAATAGACTTATTAAAAGGGGATATAGTTACGATACTGTTGTCAGGTCATTAAAGATTGCATATTTTGGATTTAACATTGATTCACTGATAGGGTCTTTGCATCGGAACTAAACACATTTATTTCTAAAAAAACAGTTGTTGGCATGACACGGGTTATGTTCTTCTCATATATTTTATGATAGTATGATACTAAACCCCTAACGGGAGGGATTGTACCTGATATTCATATGATGAAGACATAATCTTTCAATCAGTTTTATTGAGGTCTGGAGCTGGCATGTCAGTTAACTGCTATTAGTCTGTTGTTATTTATGTATTATTGTCATTTTATTTATTTTCTTTTGTTACATCTTTTGACATCAGACTCGGACTTCTCTTGAACTGAATTTTAATGTGCGTATTGTTATTCTTTTACTTTTCTACATTGGCTAGAGGTATAGGGGGAGGGTTGAGATCTCATAAACATGTTTAACCCCGCCGCAATTTTGCGCCTGTCCCAAGTCAGGAGCCTCTGGCCTTTGTTAGTCTTGTATGATTTTAAATTTTAGTTTCTTGTGTATAATTCGGAGTTTAGTATGACGTCCATTATCACTGTACTATTATGCATATTTTAGGGGCCAGCTGAAGGACACCTACGGGTGCGGGAATTCTCGCTACATTGAAGACCCATTGGTTGCCTTCGGCTGTTGTTTGCTCTATGGTCGGGTGGTTGTCGCTTTGACATATTCACCATTTCCTTTCTCAATTTTAAGCAATGATTTTCTCTTAAAATCTCTCTAAAAAAAATAAAAAAATGTCTACTTTACTTTTAATTGTCTCAGAGAAATTTAGACAGTTATAGTTATCTGTATGTAAAAGATTGATTAGTGATTGGTGGTATTTAAGGTGGTACCTAACACTACAGGGAGATAACTCTGTAAAATTAGCTGAACGTTTTAATAATGTTGTGTTGTAAAGGGAATATCAAGCTTCTCAATGATCAAACTAAGTTTTTGTCAAACTGCTATATAACCAGTGTAATTTTTCTGATAAAACGGTTGGTTCAAATTTTTTGAAATTTTTATATTTTTGTAAAAGGGTCAAAGTTAATACTTTGTCAAAATTTTAAGAAAATTAAACGAGCCAAATTAATTTTAGTTAAAGTGTTGGGTACCACCTTAACACACTAAGATTTATCAAGGTGGCTAAGATTTGAAAAATAAACTGTTGACCAGAAGGGTCAAGTTAGCTATTCTTAACACTTGTCCATAGTTGTCATCATGTGCTAACTAAAAATATGCTTCGAAACTACTGGACAATCGAAAACAAACTTGTTCACAATCATTATTGGGGTTTCTACTTTAAAAAACTGTATCTGAGGATGTTAGCTGCGCACCAACATGTCTAAAAATAGAACGAAGGGGTTGAATGCAAGTTTGGTCTATTATCTTGAATACTGCTATAGAAAGATAAAAATCTGAAAAAAAACTGATGGCAAAATTGTTCAGAATGGTTGAGATCTACCTATTGACATCAAAACTGACAGACAACTTCATGTATAGGAGTAATTTTTCTTGAATGATGAATTTTACCAATTTTGTTTATTTTTATTGTTATATTGAAAACTGTAATACTGTAATTTCAGAAATTATAGCTAGGTTTTATTAATGTGTTTTATGTTACTTGGAGAGTATTTCAATTATAAGAACTCGCATTTTGATAACAGAAAAAAGATCTTTATGCATATTTTTTTGTAATCGCAATAATTAAATTCGCAAAGTTGCCCATTTCTGAAAAATCGTAATAATAAATGCATGCAATAATTTTTGAATTTATAGTAGATAATGAGAAACCAAATATGGCAAAAAAGATGATCATGCTTCTTATAGGAGTTATTTACAGATTATAGTTGATCATCTTAGCGACATTGATTTTCTCGCTTGAGCCAGGACGGCGAAAGCGAGAAAGGCAATCGAGTTGAGATGATCAATGATAATCTGTTTATCGCTATTTTACCTATGACGATGTTGTCAATTTCACATGTCAATTTCATTACCAATGCCACATGCCTGCTTAGTTTCTAGCGATAATTTTCCATCTAGAGTGAGTAGCATGATATGAAAAATTATCATAAAAAAAGATCAAAGGAAAAATGCACAAAATAGCTATAATACCATTTAATTGCGATTTTTTTCAATAAATTTTATGTGTTATTATCTACTATTTTGAATTTACTGTAATAAATAGATAGAAACTTGGATAGCAAAAGTGATCCGCAAGTCAAGATCTACAAATAAGTC
This sequence comes from Mytilus edulis, assembly GCF_963676685.1. Taxonomy (NCBI): domain Eukaryota; kingdom Metazoa; phylum Mollusca; class Bivalvia; order Mytilida; family Mytilidae; genus Mytilus; species Mytilus edulis. The sequence continues at coordinate 21,672,370 of NC_092355.1, read as the reverse complement.
AATCTTGCTGATATTGTTTGTGGACTCTTCATATGAGTTATGGCTCTTAATTAAATGACAACTTGTACCAATATTTTATGTTTTTTTTTAATTTGCTGATTACCTCCATAATTTCATTTTTTATTTTCATTGCATCATTAACTCAATTTGAGTTGACAGTTTTATTATTATTATTGGGGACAGGCTAAACTTTATTTAATTTAATTATCAATATATCATTGGAAGGACAGTTTTTTTTAAATTATTACTAGAACACACCCGCGAAATCGCGGGCATATACAGCTTGTGAACTTTTGTAGGATGAATTTTTGTAAAAGATGTTATGTATGGAGAATTTCATAAAAGGTATCAAAAGCCTTCCCAAAGTCCGATATTTGTTTCCTTTCTGTTAAATTCAATTATTTTCGTGCGTCTGGCCTCAGACCACAACTATTCTTCTCCTTTGCTACAATGCTTCTTTTGGTAAAAGTCAAATAAAATAAAAATTTGCACCGTTTAAAACATGAAATAAATGTAACTGCTTATATATAGACCATTATTAGTCTAATAAAATATGCTTCAAGGACAATCCATCAGTGCTTTTTCTTTTGAGAGCCTTATTAACATGCCAATGGTAGGATATGAATCATGTATAAATGACTAAGACCGACTAAGGCTAATTCGAGGGGTTTGTCGGAGGGGTCCTGATCCCGAAATCTCGTGCTTAAAACCATGAAATACAGAGATGCAATTCATATCCTGAAATCCCAAAATCGAAAAATATATTTCCCGGATCCCGTGAGGTTCACTCCCCAAATCCCGAGCTTAAAAACACCCGATCCCGACGCCCCGAAAAAAGGTCCTGCCTCCCTCTAATCTCTACCTTACTTTCATTTTTTGCCAAATCACTATTTTCCCTTTCAACAATAAATTTTTATGCCCCATTTATGGGCATTATGTTTTCTAGTCTGTGCATCCATGCGTTCTTTCGGTCGTCTGTCGTCTGTCCCGCTTCAGGTTAAAGTTTTTTGTGAAGGTAGTTTAGATGAAGTTGAGCATGTTTTACTTATTTTAAGAAATATGCAAGTGGTATGACCCCTTAAATAGTAAACATTTCAAAGAAAACAGTAGACAGAAGCAGGGACTTTCTATACTCACATAGAAAGTCCCTGACAGAATACAGAGAGTCTCTATATATAAAGTAGTATAATCGTAGTTTACATGTAGATAATCGCGAAAAATATTTGTCCCCTCTAGGGAGGTATAATAGTTGTGGTTCTTGCGATCAAAACACCATGATATGAAACGCGAAAAATAATTGTCCTCTCTAAGGATGTATAATGGTTGTGGTTCTTGCGATCAAAACACCATGATATGAAACGCGAAAAATAATTGTCCTCTCTAAGGTGGCATAATAGTTGTGGTTCTTGCGATATGAACACCATGATATGGAGAACGCTCTGTTTGGCTTATTTATTTTTCATTTTTGTTATTTATCATACGATTGGTTGTATTTGTGAAGGTTTCAAACCGGAAGTTTTGTCTATGACTAAAAGTCAGTCCGATGACGGAATGATATCCGGACTCCTTTTTTGTCATTTTTCTCATTAAATAACTCAACCTGAATAATCATAAGAATGGATGACAAATGCCACTATGCATGTTACCTATAGGACACAGAGGCATGATGATTGATTTATTGTGGAAGGAAGAGAAGCGACACACAAAATGAGGTCTTCTCGTTTAATAGTATAGATTAACATATCTACTGGAGTGGCAGAGTTTTTAGTGTATGGTTGTACATTAACCCAAATAATCCAATCGTTATATTACGATCACTACGATCACTCCACTACTGAGAAAAGTAGTGGATAGTCAGGGCACTGAATTATTCAAGTAATGTTGTACATACATATATTATAAGTATTAAAGGGAGATAACTCAATAGTTATAGAATATTTTCACAGATTTAATGAAGTTAATCTTTTGTAGAATCATTACAAACAACTTTTCCTTGTTGGATATTTAATAAGTTTTGATGTATAAGTGTTTATTCATAGAATAATATATTTAGAATTATTTGAAATGAGTCAAATCATTAAGTTGAGGGGAAGGAGGTTCTACTTAAAGGGATTTTTCAAACTTTGTCATTTTAAGTAGCTAGTGTAGTGATGAAATTTTCTCTTTAAAAATAATAAATGGGAAAAGTTTGTCTTTAATGAAACAGGAAGATAACATAATTTCAGTTACACATTTAAAATATATTTGATTGTTACATTTGTATTTCCAAATAAAAAAATACCAATAAGAAAACTATGCACCAGAGTTTATTTCATTTTATATTTGTTCCCTTCATTATTGTCAAGAATTTTATATTGACATAAATATATGCTAAACAGAATTCTACCTTAAATATTTGTGTTATATGGACATTATGATAATTTTGATTGATTTTTTCTTGATTTGTTTCTTTGTAAGATTTCTGAATGTAAAAAAAAAAAAAAATATACTCGTATTTGGCACAACTTTTTGGAATTTTGGATCCTCAATGCTCTTCAACTTTGTACTTGTTTGGCTTTATAAATATTTTGATATGAGCGTCACTGATGAGTCTTATGTAGACGAAACACGCGTCTGGCGTACTAAATTATAATCCTGGTACCTTTGATAACTATTTTATATAGATTAGACGGTTGGTTTTACCATTTGAATGGTTTTACATTAGTAATTTTTGGGGCCCTAAGTTATAGCTTGCTGTTTGGTGTGAGCCAAGGCTCCGTGTTAAAGGCAGTACTTTGACCTATAAAGGTTTACTCTTATAAATTGTTATTTGGATGGAGAGTTGTCTCATTGGCACTCATACCACATCTTCCTATATCTATATAAAGATTTTCTGAGTTAAGTTTTACTCACTTTTTTTTAATTCAATATGACATTAGGGATATTGCTCAAATATAACATGCCTTGTCCATCTTCCCCTTCACCTGTAAAATAAAAAGAAATGAAAAATAAGCTGTTTACTAAAAATTTGTTGATTATTGTCAGAAGAAATTAAGATGATGATTTATTATTAAAAAGAGAAATATTGGCTTGATTTGGTAGTCTTCCTGTTTTTAGCCTTTAATTTTGCTTGGCAAAGAATGATTTTATATGAATTTGGTTAAATATACTTACCATGAATTAACATTTATATGTTTGCCTTCATAACCTGATCTCATCACAAAAATTAAAATATATGACTTCTCATTTAAAGGAGTAGGTCCAGTAAGACCCCTTTTTGGTCCCAAAATATAGCAGTTTTACAAAATTGTTAAAATGTAAACTTTTAGTTATGTATTTGAAAGTAGAATGCTTCATACATATGGGCTGTTTTTGAGAATACAATGCACATATATGGGGTTATAGCATCATTAAGTCATGCTAAATAACTGAAATCTTTACAATTTAAGCATTTTAGTTAAATTTTAGACAGTTTCCGTCTTAGATGAAAGTGGCCGCATTTGTGTTCATTCTTAATATTGAAATGTAAGTTGTATTTGATAATAGTACATAGCAAATATAAAGGTTGAGGATGAACATGGATGTGGTCACTTTCATTTTTGACAAAAACCATCTAAAACGTGACATTTTTGGGCATATTTGATAGATTTTTCATATTTAAGCTTGCATCAGAGCGTTTTTTATGACATAATCAGTTAAAATCTTTCACATAAACTAATTGAATCAACTGAAATTGACACTTTATTGTTTAAAAAGTGTCCAAAATATTTTGTCAGATGAACTTGAAATTTGAGACCAAAATCATCCCTTACAGGACCTACTCCTTTGTTAAAACTTGTAAAAAACACATAATTTGTTTGACTTTATTAAAGAAATGCGTAATTATAAACCTTTAGCCACTGCTATAGTGAAAAGCAGGGGTATACCTTTTATAGGTTTGCTTACAGTATTTCTACTAACTTGCCATCTATCTACAAAGTTATGCAATACAATTTTTTTATGGCTTTGCCACTAAGTGGTCAGGGACATATAGTTTTACCCTTGTCTGAAATTTCGTAATGCCATAATTCCAAAATTCCGTAATTCCCAAATTCCATAATTCCGTCACTCTATCATTCTGCAACAAACCATTATACAGAGTTTTTTTTCAAAACCGCTTCAGATATTGAGTGATCTATGTAATGTAAGTTCTCAATGATGAGTTACAGATCAAGTAAGTTTCGATTCACTCTGCTAATTTTTGCCAAAATTATGGGCTTTGGACTTTGATAAATTATTGAAAATCACAGTTATACAGACTTTTTTTCTAAACGCTTTCAGATATTGGGATGATTTTTGGCATGTACGTTAACCAGCATGAGTTACAGATCAAGTATAAGTTTTGTTCTGCTCTGCTTATCTTTTGCTGAAATTACGGGCTTTGGACTTTGATAAATTGTTGAAAATCACATTTATACATTGTACAGACTTTTTTCTAAACGCTTTCAGACATTGGGCTGATTTTTTGTTTGTGAGTTACTCATGATGAGTTACAGATCAAGTTTAAGTTTTGTTCCGCTCGGTTAATTTTTGCTGTAATTTCTGGCTTTGGACTTTAAATTTTTGAAAATCACAGTTATACAGACCAGTTTTCTAAATGCTTTCAGATATTGGGCTGATTTTTTGTATATGAGCTAACTATGACAAGTTACAGATCAAGTTTAAGTTTCGTTCGGCTCCGCTAATTTTTACAACTTTGAAAACTGTTGAAAATGACAGTTGTACAGACATTTTTCTATACGCTGATTTTTTTTATATGTGAGACAACCATCATGTTTGTGTCCACATGTGTTATTGAAATTGCAGATTTTTCAACTTTTGGAGACCGGGCCGTTTGTGTCGCTTTAACACATCTAGTTTGTAGATAGGAATCTTGCATAAATCATTAGAACCATGTTATGAGGAACATTAATGGGTGCTTCTAAGTGGGCATCCATGTACTATGGACATATTCTTGGTTTTTTGTCGAGCCTGCAACTTTTGTTGCAGAAAGCTCGACATAGGGATAGTGATCCGGCGGCGGCAGTGGCGGCGGCGGCGGTGGCGGCGGCGGTGGCGGCGGCGGCGGCGGTGTTAGCTAACTTCTTTACAGCTTTATATTTTAGAAGGTGAAAGACCTGGATGCTTCATACTTTGTATATATATGCCTCATGTTACGAAGTTTCCGTCTGTCACATGTCCAATGTCCTTGACCTCATTTTCATGGTTCAGTGACCACTTGAAAAAAAAGTTCAGATTTTTTGTAATGTTGAATTCTCTCTTATTATAAGTAATAGGATAACTATATTTGGTATGTGCGTACCTTGCAAGGTCCTCATGCCCGTCAGACAGTTTTCACTTGACCTCGACCTCATTTCATGGCTCAGTGAACAAGGTTAAGTTTTGGTGGTCAAGTCCATATCTCAGATACTATAAGCAATAGGGCTAGTATATTCGGTGTATGGAAGGTCTGTAAGGTGTACATGTCCAACTGGCAGGTGTCATCTGACCTTGACCTCATTTTCATGGTTCAGTGGTTATAGTTAAGTTTTTGTGTTTTGGTCTGTTTTTCTCATACTTTATGCAATAGGTCTACTATATTTGTTGTATGGAATGATTGTAAGGTGAACATGTCTAGCGGACAGATGTCATCTGACCTTGACCTCATTTTCATGGTTCAGTGGTCAAAGTTAAGTTTTTCATTTTTTGGTCTTTTTATCTGATACTATATGCCATAGGTCAACTATATTTAGTGTATGGAAATATTTGATGATTTATATATTAGTCGTGCAGGTTTTATTTGACCTTGACCTCATTTTCATGGTTCATTGCTCAGTGTTAAGTTTTTGTGTTTTGGTCTAGATTTATCTTAAACTATAAGTATTAGGTCAACTATATTTGTTTTATGGAAGCATTGTTAGCTGTACATGTCAGCCTGGCATGGTTCATCTGACCTTGACCTCATTTTCATGGTTCATTGGTCTTTGTTTAGTTATCTTGGTTAATGTAACGTTTAAGTGACAGTTGTAATAAAGCTTTATACTTAGGACTATCAACATAATATCAATGATTAGTAAAGAAGGCGAGACATTTCAGTGTGTGCACTCTTGTTTTAACTTTCATTTGTTTATTTATACATTTATTTTTTATTCTTTATAAAACATTTTTTTTTTACTTTTGAAATTTATTTGAAATGTTTTTAGATTAACTGATTTTCACGATTTTGGAGGGATGAAAAGGGGGTGTGGTGTGTTTTATACACAACTGCGTACTATACACAGCAAAATATGGTAATATTGATTCCTGATTATTATTTTCCCCAACTAGATAAAATGAATTATTGTTAGGGAGGAAAACTAAAGTTTGCATACTACCTTTAGGGTAGAGAGCAATATTGATTGATTTGGTCAGGAAGACATATATCATTTTATATAGTTACACATAAAAAATGAAGCTCCTCATTTAGTACTATAAATGCATATGTTTGGATCAATTAAATATGTGTGAACCCATGTAATTTAATGGCTGTATACAGGAGTAATATCGCCATTGTTTTTCCCCTATTAGCCTTTGTTAAATTGGCACCAAATCAAAAGAGAATGGTGCTTTGAAACACCCAAGATATATGTTTATGACTCAGAAGTTTATTTCTGCTATGAAATGCAGGTTTAACTTCCTACAACTGTCAAATTATTATTTTTTTTACTCTTTTTTGTATGAAACCTATTGTGACGTACTAGTTTCATAGTTTATTAAAGAAAACTCAGCCGCAGAAGACTGTGTAAAAGGAGCTATAACAGTGTGCTTCCCATACAGAGATTAAACTTTAATACAAAGTACACTTTCACTGATCTCTGGATTTTGGTTGAGCTGTTTACTATTTTTGTGGTTGAGTTTTGTTAATTATCGTTTGTCTTTTCTTCTTTTTTTTCTTTCAGTAATGAAACTGTCTGTCTTTCTCTGACTAAGAGTTATTTTTATTGTCCATTGATAGCTTCTTACTTTTTCTTTAACAAAGTTTCTTTTAACTGATGGCCCTTTCCCATAGGCACCTTTTTAACTTATTTTGGGGATGCATGGTTTTTTAAATAAATTGTTTAAATCTAAATTTCTTGAAAAAAATATTTTGTTTCAGAATGGAAGTGAAATTTGTTTCTTTTGAATTTACTAAAAAAATAAATACAACTTAGTTTCAAAAATGAAATAAATTTCTTGATCCTGTATTTTATTGAAGAAAATTTGATATTTTTTTTTTTATTATTATTATAAAAGATGAATGGTTGGTGCTTAAAGCATGACATTTTCAATTTAGGAAGTATCTGCAATATATTAAAACAATAGAAGTAATGTCTAATTTTTCCCCAATTAAAGCAGCCTTAAATATTTCTTTACAGCTTATTTCCTAATGCATTTAGAGCAAGACTATGGTTAGCTTGCTTGCTTTGTTTGTATATCGTACAATTGTAATTGAAAAACTTCCAATCAAATTAAAATATAATATATACAGGTTTAACTATGCCTATAGCTATATATATTGTTTCAAGATGCAAATCTTATTTACAAAGCTTAGGTAAATGTTTATACAAACAAAGCAAGCAAGTCGATCAAAGTTTAACTCTACAAGCGATAGGAAATATTTAGCTGTAAGCTCTAAATTTCATTTGAAGTCTTTACCTATAACATGTTTACTTCACCTACCTTTTCATTGAACTGCAATAACTTTTTTTTAGTACATAAACTGCAGGATCTTCCGAGTATCACATAGAAATTGTGTTTTATTAGACAATTTCATAGAATATATATATATATAGACAGACAGACTCAGTTACCAAATATAGTGTTTAGATTGATGAAATGATAATAGAAAAAACCTAAATGATATTGATGAAAAGATAATTTAACAAAAACACAGTAATGTTACAAGTAATTAAGTACCTATTTCCTTCAAAATTTTCTTGCATAAACTTGATTTATGAAACTTTCACGTCACAAAGTACTTTAAAGATCAATAGCTGATGCAATTTTTTTATAGTTATAAAACTGAACTTATATTATTATGATGTCTCATTTTCTACACTGGCCCTTGTTTCAGCTTACCCTTACAGGTCCTAGTATTAGCGCAAGTCTCTACTTGCAATCCTAAGGGCCTTACTAAATAGAGGATGGAACTCAGTCATTTTCTATACTGGTCCTTGTTTCAGCTTACCCTTACAGGTCCTAGCTATATATAGTAGTAGCCTGAAATAGTCTGTTCTTGCAAGCCTAAGGGGTCATCCATAATTGTCAACCATTTTCCAAAGTGTACAAAACGTACACTTTTTCAGACCCCCCACCCTCCCTCAAAAAGTGTACATCAACCATTTTAAGATTTCAAGAGAAGAATCAGTCATTCTCAATAAAAAGAAGGTCCTGTCTATTATATTTTAGTTTAATATAGAACTTTACATTGAAAAAAAAAACTAAAACATATATCTGACTGTTTTATTTGATGACATCTATCTGTGATGCTTGTGTTTTGTCAGAATAAAGAGTACAAAGATTAGTGTTTACACTATCACACAGTGGAAATGGTAACTCCAATAAAATAGGGCACCTAGAGCATGCAAAAGATTAACAAAAGGGCACATAAATTATGCTAAGAATCAAAGAAAGGGAAATGCATGGTTTTATTGCATTGGTAAAGTATCATGAGTATTGACTGACAGTTGTTGATGGAATCAGAGCTCAAGACAGCAATCAATAAAAGTGTAATGTTTTAAAACATTTTGAGTTTTTAAATTTCTCGCCTGTATTTCTATTTAAATGGTCCCTGTAAATATGCCATTCATGGCACTATAATCGTTTATGTACATGTATATATACTGTAACGTGTACATATATTTGATGTTTTCTTAGTTAAGGTTAAACTTCATATGGAGGTGCTCCTAATTGAAGGAGGCTTTTACTAAGAAAAATAAGTTTACTTCCGGTTTACTGGTTTACTATTTTGGAATGCATTACAAGGAAATTAATCGAAGGACCAGTTTAAAATCTTTTCACAAAATGACGTCTTGTCAAAATCAAAACATTCAAAGAATTTAGTGTTTCAATCAATTTTGTTTATTAAGGGAGCTGGCTTCTTAGTTTCAAAGTAATTAACTTTTCAAAACACTAGTTTATATTGATAGGGGATTAATAAAGAAATCAAAAGAGCAAACAAAATATAAAGGTCACCGTGCTTGTTTTTGAGATATTAGCCATTGAAATTTTTGCGGGAAAATGTTCTCTCTTGACTTTTCATAGCTTTATCATTGACAGGTTTAAGTCTTCAAAAACTATTAAAAAGTAATTAAAATTTTATAATAATTTAACAGACAGCTTATCATTATACATTTAAAAGAATTATAAAAAGAAAAATGGGGGTCACCGGGCAAATTTTGTTAAGGCATTCAAATGGATAAAACCAGAGGATTCCGAAAATCTGACCAAAATTCCAAAACATGACAAGCGAGCTTCCTTAAACAGAGTAAAACGATATCGATCAATAATGAAGCTGGTGAAATTGAAAATCGGGGGTACTGAGAAATGCTTGCAAACTTTTTGTTTAAATAATTTTACTAGTTCACATTTTTGAAAGATTTAGTTTTCATAGGATTTGATCTTTTAATCGTTCAATCCCGATTGAGTAGAATTATGATATCGAAATCAATATCATCAAGTGAAAATAATAAAGAAGAAATAAGATGAGAAACACACCCAAGCCAATTCTCGATTTCATAAATCGACTTTCCCTACGGAAACGATATAAATTCCGTAAATAAAAAAAAAAAGCGTACGGTAAAAATGTTGATTTTTTAACCCCCTCCCCCCAAGTGTACGTTTTGTACACTTTGGAAAATGGGTGACAATTATGGATGACCCCTAAGGGCATTACTAAAATAGGTGATGAAACTTAAGTCATTCTAGTAATTGATCCTGTGGCTCAAGTAGACAAGATAGATGTCTCATATTAACCAAGTTTTGGAGGATGGTTTGACCATCACATGATTTGTTGCTTAAACAAACATTGAATTGTGATTGAAACAGGAAGTCTCTAAATATTTTGTAAAACGAGATTTCCATGTCATAGCTATGGGTCAGTATTTTGAGCTCATTTGAGATATCCCTTGCTGTACCACAAAGGAGTAGGTCCGGTAAGGGCAGATTTTAGCCTCAAATTTCAGGTTCATCTGACGAAAGATTTTGGACACTTTTTAAACACTTATTAATAAGTGTCTATTTCAGTTGATTCAATTACTTAATGTGAAAGATTTTAACTGAGTTACTCATAAAAAACGCTCTGATTCAAGCTTTGATATGAAAAATTTATCAAATAAGCCAAAAATGTCACTTTTCAGATGGGTTTTGTCAAAAATGAAAGTGGCCGCATCTGTGTTCATCCTCAACCTTTATATATGTCATGTACGTATTATCATCAAATACAACTTGCAATTCAATATTAAGAATGAACACAAATGCGGCCACTTTCGTTTAAGACGGAAACCGTCTAAAATTTCAATAAAATGCTAAAATTGTGAAGATTTTAGTAATTTAGCATGACTTTATGATGTTAGTACCCGATACATGTGCATTGTATTGTCAAGAACAGCATATATTTATGTAGCAGAAGCATTATACTAAATTTCCAATAGATAACTAAAAGTTTAAATTTTAACAATTTTGTAAAACTACTATATTTTGGAGCCAAAAAGGGGTCTTACTGGACCTTCTCCTTACGAGTGCTTATATGTTTCATTGTGGTATAGCCTTAGAGTGCAGTTATTAGAATGAATATTTTAAAATTGTATTTAAATTGTGGAGTTATTTCCCTTACTATGAGTTTCCACCTAATAAAATACAGCTTGCACTTGTGAGAGGAAATAATCAATTTAATACAAGAAAGATCTTGTATGTAAAGTTGTGATACTGTACTAATTTAATGGTTTAAAAGGAAAAGAATATAATACTGGAATGAAGTTTACTGGTTTATATAAAATTAAGAAGATGTGGTATGATTGCCAATATTAGACAACTCTCCACAAGAGACCAAAAGACACAGAAATTAACAATTAGAGGTCACCGTGTGGCTTTCAACAAGGAGTAAAACCCATACCACATAGTCAGCTTCAAAAGGCCCCAAATGACAAATGTAAAACAATTCAAACAAGAAAAGTAACGGTCTGATTTATGTACAAAATAAAGAACAAAATAAAAGATATGATGTACAGCAACAACCACTGAATTACAGGCTCCTGACTTGGGACAGGCACATACAGAATGTGGCAGGATATGTTTGTCTCATAAAATGTGTATAGCTCTTTACTCAGGAACTACAAATCAGAGCTTTCTTACATATGGTATCAAACTTAATGTGAGCATGGAATGCTCTGGGATGCATTCAAACTCTGATTCACAAGAACTTCTTGTATAATGAATACTTGTACATTCTTACACATTATGGCCATTTATAAAGTTGTATGCATTTTTTCAGGGACCTAAAAATCATTTAAGGGATTGCCATTGTACTTGATTGTCAATTTAAGTTATTTTTTTTGTTTTCATTTAAAATTTCAAGATTTCAATATTCTAAAAAAGGAAACATCTAACACATCAGAACTTAAAATGAATAAAACTGCTGATTTAAAGATGTCCTATTTTAATATCAGTGGCTGTTTCACAAAAGATTTCATCCCTTCATTAACACAATTTCCTTAAAACTTTTTCTAAGGAAAAACAATCAAAAGACAAACAGCAGTATACATAACACAACATAGAAAACCAAAATTGAGTGACACGAACTCCACTAAAAGCAGAGGGGGATCACAGGTGCTCTAGATCCTGCTCTACATCTGGCACCCGTCGTGTTGCTCATGTAAGCACTACTCCAATTGATAGTCCGATTCTGTAGGTGACATTCAAGGAAAATAGGAAGTGATTGTGATCAAGACCATTGGAACATATCCCTCATCAAAATAGATAGATAAATATAAAATTAATGATATTAATTCAAATAATTTGGATGAAAATTTTACCAAAATATTAAATCCTATGTCTGAAAAAGAATTAAAATCTATTTGTATGTATATTAAAGAAGCTCTTGATTTGAGAGACCACCATACCGTTTCATCAGGTAATAATCTTCTACAGTAGTTCGTGCATATACATATATATCTTATATTATGTGTTTTAAGTAAATTTATGAAAATCTAGAATAACACTGATGTATAAGTTTATCATGGTATCAATATCAGTTTATAATGTAATGACATACATAATACTGTCTTATAACTTGTTGTTACATGCATCTTTATTTCATTTATATGTTGTTTTTATATTATAATTATCTGTATTTGGATCACACCTCTATTGTGCTATTTCCAATAAAATATTGAATTGAATTGAATATAATGCTCAACTGACGTGATTGCAAAAAGTGAAAGGCCAAATCAATTATGACATGATAAAGCATCAGAAACCAAAAGTTCTAATAAAAGACAACTATTAACCCAGATTTATGAAAAAAAACATTCAAGTATAATTAGAGTTTATATACTATTTTTTTTTCATTTTACGGTTAATTAATGAATACACACACAGGCACTGGTTACAGAATTTATTATATAAAGGTATAAGACGAGTGCCTATGGATACACATATCCGTTTTTTTCAGTTTATATGAGAAAATACAAAACTGGCAGAAGGTTTGAAACGTAACACAAATTAAACCTACAATTGCTCCTCAGTGAATAAACCAAATAAAACAGCTATCAAATAACCCTAACCTTAAACCTAAACCAAATAAAACAGCTAAACAAAGAAAGAAACATATTTAAGATGAAAAAAATCTTGGGTTGATATTGCCTAAATAATCAATATTGTGTTGATAAAAAAACCCTATACATTTAGGAGCTTGGTGGTGAAAGACCCCAATTTGATATTAACATGAGGGGTGAATTGGAATTGATAATGCAATTAAAAAAACTTTATCACCCATAATATAAGAAAATGGTGGGTAAATAAACCCAATTTGTGAATTCTTATCTGGAGCTCTGGTCTGTAATATGTCCAATGTCCTTGACTTTCTTTTCATGGTTCAGTAACTGCTTGAACAAAATAATATTTTTTTGTGATGGGAATTTCTAACTTATAATGAGTAATAGGATAACTATATTTAGTAGATGGGTTCCTTGCAACATTTACATGTTCGTCAGACAGGGTTTACCTGAGCCATAAAACTAGGTTCAACCCACCATTTTTTTCTTGAAAAGTCCTGTGCTAAGTCCGGAATATGGCAGTTGTTCTCAAATAGTTCGTGTCTATGTATGTTGGTACTTGTTTTTGTTACACTTCAGTGTTTCTGTTGTTCCCTTGTTTTCCTCTTGTAGTTGATGTGTTTTCCTTGGTTTTACTTTGTAACCCAGATTTGTTTTCTATCAAACAATTTATGACTTTTGAACTCCGGTATACTACTCAAACAGTTGCCTTTATTTGACCTCATTTCATGGATCAGTGATCAAGTTTAAAGTTACACAACTAGGTCAGATAGTATAAGCAGTAGGTCAGCTATATGTGGTGTATGTAATGATTCTAGAAGGAACATGTTGAAGTCTTCCAGGTTTCATCTGACCTTGACCTCATTTTCATGGTTCATTTGTCAATGTTAAGTTTTTGTGTTTCAGTCTGTTTCTCAAGTACTATATGCAATAGGTCATGTATTTGTAGTGTATTGAATGATTGTAAGTCTTGTCATTATTAACTAACCTTGACCTCTGTATATTATGTATGGAATAGTTTTAAGGTGTATATGTCTGTCTGGAAGGTATCATCTGACTTTGACCTCATTTTCATAGATCATTGGTTAATGTTCAGTTTTGTATTTTGCTGGTTTTTTTTCAATTACCATCATCAATAGGTCAACTATATTTAATGTACAGAATAATTGTGTCTTTTTGATAGAATTTATATGACCTTGACCTCATTGTCATGGATCTTTGAAAATATTAAGTTGATCCGGTACTTGTAGTAAAACGTTTATCTCTAAGACTTTTCACATAAAATAATGGTCAGTTAAACAGATGAGACATTACAGTGTGTGCACTCTTGTTTACATAAATCAGGCTGTCAGTTTTCTTGTTTGAATTGTTTTACATTTGTAATTTGTGGCCTTTTATACCTGATTAAGTTTAATGGGTTTGGCTCATTGTTGAAGTCCATTCAATGACCTTTAATTGTTAATTTCTATGCCATTTGATCTCTGGTTGAGATGTTGTCTCATTGGCAATTATACCACATCTTTTTATTTTTTATATGAAGAGTTTATTTGCTTTTAAAAAGATTGAATGAATTAAAGATTGTTTTGATTTAATTGAACAATCATTAAACACATATTCAATGATAGATTGCAAACACTTTGAATGGGAATAACCTGAAGAGTGAATCGTACTCAGGGTTCTGGGTGTTGGAACCCCCTTTTCTGGATGATCAATGCATTTGAATGGGGACAATATACTTGGAATCCCCCCTTTTGAAAATGGCTGGATCCCCCACAGATACTTCAAGGAGCATCTTGCTGAAAGTTATTATAAGCTGACTCTAGTTTTCTCGTTTGAATTGTTTTACATTATCTTATCAGGGCCTTTTATAGCTCACTATGTGGTATGGGCTTTGCTCATTGTTGAATGCCGTACGGTGACCTATGTCTATGTCATTTTGGTCTTTTGTGGATAGTTGTCTCATTGGCAATCATACCACATTTTTTTTTATATCTTACTTTAATGTTCCTGTTGTTCCTTTGTTTTCCTCTTGTAGTTGATGTGTTTCCCTCTGTTTTAGTTTCTAACCCAGATTTGTTTTCTCTCAATGGATTTATGACTATTGAACACCGGTATACTAATGTTGCCTTTATTTATCTTACATAATCTTTGTGTTATTTCAAGGAAAACTTTAATTCCATTTGATATATTTATTCTAAGACATAATTTTTTATTATAAGTACTAAGAATTTTATCACATATTTATGAAAAAGTTGTCTCTCTCTCTCTCTCTCTCTCTCTCTCTCTCTCTCTCTCTCTCTCTCTCTCTCTCAAAAAAAAAGAGAAAAGTCATCTTGTGGCAACTTAAATCTATACAAATATCGTTTGCCTCATTTAAATCTTAGGAGAGGCAAGATATTAGTGTAAGTATTAAACTCAGGAAAGGCGAGACAGTCTAAATGCAGCGCTGGTTAAGTTATACTTATCATTCTGGGCAATCTGACAAAACAATGTTTTTGCTAAATCTCTCAGACCTAGCATCTGATAAGCTATTCCCAGAGTAATCCACATTTTGTAATCCGCTTTTTCTTTTGAACTCTCGTGTTTCAAAATTGTTTGTAACAACTGTGAAATACAAAACCAACATGATGTGTAGTCCTGCAGATGGAAATAACAGAGAAAATGAAGGAAATGTGCAAATGTTACGGGTTCAAAGTTCAGAGGGCGTTCCCTCACATCTAACTTGAGTTCTGTTGGAATGATTGATGACTTGGCTTTAAATATGACCTTAATTATTGTTTTTGTCTTTAAAATTGATATAAGTTTTTCTTGTGTCATCAATGTTAGATCATATTTCTGATTAGCACTAAATGTAATCTCCGAAAATGAAAGTTGACCGATTAAAATTTTGTCATCTGTAAATTTTGACAAAGTGTAGTTTATTATGGCTATTGATGCAAAATAATTTTGATGAACATAGAAGAAAGAGGCCAATTTAAGCCACCCGGAAACTGCATCTGAATGTAAACCAACTAACAACTGACTGAGGTCATGCTTGTAGTTTTTGTATTGTTGTTTATTGTTTGGGTTATATATATGTGGTAGTGCATTAGGCATTATTTGATTTGCATATGAAAAATTGAAAGAAAAGATACTTTTAGATAATCCAATTTTACAATGATGCAGCATAGTGTGAAGGATACGCAACACATTTTTAAAAGGTGGTTGAAAGGGGAAATAAAATTCTGCAATTTCTTTCATTAATCTTGTGTTTTTACAAATTGATCTAGTAATATTACTTGAAAATCTTTTGTAATCATGCAAAGTCTCAGATGATGAGAAAATATTAACACCTATTTCATATGAATTCTGAAGGATTTTGATTAATGTGTATCTGTTTTTACTGTTAAACCTTAAATAGAACAAGTTATTTTCAGGAATGAAATAATGTAGTAATGTTGAATATTCTATACAGTATATTAACCTTTGTAAACAGGCCATAAAACAGGGTATAATATTGTCTGGTCTCCAGACTGATGTTTCTGTTTCTTCTGAAATCCAAAACATAAGGGTCTTCAAAAAATATGAACATAATAAACCTTTGACATTTTCATTTCTGTCTACTATTTCTTTCAATAAAATTTTAAGCAGAGCATAGCATAGTAACTGAGTATGACTGAAAGAATATATCAATATTTTTTCTGCTACAGAAAAGGATATTCTCCATTGAAGATGCTCATTTACTGATCCTTTGTAGCCGATAGGAACGAATAAAACACCACATGAAGATATTTTGGTAATAAGTTCAGATGAAGGCCACTTTGAACGTGGCCTAGAGATCCACGGTCGAGCTTGATAAATCCAGTGATCACATTTAAGGCAGACTGCCATATCATAATTATCTTTATTGGTAGATAAGCAAGGACCATGAATAGTACTTAAGACCGGACACTTACACTGCTGCTGTGAAATGTATAATAACTGTTGTTTGTAAGGTTCACTTGAAAGTATATAACTTCCATTATGTTGGAAAAATACATGTTTGAAAGGTTTTTGTAAATTATTATAATTGTTAAGAAGACGTAGATATGTAAAACATGGCTGTGTTTCTTCAGTATCCATAACTAACTGTATGACACACGTCTGATCCTTGGCAGCATACTTCCTTGTTCCATATACCATGTAATAGTGGTTAATGTACATCACATCAAAATCACTCCCATTTAGATCTAGTCCTTCCCCTCTACTACCACTGCTTATTTGAATATGATTAGAACCAAAATCATTACTTATAAATAAAAGTCGCCTAGCTCTCACTACTTCCTTTGATCCAATCTTCTGACATAAATAGTCATAAAATTGCAAGGATTCTGTTTTATTGTCAGACATTTTCCTGAATTTTGTGTTGGCTTCTCAATGCTTTAATGTTATTAATATCTAGATAGTCTCTAATCTTATTTTGGTGTATGAATGGTACTGTACTATGTTAGGATTCCCTCTTTGTTCTTGTAATGGTTTCTGGACAGTCTCTTTATCCTGGTTGGCTTTCTTGGATGGTTCTGTATTGGTGTAAAGACACTGTCTCTGTGATCTTGTAATAATTTCTTGTTGGTACCCTATTATTGATGAGACAAACGCTTTATCCTTGTAAAGGTTAGTAATGATTTCTTCTAATTTTCCTTTAAAATTAAAAAAAACATAGGTAGCTCAATCTACAGGTATTATTTGAGTTTCAAACAGTCATGTATATGAAATAAATGGAATCTGATAATGCACTTATAATATGAAATAGAGTTATCTCTCTTTATATAGTATTATATAACATCAGATTAAAAGAATTGTGAAGCTAAACTTGAGGTGTCAATTTTTGTTTATAAAGTACTGTAAACCAACTAATTTTCGAGAACGATTGATTTTCGCGACTTTCAGGATTAGAAATATATGTGAATATAAATCGTAGCGAATATGTTAAACCATATAAATACATCAATAAAATGAGAACATTGCGAATACAAATAGCGCTGAAGTCAAAAATTAACGGCTAAACGCAAAATAAAGTATCTGCGTAAATAAGCTGGTTTACAGTAAATTATAGCTAATTGAGAAATTTACACCCGACTCCAGTTGGAAAATTTTTTTGCCCCTCCTAGGGGCATTCTGTTTTTGATCTGTGTATCCATTAGTCCGTCTGTCCAGCTTCAGGTTAAAGTTTTGGGTGAAGGCAGTTTTTGATTAAGTTTAAGTCCAATCAATTTGAAACTTGTTACACATGTTTTCTATGAAATGATCTTTCTAATTTTAATGTCAAATTAGAGATTTTACCCCATTTTCAAGGTCCACTGACCATGGAAAAATGATAGTGCAATTGGGGCATCTATGAACAATGGACATGTCAACATGGTCAATCTTGTTAAAATTATCTTTTAAAATACCTATTCATCCCCCACAAACACCACACCCCTTAGCCCATTACCAACCTACAGACTAACAGACCAGAAAATCAACAGTATAATACCTAGTTGCAGCTTCTTTTTTATTTATTGATTGTATATAAAATTGTATCATATTTTTATCTTCTGAATCTGTCACAGGCATTGATATTAGGGAAATAACTCAACTATAATATCAGGTTCCTGTAGAATTCTTTCAAACTTTTTATTTGTTGCATACATATACTTGACATTATTCTATGTTTGTTGGATTTTTTTTCTTTCATAGAATTATATATTTTTAGAATTTGAAATGAGGAAATTTTTTTTGGATTAATACTTTAGTTGAAGTGAAGGAGGTTCTACATACAGTGTCTAGTGATGTAATTTCCTCTATCTGAAGTAGGTAATGGGAAATGGGGACAAATGCTATAATTTGAATTATATATTCCACAGCATTTAAAAAAATCTTCCATTCAAAAGATGTTTCTGCTCATTTTAGATATTTGTTTATTCAGAAAAGATTTAAATGAAGGATAAAATTGAGAATGGAAATGGGGATTGTGTCATAGAGACAACAATCCAAGCTCACCAATAGGTCTTCAATGCAGCGAGAAACACCCGCACCTGGAGGAGTCCTTCAGCTGGCCCCTTAACAAATATGTTACTAGTTCAGTGATAATGGACGTCATACTTAACTCCAAATTTTACACAAGAAACTAAAATTAAAAATCATTCAAAACTAACAAAGGCCAGAGGCTCCTGACTTGGGACAGGCGCAAAAATGCGGTGGGGAGGCTGAAATTGCTGACCATCATTTAGCACCTGTGTCCCAATCTCCCATTTTCTGAGGTCTTTATGCTCAATTTTTTGGGTTCTCTATGAAGTTTTGGTTGTTTTTTTGGGGGGGGGGTTAGGGGTGGGGGAGGTTACTAGTGGTATTGTTTTGCTTGTTGGTTTTCTCTTGCTATGGACTTTTTTCTTGGGCTTAAATGTTTTCTTTATAGCCTCTAGTTTTATGGAATTTAGATAAGGCCAATTAAAATTAATTGATAGATTTTCATCCCCGCCCGCCCTCCGAAATTTGCCCGCCCCTATTTTTTTTATTTTAAAAAATTTACGATTTCCGGATTTTGTTAATTTCCGTCACCGGTAACCGTCAATAATTTCGTTTCATTCAAAACTTCCTGTTTCTAATTTTGGTTTTCGTATTTCTTCGAGTCTAAACAATATGAATAAGTTGACATTCTACTACTCTATGATGACAACATCATCAACCGTGAATTCGAATAGAGATTGATTTCTCGAAAAGGGCATGAACCATAAATTTCGGGTCACGAGTAATACGCTGTGTCCAAGAAACGCAAATCGCAGTTTGTCACAAATTCTGTGATGAGCAAACCGTGACCATTTGTTGTTTGTTTATGCAATGATTTCGTGTCAGGAAATATCTGTGAATGATATTCAAACACAAGAAACCCGTGGAACACATTGGTACAAAAATTACTGGATTAAAGAAATTGACACAAGCACGAACTTGTTAGATTTATGACCGTATATTCATTCACAAAGTTGACAAACATACGCAGTTTATTATAGCAATTAAGCTCTTAGATTTACCCATGGCTGTTGTTTTTTATTGACAAACAGCAAACACCCTCTAGTGTAATACCCCCAACAGAGTCATTAACCAACTTCTTTTTTTTTTTAATATAAAAAAGAAGATGTGGTATGAATTCCAATGAGACATCTCTCCATAAGAGACCAAAAAAAACAAAAAACCACAGAAATTAACAACTATAGTTCACCGTACGGCCTTGTAATTATATTTGCACCTTGCATAAGTTAATAAAGCACCAACCCTATTATTTTAAACATTGTTTTTGAGTATATTTTATCCTGTACTCAAAACACTTGTGTTGCATACAAATGCATTTGCTTCATTATATGGAGACTACAAACCATGGCTTAGAAAGCAAATACATTTGGTGTAGGTAGCCCAACTGCTGTTTTCCCTTTTTTTTTTAATATAAAATAGGTTCTGAAGGGGCAATTACATGAAGAACAGTGGTTGCCAATCAGAGATTGATTGATTGATTGTTGGTTGCTTAACTCCCAGTTTGCAAATATTTCATGCATGTTCAGGACGAGTACAAGTTAACAATAAACACAATAGGTAGGTCTTGTCATAATAGAGGCCATTTGGAATGATGGTCGGGGAAATTTGGACTGCCACTGGAAAATGAGGGTATATTGGATAGGGACAGAAATTTTGCCTTGCAACAGGCCACCTACGGACCCCTCAAAAGAGTTGTTTCAAGGGTTCTTAAACGTGCAAAGAGCGTGACACTCTCTTTACACGAGGCATTGGATTTAACGTCCCCATTCTGACCGGACGTGACTGTGAACTTGATACATCCCGCACAGCCAAACGGACGCCCCACTTCGGCAAGTGTTTTACTGCCGGTCGGGAGAAGACCAAGTAACAATATTTCTTTTCCCCTGTCACCCTAGGGGGCGGCACCAATCAGAGATATATTTATTTGAAAAATTGTGTACGATTCCTTATACATGTATATACATGATATAAGCTTATCATTACACTTGCAGATATGAAGAACACGTCACTAGAGGGTTTCAAATGAAATAAAATTTAAAAAATAAAATCCTCCCACCCACCCCATTTTTTTCAAAAATTTGGATGAAAATCTACTTATTAATTTTAGTTGGCCTAAGTATTATATATCAATTTACTCTGTATTTCTACTGAAATATTTTTTTGCCAATATGTCTTTTCATTTGAATTTAAACAATCAAATGTTTCAAGCATATACTTTGTTTGCTTTTATTTAAAGAAGTATGCAATTATAACTATTTTAAAGACCCTACTTTTTTTTAGGTGATCGATGCCTTTAAAACATTTTTGTTTATATCAACAGAGGTGTTTCTAGATAAAACCTTATAACAATTAGCTGAAAAATGTTTTCTCTGGACTCTTCATAACTTTTTCATTGACAAGTTTAAGTTCTCAAAAACTATTAAAAAATAACAAAGATTTTATAAGACTTTTACAGATGGCTTATAATTATATATGTAAAAGATTTATAAAAAGAAAAATGGCGGTTAATGGGCATTTCTTTTTTTAGAGCATTCAAATGGATAAAACCTGAGGTTTCCGAAATTTCTGACAGAAATTCCAAATCATGACCAGTGAACATCCTTAAAATCTTTCGAATTTTCGTGCAATAGTCATTCTATATGTTTCTACACTCAAATAAAGACTGCAGTTTCCATCACATTAGTTCATCTTTATCATGTGACACAGACATGTTAAGTTATTTAAGTGTCAACACCATACTGTAAACCAACTTATTTTTTACTACTTTACCAAATAGAAAACTTAAATCGAATAAAAATTGTCGCAGATATATAAAATCTGGATCTTTCCTAGTTAATTTTAACTACATGAAAAAACTGGATAATTGTGAAATTAAATTGGCCCTAAATGGGCTAGAAAGGTCAAAACGCAAAATAAAGACATCCCCCCAAAAAAGTTGGCTTGAAGATTGAATCACACACAGCTGTTTTTTGCTCTTTTTCGAGTTGTTGTCTGTTTGACATATTCCCAATTTTCATTCTCAATTTAATTTCGAAGTTCTTTACCATTGTACACACATCTAATCAGCTTGGCTTGACATTTCAAATTTAAAAACATTTAGGTTATATTTAAACAAACAAAAGTAAAGTCCATTTTTTCCCCTAAAAAAGCAGCCTTAAATTTTTCCATAACCACCTAATTTCATTTGTAGTCTCTATACTCATAGCATGTTTATTTCACCTACCTTCTATTTAAACTGCTGTCATTCTAATTTCTTCGCACATAAACTACAGGATCCTCATAAGTCACACACAGAAAATGACTTATGTTAGATATATCAAGGTACATAAGTATATATAGGCAGACAAATTCAGTTTCCTTGAAGTCTAGTGTAGGATCATTGAAAAACTATATTAAGAATAAAACCATTGAGATTGATGAAGAACAATAAAAAATACCCCAAAAAAACAGTGAAATTAAAAGTGCACAAAAAGTAAGTTTCTATTTCCTTTAAAATTTTCTTGCATTTATTTTATTTCTATTTATGAAACATTCATATTCCAAAGCACTTAAAAAGTCAAATGATTATGCAATCTTTTGGGCATTTTGTCAATCCCATTATTTGTTGCATAAATAATAATAATTTAAAATTTTTGAGTTATTTCCCTTGCTATAGATATATGTTCACTTTAAAGCTTGCACAAATATGTGTGAGATATTAATAAATCATTATTTACAATTAAGATCTTCTTTTTTAGTTCAAGGTTTAAATGAGAGAGAGAAGAAACTGATACTAGAATGAAAAGTTTACATTGTACAACTTTATATATATACCCATGTACTAAAAAAAAGGGGGTTTAAGTCTGTCCATCTGTCTGTGTGTCTATCCCATGAAATTGGTGGTGCCTTTTTTCCAAGAAATTTTTAAATCAGAGCCTCTTAACATTTGTTATCAAGCTTTATGCTGTGTGATGCAATTTTAGACGTACATTCCTCAACTGCCAATTGGGACATCAATGCTATACTGTGTTGTGTGTTTTTAAAATTATCTGTTTAAGAACCATATACCATGTATGAGGGTGGTAAAGGGTTATTTTCGTGCAAGGTGTTGTGCCATTTTAATTTCACGTGCAGCCGTGAAAAAGGTTCGTTATTCACAGTGTTTCGTGAAATCAGTAAAAAGATCAACAAGCAAGACATTTTTAATTGTTCGTTCATCGTGAAATGGCAATTTTATTTCGCGTTCTTCCGTGCAGATACCCCCCCTTTACGCCCCTCATGTATAGCTGTATACTGTGGATTCATTAGATTCTGTGGTTTTGCCAATATGTGCATACAAATCTTAGAAACAAGGTTTACTTCTGGAGCTGACATGTCAGTAACTGCTAGTAGTCCTTTATTGTTATATTGCTTACCTAGTTTCTTTTGTTACTTATTCTGACATCAATTAACTTGGACTTCTTTTAGACTGAGTTTTACTGTGTGTGTTGCTGTGTGTTTGTTTAATCTACATTGGCAAAAGGTAGGGGGCAGGGTTTTGGGGGTTGAGATCAGAGTCACTAAACATATTAAACCCCACTTCATTTTTGCGCCTGTCCAAAGTAGTAGCTTCTGGCCTTTGTTAGTCTTGTATGTTTTTTAATTTAAGTTCATTTATATGTTTAGTAGTTTAGTATGACCTCCATTTTCACTGAATTAGTACACATTTCTTGTTAAGGGGCCAGCTGAAGTCCGCCTCTGGGTGATCGATTTTTCTTGCTGTGTTGAAGACCCATTGGTACCATTCGGTTGCTGTTTTACTCTTTGGTAGGGTTGTTATCTCTTTGACACATTCCCCATTTCCTTTGTCTATATTGTTCTTAGAACATTTAAATTTTTAGTTCCACTTTAGATTACACAAAAATTGGTAGCCCATGAATAATAATAAATTCAATGTTTATAGATATATAGAAAGATGTGGTATGAGTGCCAAATAGACAACTCTCCATCCAAATAACAATTTATAAAAGTAAACCATTATAGGTCAATGTACGGCCTAATATATATTTAATGACATGTGTTATTCTTTCCTCAAGATCCATAGCTGTTGCTTTTACACTCCATCCAATGAATCTTAGTCTTTTGGCAACTAGAATTTACATAGAGGGTAAACAGCACTAGGATTGTTTACATGGAAGTTACAAAAAATTGTACGGTTATTTAAATAAAAAGTCATGAATGATACTAATATAATATTAAATGTAGAGAGTCTTATAACAACAACACTTTAGGGACTGCTGCAGAAAATTTATTGATCGACATGTTTCGGTGCCTAGGGCACCGTCATCAGGATAAAAACAATACATAAAATCATGCTGATTTTATGTATTGTTTTTATCCTGATGACGGTGCCCTGATTTTATGTATTGTTTTTATCCTGATGACGGTGCCCTAGGCACCGAAACATGTCGATCAATAAATTTTCTGCAGCAGTCCCTAAAGTGTTGTTGTTATAAGACTCTCTACATTTTATGTTTTTTATCATAACGACCCTGCATACCCGGCGAGGTATCCACTTTATGGACTCTACCGTACTACAGACTCACCAGGCGTTGGTTCATTTTCGTTTGTAAATAATATAATATTAGTTGAGAGTTGATAGTTGTCTAATTGGCAATCAACAACAATAGGTCAGCCTATGGCCTTTAACAATGAGCTAAGCTCATACCAAATAGTCATCAATTAAGGCCCTGAAATGAAAAGTCTTAAACAATACAAACTATGTTACACAGCACTAAGCGACTACCATTGAATTACAGGCTCCTGACTTGGGACACTGGCACATTCAGAATCCATCTATTGCTTGGAATTGAAAAAAAAAAACAGTGTTTCAATTTTACCTTTTCTACAAGCTTTTTACTTCAAGAAAATAATCTTGATTAGGCTGTACAGTAACGTATACTTGTTAACTTTTACCTCATTTGTTCTCTGGTGGAGGAAATTGTCTCACTGGTAATCATACCACATCTTTAACGTCAAGACTAAGGGAACTTTTCAAACTCTGAAAGATAGATTTAATCACTCAAATACATTTAATAACAGAAATAACTTTAAACATGGTGACCATAGATACAGCCTGCTGAGTCCAGTCCTTTTTTACAGCAAGCCCATTTATATACAACGTGCACAAGTTTCCCATTTACATCGTATTGTTCTGTGATTTCCCGACCTTTTGGGTGATAGCGGCAAGACTTGCTGGAATTTTCTTTTGGTTTGAATAGTTTCTGACATCTCAAACACTGAGCTACTCCCATTTTAGAATTTCCGTTTTTATTTGAATAGATATGCGCTTGTAGGCGTGTTTTTAGAGCTGATGATTCGTCGATTGGATTTGGATATCCTTGCAACCAATCGCCTTCAATATAAGTTCTCTGCCGAGAGCTCAATGGCGCTGTACAGTGTTTAATTGTTCTTCCAGGGCTCTTAGGAACTTCACTCTTTACCTCATTTAAATGAAAGTTTGTCCCAGTGTGGGCTTCATTGTATTTTTTTACAACTTCTTGTAATTTATGCATGTGCATTTTAACATTATCCAGTTCGGAGGTCAGCCATTTAACCTCGTTGACTCTTTCCGTTAGTTGTTTTTGAATTGATTCTTTTTCCCAGTGAGCTTTAGCAATAGCATTTTTCAGATATTCAATATCTCTGTCGGAATATTTAAGTAGTTTATCCTGTGGTTCTGTCTCATCCATTTCGTCTATGATTCCCGCCATTTGTTTTAGGTTTATTATCCTGTATTTCAGTGTATCCAGCATGTCATCTACAGATGCATTCTCTTCTGTGATGCTGTTGTCTATTTTTAGATTAGCGTGACTTATTTTTCGTTTATTGAAATGTAACATATCCATCAAATTTTGTAACGAAACTTGATTGGCGAGCGTTTCTCTGTGTTGTCGATCGATCTCATTCATTGCAGCGTCTGTTTTATCTTTCCAGTGATTCCGTTCAGCTTGAAGAATTTGACACAAAGACATTTCTATATGGTCGGGGGAATTCATGCCGTTTTTACCGAATTTCAGTAATTTTGTAACAGTGTGAATGATATCGTCATCTATGGGAGACGTCTCGTCATCCTTGTCATCAGAGTCCATAACATCTTGCTCCATATGAATGGATAACTTCCTTGTTATTCTCTCCTCTGTCATTATTACGCTATTTCGTTGTGTTGGTATTTTGAAGTCTTATCTGAAAGCAGATGAAAGTAAATCATTAGGATAAAATAGTAATTATGGAAAACAAAAAAATAAGTGTATGTCTCAGACTGTGTATTATTTTTTTCAAATGAAAACAAATAATCAGTAAAAATTTAATAGATCTGACCTATATTGTAAAATTTGAGTAAAAGGATCAATAACCACTATAGAATGGATAAACTTTCTTGTTATTCTTTCTTCAGTCATTATTACGTTATTTCTTTGTTACATTATTTCTTTGTTTTGATTATTTTAAAGTCTTGATATATCTAAAAGCAGATGAAATTGATACATTATATTTATTTGTGTTATCTCTGTCGCATCATGAAAAGAATGCTAAAACATAAATTTTCAACACATTTCCTACTGTAAATTCAGAAATTATTGCAAGGTTTTTATTATTTCGAAAAAATTGCTACAATGTTGTAACCCCATTTGAAAATTTGGCTAGAAATAGGAGCCATTCTAAATTCAGTCTTATTAAACCCACTCCTTACCTATGTCAGTTTTTCCCCAGCATTTTGTAAAAATTGAGTATGAAATAAATAGATAGAAAACCTATCATTCCTAACACTGTACATTAATTAACGACATGAAAGTTGTTGCAAACATGAATTGTATATTATCAATATTTCAGTTTTTTCATATAAATAATGTATGACTTTAGTTAATCTGACATTGATTTAAATAGACTGTAACAGGTATACTGAGGAAACATTATACAGTGTAACCTGTGTTATTCAACACACTGGGGACCCCAAAAGAATGTCGATTTTTAGGCAGGGGGTCGGAAAACTGAAGTTTTTTCTGCGAAGATATGCAATGTGTCGGTTGAAGCAGGATGTTTGAATACTCGGGGGTCGGATTAGGCAGATTACACTGTATATTGTTTTTTGGTATTATCAGCACTGCATTTGAAAATGAAAGAATAGAAAAAAGACATAAAAGTAAAGAGCAAACAGAGATCATGAAATATTTGATTGGGTGCATTTATTTTGCGATTTTGTAATTTTAGACTAAAATGCGATTTTAATTTTTCCGATATTCAGAAAAATCCTGTTTTATTCATATGAAATAAAATTTCAAAATGGGAGTATTAATTATTTCGATCATAACCCAGTAGCATTTTTTTGCAATAATAAAAATATCGCAATAATTTCTGAATTAACAGTAATTGACTGATCAAATACATATGGGATGAAAGAAAAAGAGATTTTAACATTCTAAAACATATCTAGGAGTGAGATAAGAGGAAGACATCAATTGGAGGACCTTTTTCTGAAAAAAAAATTATATATATTCGAAATTTACATTGAGGATTAATGGTTGAAAACATAACTTTACAATAAAAGAGATGATTTCTGAGCTTCCTTATTGTGACCTTCCACGTGGATGATTTAACACCCTTATAAACCTTCATTTTATTTGTTAGTGTTGATTTAAATTTTTAAATCAGCGAGGTGAATTAATTTTCAATCTTTTGTAATTCTGTAGGTGTAATGGGATAGTATATGTATAATCTTTTAATCCTTTGTTTCAAAGTCAACTAAACGTTTTAAGTTTATATTTATGAAGTTATTGAAAAGAGATTGGTGTCTACTTGAAAAATATATAAAAAGTAAAAGTATTGTTGGACTTAGTTATGATATAATAGAGGGTAGGAGTCATGGTTAAAAGCATGGAGAACCATGGTGAGCCATGTTTAAACCATGTTTTTAAGGTTTCAACCATGGTCAAACATGGTCAACCATGGCCACATTTCGCAGGAGGTATGCCCTTAATAGCAAACATTCATTTTTCGAAACAGTTAATGTCAAATGAGCATTCATTTTTATTGTCACTTATATCTCATTTTGGAGTTTGCATTAACATCAAATGTAGTAAAATGTTTTTGTAATGACTATTTTATCAAATATTCCCCTCAGAAATATTAAATTTATGTGTTCTCTAGAACTTATTAGTATAAGAGAGTTGTCTCATTGGCACTCATACCACATATTCCTATACCTATTATAGAATGGTGAACGTTTTACTTTTTTTAAAAGAGTTATGACCCTTAGAAAAATGAAATTTCTGGAAAATGGCCTTGTTGGTGCTCTGGAGAATACAATTCTTGCCAAATTTTTATAAAACTTATAATGTAGGTTAATATCACCAATATCTCATACAAGTTTTTAATGCCAGGTGGAGAATCAACTTTTTTAAAAAGAGTTATGTTCCTCAGAGATATGAAATTTGTGAAAAATGGTCTTGTTAGTGCTCTGATGGGTACAATTCTTGCCAGTATTTTTTATAAAACTTATACTAAAGGTTAATACCAGCAATATCTCAAAATAGTTCTAAAAAGGTGGACGATAATTTTTTTTTTAAAGAGTTATATATGTCCCTTCGAAATATTAAATTTATGGAAAATTGCATCTTTTGAGCACTCTATATTAAAAATGAAATAAATGTAACACGGGGGACATTAGAACTCTGTTCTTTTATTTATATGAGTGTCACAGATGAATCTTTTGTAGATCAAACATATGTCTGGTGTACAAAAATTAAGGCATATATTTGATGAATTTATAATTAAAGCAATTTTAGGCCAATTAAAATTAATTGATAGATTTTCATCCCCGCCCGCCCCTATGAAATCGTCCCGCCAGAATTTTTTTATTTTGAAAAATATATGATTTCAGGATTTTGTTCCTTTCCGTTACTGGTATAAACCATCATTAATTTCGTTTCATTCAAAACTTCCTGTTTCAAATTTGTTTTTCATATTTCTTCATGTATTTTAAAATGATTCTACAGATCTATGATGACAACATCATCTACCGAGAATAGAGATTGATTACAGTAAGGGCATAAGATATTTGTATTATGATTAATAATTGTTTCCAAGAATGCAAATCGCTGCATGACTCAAATTTCTATGATTAGAAAACTGTGGATTTTTTTATTGATACTGTACAATGTCAATGACTTTGTGTCGGTAATTTTGGACTGTGAATGATATCCAAAGCTGAAGAATCGTGGAACACATTGGTACAAAAATGACTGGATTAAAAAAAATTGACATAAGCACGAACTTGTTCATATTTTTTTTACCGTATATTGAGTTCAAAAAGTCAGCAAACATACACTTAGATTTATCCATGACTATTATTGTTTTTTTGTTGACAAAAAGCAAACACCCTCTGTCCCAGTACCTTCAATAGTCATTAAACACCTTCTTCTTTTTGTTAAGTTCATGTTTTACATTGTTATTATATTTGCATCATGCATAAGAATCTTAAAAGCATTAACCCTTTTATTTTCAATACGGTTTGAGTGTTCAGTCATTTTATTCTGTACTCATAATTCTTGTGTTGCATACCAATTCATATTTGCTTCATTTTATGGGGACAACAAAACATTGCTTAGAAAGTTAAATGAACTTGGTGTAGGTAGCATGGTTAGTCCAACCAAAGAGAGCATTTTTCTATGTGTTTGCCGTTTACAGAAACATGGGTTTCTAAAGCGGCAATAACATCATGTACATGTAGAACATTGGTTGCCAATCAGAGATATTTAATTTAAAATTTTTTTAAATTATGTACCATTTCTTATACATGTATATACATGAAATAAGCTTATTATTACTCTTGCATATATGAAGAAAACATCACAAGATGGTTTGAAATGAAATAAAAAATAAAAAATAAAATCCTCCCACCCTCCCCATTTTTTTCAAAATGTTGGATGAAAATCTACTAATTAAATTTAGTTGGCCTTGTAAGTTATAAGCTTATAATTTTACCAAACTGTATGTAGCTTAAAGTGTTACAGTTTTTTGTCAAGCCTGCAACTTTTGTTGCAGAAAGCTTGACATAGGGATAGTGATGCGGCGGAGGTGTTAGGTTAAACTTCTTAAAAGCTTTATATTTTAGAGGGTGGAAGACCTGGATGCTTCATACTTTATATATAGATGCCTTATGTTTCAAAGTTTCCATCAGTCACATGTCCAATGTCCTTGACCTCATTTTCATGGTTCAGTGACCACTTGAAAAAAAAGTTCAGTTTTTTTGTAATGTTGAATTCTCTCTTAAATAATAGGATAACTATATTTGGTATGTGCGTACCTTACAAGGTCCTCATGCCTGTCAGACAGTTTTTTTTCACTTGACCTCAACCTCATTTCATGGATCAGTGAACAATGTTAAGTTATGGTGGCCAAGTCCATATCTCAGATACTTTAAGCAATAGGTTTAGTATATTGGTGTATGGCAGGACTGTAAGGTGTACATGTCCAACTGGCAGGTGTCATCTGACCTTGACCTCATTTTCATGGTTCAGTGGTTATAGTTAAGTTTTTGTGTTTTGGTCTGCTTTTTCATACTTTATGCAATAGGTCTACTATATTTGTTGTATGGAATGATTGTAAGGTGTACATGTCTAGTGGGCAGATGTCATCTGACCTTAACCTCATTTTCATGGTTCAGTGGTCAAAGTTAAGTTTTTGAGTTTTTGTCTTTTTATCTAATACTATATGAAATAGGTCAACTATAATTGGTATATGGAAATATTTTATGATCTATGTGTCAGTCGTGCAGGTTTTATTTGACCTTGACCTCATTTTCAGGGTTCATTGCTCAGTGTTTAGTTTTTGTGCTTTGACCTATTTTTCTTAAACTATAAGCAATAGGTCAACTATATTTGTTGTATGGAAGTATTGTTAGCTGTACATGTCTGCCTGGCATGGTTCATCTGACCTTGACCTCATTTTCATGGTTCTTTGGTCTTTGTTTAGTTATCTTGGTTACTGTTAAGTTTATGTGACAGTTGTAATAAAGCGTTATATTTAGGACTATCAACATAATATCAATGATTAGTAAAGGAGGAGAGACGTTTCAGTGTGTGCACTCTTGTTTTCAATTTTTACAACCTTTAGTGAATGATTAATAATGTATGCAAGTTATAAAGACCCCCAATGAACTTAATGCGGAACCATTGAATACTAAAGGTGTTATGATCTTTTTAATCTTTTGTTTGCAAATCAGTGGTTTTAAGTATATAATGAAAGTGATATTCAATTATGAAATAAACCGTCTGAAAAATATGCATTGTATTAAACGATTAACCTATGAACTCTGTTATAGATTGTTTAATCATGCAAGTGCAGTGACAGGGTAAATACTTATACAATTCAGTAATGAGTTACCAACCCCTTTATCCTTTGGTTACGGGCTAAACAAATAAAGGAGTGCATATCTTATCCAGATTATAAGGGTTTCTAAAATGTTTAAAGATCAAGTGTCTGTGGCATGTTTAAATGGAAGTCAGAATAAGTTTATACAGTGCAAACTGCATAATCAGACACCTAAATATTCCAACATCTTGCTTTTTAACAGATAGATATTCATGGCTCCAAAATATGCCGATCCTTGCAGAGAAAACGTGAATATTCTAACACCCTGCTTAATCGGACATTTTCTTATGGTCCCCCAGTGTGTCAGATAACACAGGTTACACTGTACTTAACATCTTACCATATTAAGTTTTGGTACTGGTTAAAAAAAGTAATAGAAATATGTGGTAGGATTTCCCATGAGAAAATTCTCTATCAGAGATCAAAGGATGTAGCAATGGACTTCAACAATGAGCAAAACCCATACCTCATCACAGAAAGCTATAATGTTATAGGCTCTAAGCTAATATGAAAAATTAAATGTAATTCAATTTAAACAAGAAGTCCATTGGTGGTTCCTCTGTCCCATTGATTGTTAATCGTGTTAATGTTCATTATTGTAAAATTAAGAAGATGTGGTATGATTGCCAATGAAACCAACTCTCCATCAGAGACCAAAAGATGTAGAAGTTAAAAAGTAAAGGTCGTCCTTGAAGGACTTCAACACTGAGCAAAACCCATACCTCTTAGAAAGCCATGGCCTAAAACGAAAAATAAAATATAAAAGAATTCAAACGAGAGATGCATTGGTGTTTCCTCTGTCTCTAGCTATGATTGTTAATGTTTAAATTTGTATAAAAATAAGGATATGTGGTAAAGATTCAAATGAGACATTTATCGATCCAAGACTAATTAATTAACTTAGTTGTCAACTACAGGTCATCCTATGCACCCTTAAACAATGTTGTATAAAGTAAGTTATATTAGGCTTAAAATGACTAAAAGGTTTTGGTCAAAAGTATATAGTAAATATACTTACCTAAGTTGTATGAAGATGTTTTACTTCTATTTCTTCAAAGTTTTACTTAACGCTCCCATCAATTATAGAAATTGTTTGGTTTTAACATCTCAAAAACATTCTCTAAAAAGACTACGGTCCCTTAGTTTGTATCTCCGCACTAGTATACAGTTTCTTTATAAGATAAACAATGTCTTGTTAATGCGTTGATTATATATGTATATTGTGTATTCATACACTCGTTAGGTCCAGATAAAACAATTAACGATTGTTATCTTCTAAAACAAAACACATTAGTCTTTTATTTTTGTCACGGTATCATTTTATACTTTGGGAATAGTTGTAAGTCGGCTATTTTTTCAAAATAACTACACTTTTTGTCAAATTAGCGTGCATATTTTACCATTTAAAGTCCAGTATATTCATTATTTTTCAGTCTTTAGAATATCTCTGACTGTGAGATTGTAAAAATTTAAACAATAAATAATCTTTGACGGTTGATTGAGTCCTATTGTTCCAATTTAAATCTGACATGTTATTTAATATTATCCCTAATTACTGCGTCTTATTAAGAGTTGGGATCGCTAGATTTTTATCGATATTTATATGTTATAATTTTAGATTTGACTAATTTGAACTATATTATATTTCTAAAATGTAAGCAAAAGATAATATTGAATACTATATAAGGTCGTCCCTCTAAACTAAAATTAAGCTTGAAGCATATAGTATGTTCATAATTGTTTTGAAAAAAATCGATTAAAACATTGAATTTAATCCCCTCACAAAAAAGTTTAAAAGCTTTACATTAACTATTTTCCAGTTAAGCCTTTTGACAAGGTATATCTGTTGTGTTGTTGGGTTACTGTCTTACTTAATATTATCCCTAATTATTGTGTCTTAGTAAGGGTTGGGAATCCCTAGATAATTGTTTATTTTAGATATTTATAAGTGATAGTTTTAGATTTGTGTTGTTGGGTTACTGTCACACAGTGAGATATACTATACATTTACACAAAATAGAGAATACACATATCCATCTTAGGATAGCGATTCCCAATTTGTTTCCAAAATGAAAGAATAGATAACCATATTTAATAGTCGACACAGTGTGTCAAATTGAATTCAATTTTATAACAAAAAAAATGTTAATAAGATGTGGATGTAAACCATGCATTGCAGTAGTATTTGTGGCTTTCGGTTGTTTCCTGCTGTTTGGTCGGGTTGTTGTCTCTTGAGCGCATTCTCCATTTCCGTTCTCAATGTGTACTATATCATGCTTAGGTAAATTTTTGTGTTATGTCAATTTTTTATTAACAGTTCACTAAGATATGTCACCTTATCTTTGACAAGTGTACAAAAGTAGATGTGGGTTGATATTCCCAAACTTTGATTCAGCCACTGTGAGAGAGAGTACAAAATGAAAGTGGGTAGATATCCCCAATCTTTAAATCAGCCACAGTGTACAAAAGTAGACATGGGTAGATATCCCCCATCTTTGATTCAGCCTGAGGGTGCACAAAAGTAGACACCAGGGTAGATATCCCTATCTTTGATTCAGCCACAGTGTACAAAAGTATATTTGGGTTGGTATCCCCTATATTTGATTCAGCTAGGGTGTACAAAGGAGATGTTGGTTGATATCACCTATCTTTGATTCAGCCACAATGTACAAAAGTAGACTTGGGTAGATATTCCCCCCTCCCCCGTCTTTGATTCAACCTTCATCCACAGTGTACAAAAGTAGACTTGTGTAGATATCCCCTACAGTGTACAAAAGTATACTTGTGTAGATATTCCCTACAGTGTACAAAAGTAGACTTGTGTAGATATCCCCTACATTGTACAAAGTAGACTTGTATAGATATCCCCTACAGTGTACAAAGTAG
Source organism: Mytilus edulis (assembly GCF_963676685.1). NCBI lineage: Eukaryota > Metazoa > Mollusca > Bivalvia > Mytilida > Mytilidae > Mytilus > Mytilus edulis. The sequence goes on along the minus strand of NC_092355.1, from coordinate 21,638,282 downwards.
ACTTGTGTAGATATCCCCTACAGTGTACAAAGTAGACTTGTGTAGATATCCCCTACAGTGTACAAAAGTAGACTTGTGTAGATATCCCCTACAGTGTACAAAAATAGACTTGTGTAGATATTCCCTACAGTGTACAAAAGAAGATGTGGGTAGAAATCACTATATTTGATTCTGGCAGGATGTACTAAAGTATATGTGGGTTGATATGCCTATGTTTGATTCTGCCAATGTGTACAAAAGTAGACATAGGTAGATATCCCCCATCTTTGGTTCAGAATTTTGAACAAAAGTAGACATGGGTATCTTTGATTCAGCCACACACAAAGTATAAAAGTAGACCTGCCGCGTGGGTAGATATCCCCCATCTTTGATTAAGCCACAATGTTCAAAAGTAGATGTTGGTTGATATCCCCCATCATTGATTCAGCCACAGTGTACAAAAGTAGACGTGGGAAGATATCCCCCATCTTTGATTAAGCCACAATGTACAAAAGTAGATATGGGTTGATATCCCCCATCATTGATTCAGACACTTGTGTTCAAAAGTAGACTTGGGTAGATATCCCCATCTTTGATTCAGCATTCTGTACAAAAGTAGACGTGGGTGGATATCCCCCATCTTTGATTCAGCCACAGTGTACAAAAGTAGATGTGAGTAGATATCCCCCATCTTTGATTCAGCATTCTGTACAGAAGTAGATGTGAGTAGATATCCCCCATCTTTGATTTATCCACAGTGTACAAAAGTAGATGTGAGTAGATATCCCCCATCTTTGATTTAGCCACAGTGTTCAAAAGTAGACTTGGGTAGATATCCCCCATCTTTGATTCAGCATTCTGTACAAAAGTAGATGTGATTAGATATCCCCCATCTTTGATTTAGCCAAAGTGTACAAAAGTAGATGTCAGTAGATATCCCCCATTTTTGATTCAGCATTCTATACAAAAGTAGATGTGAGTAGATATCCCCCATTTTTGATTTAGCCACAGTGTTCAAAAGTAGACTTGGGTAGATATCCCCCATCTTTGATTCAGCATTCTGTACAAAAGTAGATGTGAGTAGATATCCCCCATCTTTGATTCAGCCACAGTGTTCAAAAGTAGACTTGGGTAGATATCCCCCATCTTTAATTCAGCATTCTGTACAAAAGTAGATGTGAGTAGATATCACCCATCTTTGATTTAGCCACAGTGTTCAAAAGTAGACTTGGGTAGATATCCCCCATCTTTGATTCAGCATTCTGTACAAAAGTAAATGTGAGTAGATATCACCCATCTTTGTTTCAAACGCAGTGTACAAAAGTAGATGTGGGTTGATATTAATATTAATTAGACCACATCTAAACAAAACAAAAGGAGAGATAGTCTCTTAAGAACATTAAAAACCAAAAGACATTTAGAGGTTTACAAAGTGTGTCTGAAACAATTTTTCAAATGAGAACACATTATTTCCAGTGTGTACACAACATTTCAAGTATATGATAATAACTGATACACAGCTTGCCAAATTTGTGATTTTCAATCTGACATTTGTCTCAGATTTAAACCAGGTGACCTTGACAAATTAAAATCCTTTATCATAACAAGATCAAACCATTAATAGATTTATACATAGATTAATGGGATCTGGATTGACAGATGAACAAATCAAATACAAAAAGAAAAATATAACAAAAGGTCTTTAAACATTCATAAACTATTTGATAGTGCTAAAAGTTAATCTGTTTAGAAGATTTTAGAATGACCGTTACTCACAAAACAGTTTGGGTCATTGAAAAACATGATGATATAAATGATTATCTCCCCTGATAAGTAGATTTGATCTTTTTTAATCCGTGAGAATCTTGTTATCAGATTTAGATTTAATTCTTAGTATTAAATTTTTTACATGAAAATTTTGAATATACGTTCTAATTAATGATTTATCCTGAGAATGTGAATTTTTAACTGATATTAGCATTGCCTATGAAAAACTCTTATAAGATCAATAATACTAGAACACACCTGTGAAATCGTGTGCATTTAGAGAGTAGGGTTGGAGGGGTCCTGATCCTTAAATCTCATGCTTAAAAACATGAAATCCTGAGATTCCAGAAATTAAAGAAGATTAAATCCCGACATCCCCAAATTCGAAAAAAAGAAATCCTGGATCCCAGAAGGATCAATCCTGAAATCCTGTGCTTAAAAACAGCCAATCCTATAGTTTCGATAAAGATCTGATCCCCTCCTTTAGAGCTTGGTTGAAAGTAAGTAAACTGTTGTAGGATGATTTTTTGTATAAGATTTTTATGTCAGGAGAATTTCAGAAAAAGGTATCAAAAGTCATAGGTACTTTGAGACGGGACAATGTTTTTTAAGCCCTCTCCCTTTTTTCCAAAGTCCTATATTATAATTTTGTTTTCTGTTTGTTAAATTCCATAATTTTTGCGTTTCTGTATACGATGAACATACGTATATTATAAGTAAAGTATTTGCTATTAACTTATGCGCTATATATAATAGTAGTATAATCATAGTATACATGCAAATAAACGTGAAATAATTGTCCTGTGCCCGAGTACTTATGAAAATTATATATATGAAAAGTATATGTGTTTAAAACCGGAAGTCTTGTTTATGACTTAAGAGTCGGTATGATGACAGAAACAATATCCTGACGCCTTTATTTTCGTTTTTCTCTCAAACTAACCCAAACTGAATTATCATAAAAATAGATGACAAATGCAACTTTGCATGGTACCTAATGATGATTAATTTATTGTAGAAGGAACTTAAGCGATACACCAAATGAGGTCTTCTCGTTTAATAGTATCTATATAGATAATAACACAATTTTCAATTTTTATGGAATAAACGATTTCAATGATTTTAAGAAAGTTTTGTAAACCAAAATTGACAGTTTAAGAATTTTCATTTGCTTTTTCCTTTCCTCTTAAGTTTTAATGCTGCATACAAAAATAAATTCTACTATAAATGCACTTTTTAACATGCGATTTCCCAAATTTATGACTATGTTCTGGAGCAAAATTCACATTTCTTCCAGTAATATTCATGATATTTATGTAAGAGTTGTACTACAAGACTGATAGACAAGTTACATTTAATAAAACAACAAATAAAATAACTTTTATATCACAGATAAATTGAACAATTATTGCATATTTTTCTTAAATTAACATAATTGAAATATAATATTAATAATGATATAGGGTTATTGCATGAATATTAGAATTTATTGCACGCTAACTTTTGGTTACTTTCTGTGGGAAATATTATATTGCTATACAATAATTATAAATATTACACACTAGAAAAAACACATGCATATTTTCATGCAACATTTCCAAACCATCCCACTTTTTCATTTGACCCTTTCTAATGTATATAAGCTGCATCAGTTGGCACTGAAATCAAACTTTTACAAGGGCACAAAAATTGAAGACTTGATTGATTTTGGAGTATTCAGATACAAAATGAAAGATAAATTTTGGTCTGTTTTGTCAGGTTCTTATAACAAACTAAATTTTCAAACAGGTAAAGAAATTTCATAGCGATTTTTTCAACCTTAAATAGGATAACAGATGAATTAATATTTATTTGCATGAGGTTGATTTCTATCTGACAGCTCATTTTATAATGCACTCAACAGCTAGTTCTTCATCAAACAATGTTAAACCAAATTTTAATGTTTGAAATTGCTTGTTTTTGTTTCAGCCTGATTTCTATGAATTAATGTAGATTTTTATCACAGTACATCCAGTGTCATTTTTAAAATTCACATTTTTTACAGTAAAAGATTTGCATGTTCAGGGTACCAAGGGGGATTACTCCGTACTCTGACTGGTCTCTTGTCATCTTTGTCTGTCCTTGGTCTGTCTGTATCATCTGCAAAAGAAAGGGTTTTTCATTATATATAAGATAGGAAATAGTGTATTCTTATATCAGTATCTGATTGGAAAAGGGAGATCAAAACAAACTATTTGCCACCCAAATCAAATTTTGTAAGAGTCTTAATTAAGTATGCACTTTTTATACAGACATTTTTAAAGATTTTTTTGTAGTTGGAATTTGCTCAATAGAATAGGTGTTTCAAAAATAAAAATTCACATCTTAATTGTGATAAATTGTTCATTTGTAGGCAGAATTTACTCAAATCACAATCATAAACCTGACATAATTCACAACTTTTCAAAATTCCCAATAATAGATGCATGCAAAAATAGCATATCTTACAGTGATTGGTATCAGACTATAATCATATTAGTCCTTGTCTTGAGTCATCACTTTAGATTTCAGAATTCAAGATTAAATTATGTCGGAAAGAATGCTGATTTTGAGCCAGAGTCCCTTCCACTATCAGATCTTATATAATACACAATTGACTCACTAAGTTACCAGTCAGGGTATCATAATATCATAAATTCAATGATGAGTCTTTTGTAGACGAAAAGCATATCTGGCGTAAATATAAAATTTTGATCCTGGTATATATGACGAGTTTATTCATTAATTTTGTCTGGCCTTGACTGAGTCAAAAGCAATACACGAGTATGCTGTTTCTGTCAGCCTCAACATGTATCAGTTTGTGATTGGAACAGTTTCTTGTACCAGTGCAAGGTCAATGATATTTGGTAAGCATTGGCATATCTCATTTCCATGGAGATTATCTTAAATGGCCCACCCTCTCAGTCATGGTCTATTGATTTTAAATATATTGCTCAGTTTACATGTATTATAGTTTGTGATTAGGTCAGTTAGTCTGTGGAACCACTTAGTAGAATTTCAATTATATTTGATATGCAGTTGTATATAAAGGCATTGGTATTGGCAAATATTATTATTATTTTATTATTTGGCCCCACCCGCTCAATTATGGTCAATTCACTTTGAAATTTTTGCTTAACTTTCATGTATAAGTTTGTGATTAATTCAGTTTTTTTTAGGAACCTATAGTGGAGGTCAGTGATATATGGTATGCAGTTGTACAGGAATTGACAAATCTCATTTCTATGGAGATTGTTAGGTCATCCCCACCCTCCTGTTTGAAAACTTTTCAACGGTTGAGATCCCCATGCCTGAACCATATATATTCTTGCATAGGACAATAAAACAAATCAAATGAAATATAGGTTCATCCCCACCCCCTACTGTTTTAAATCTTGTAAATGGTCCAGATTCCTAACCCCTAAACCATAAATATTCTTTTATGGGACAATACAACAAATCAAATGAAATAAAAGGCAAATCCCCTGAGGTTACTCCCACCACTCCTGTTTGAGAACTTGTAAACGGTCGAGATCCCCACCCCTAAACCATATAAATTCTTGTGTGGGACAAAAAAACAATTCTTAGAAATAAAGGGCAAGTCCTCTACAGATCCCCTTTTGAGAACTTGTAAACTTTATAGGCCTTTGGTTCATGTCAGATATAAATAATATGTCAAAGCAGAGTCATATATATGTTTGTCGAAGGTATGGTTAACATGAGAATCGTGATCTACGGATCACCAAAGGCCATCCTACATAGAATTCAACGTCCTTTAACAAAATTTCTTTATACATGTACAAACATTGATGATTTTGTTTTGGACAACTTTTTTTTAAATGAACCCTGCTTTTCAAGTATAAAGACACACAGGGCAATGTTCTTTATGATTTCCAAACTTTCTACATTGATTTCAAACCAATGCTATGAATCTCTAAATGCAAGTGATCATGGCAAATGCTCAAGTGATACTAAACAGATTACACTTTATACAGGAAAGAAAAAACCGTAGGAATAGGGTAAAAAAATTTGGAGCGGTAAATACAAATAAAAGATTTTTGGTAGGAATGAAAATAATAAAATAAAATAAGATATTGCTGATAAATACAAATAAAAGATTCAATAGGAACAAATTTATTTGGTCAGTCAGTAAATGGCAAACAAAAAATATTTAAATTTAGGCCTGAACCATCATTACAACAACTTTTCATCCCTGTTGACCACTTTGTAGAACCTACTTGATTAATTTATAGATGAAATATTTGCCACTGGAGTTTAAGCAAACAGCAATAAATTTTTTTTTTTATAACTTACACATGGTTAACAACTTCCATTAAGAGTATTCTAGGTCCTCAATGTTCTTCAACATTGTACTTTATTTGTCCTTTTTCACTTTTTGATTTGAGCCTCACTGATGAGTCTTTTGTAAACGAAACGTGTGTCTTGCATACAAAATTTGAATCCTCATGTTTCTATGATGTTTTTCTTTATAATCTAATGTGGCCTTAAATGACCTAATGATGGTGGTGTGTTCATTCCTCTTTCTGCCTTGTCTTGTTAGCTCTTATACATACAAGTCTTGTCAGATTTTATGAAGTTCATATTATAGATTCATACCAGTGATGTTTCAAACACCTTTGAATATCAGTTCTGATGAATGATTTGTTCTAATGTTTTGTTTGTATGCTTTTCCAGCAAATAATTCTGTCACAAATTTCTCAAATTTTATACTGAATCTTCATATTTGGTCAGCAGCATGATAGTTAAAGTTGTATTTAGTATCAGAGCTTTTGTCCTATCTGTTGGACAGACACCTTAGTACTAATTCTAAATTTCTGATACTTTGAAATTTTTGATACAGATTCCTCCAGTACAGAGTAACTAAATATTTGATCAACAGCCAGCTTGACACTGACAGTGATTAGTTGTAAAGTGTGCCAGCTTTAAGGATCTGTCAGACAGCTACTTTCTGTTTTCTGAAACTTTGAATTACAAGTAAGGGAATGCTTATCACAACAACACATGCATTTATTGTAATATTATTGCCCTTGTACTGATAGAATGTGTGCTTCAGTTTTTGTTAAGAGAATGTTTACAATCTTTGCAAAACAAACTGACACAGCCACAAATCATAAAAGTTATCTACATTCTAAGGGAAATAACTCTTTTTTTTTTCTTTTTTTTCAAATTTATGATCCCTGCATATGGAGAATGTAAATAACCGAGTTGATATGATATTTCACTGATTGCATTCCTATTATTATTTCTTTGAAAGTGATTTTCTGGTTGCAAGGAGAGAAGCTAAAGAAATTAAGGGTTCCAAACTCTGGTAAAGATGAGGTCATCCCTTCTGTAGTTTTACAGTGCCATCACAAATTGACTGTTATAGAATTTCTGTGTCACAGAAGACCATGCTTATGTGTCAATGGTCTTTATTCACTCTCTCTTTTGCTCTGACATCTATCATCATCTAAAGACATCATCAAATTTGCACTTCTTATGAGCATCACACCAGGTGTCACTAACAGTAACAGAGTAGGATCTGCAATAACCCTTCTAAAGCCCCTGAGATCACCTATTTTTTGTAGGGTTCTTGTTGGTCATGCAATTTTATATGTAATGTTTTGTTGACTTGTTTGTCTTTATGTTGTCTTTTGTTTTTGACGTGTTGTTATCAGTTTCTCTTAACTAGTGAGTTTTGAATGTCCCTTAAGGTGGTACCTAACACTACAGGGAGATAACTCTGTAAAATCAGCCAAATGTTTTAATAACGTTGTGTTGTAAAGGGAATATTAAGCTTCTCAATGATCAAAATTGGTGTTTGTCAATCGGCTATATAACCAGTGTAATTTTTCTGATAAAATGGTTGGTTCAAAATTTTTGAAATTTATTTATTTTGTTTAAAGGTTCAAAGTAAATACTTTGTTAAAATTTCATAAAAATTAAACGAGCCAAATTAATTTTAGTGAAAGTTTTGGGTACCACCTTAAAGGTATCTTTTGCCTCTTTTTTATGCCCAGCTTAGGGGCAGCTTAGGGGCATTATGTTTTTCGGTATTTGCATTAGTTAGATTGTCTCTTTGTTTGTCATTTGGTTTGTCCAGCTTCAGGTTTAAGTTGTTGGTCAAGGTAGTTTTTGATGAAGTTGAAGTCCAATCGACATGAGTTTTGACCTCAATTTCACGGTCCATTGAACATAGAAAATTATATAATGTAAGGGGCATCTGTGTTCTATGGACAGTCTTGTTTATTAGTGTTTTCTATTTAAGAGATGTTTATAAAGTTAATTAAGAGTTGTTTATAAACTACAGTCTTCACAATGAACTGCAAAATCTACAGGCCCGGAGCTCAATTTTTGAAATTTTTTAGTTAGATTCTGTTGGCCTGTAGATATGATTTTTACAGGCCCGAGAGCAATTTTACCTGCCTGGGCTGCCACTCAGCGTGAAGGTTGAAAGTAGCATTTACAGTAAAATATTTTGCTCATTAATAAAGACAGATAAAGCTGACCTGCTGTTGTCATTTTATTTCAACAATTTACACTCATACTGTGTATAAATGACAGGACTGTCCAAATTATAACATTCCAGTATTTGTTAGATTTATCAGCCCTTTATTGATTTTGTCTGCTATTTGTTGAAATTTCTCCAAATTTGTGGTGTGTGTAGCAAGATTTACATCATCGCTCATAATTTCATTCAACAGTTTCTATATATATCTCTCTAAACTTGCTGTGAGGTGTGAGATTTTTTTTCATGTTGAAGATCCACTGCATCTCTGACATTTAGATTAAGAACAGCAATAAAAGCATTTACCTTTGCCAAAAATGATTTTTGTCATGAGTCAATACACCAGTTTCCCCCATTATTTATGTGGATTCATTATTATTCATTGGATATCAATTTTCATAGATTTAGTGGATACAGGTGAGCCACAAATGTTAATGTTCAAAGAATTACAATTTGTCGTAAGGAATGTATGCAGTCTTTGCCAAAACCATGAAACTAAATATCCTTGAATATGCAAGTTTCCTCAAACCACCAAAATTAGTACCCACAAAAATAAATGAATTCACAGTAATACTTATAGGAGTAACTTTACCTCCTAGACTTTCAATGTGTTATTCAACAATTACTGTAAATTCTGAAATTTGTGTATGTGTGCATTTAATAGATTCAGAGATTTAGAGCAATGGAATGAAATGTGAGATTCATCACTACATTTTAGGAAATGATTAATTTTTAGTTTTTTTCTTGCAAAAACCTTTCCTGTGGAAATTTTTGCTTTTAATTTTTTTTTTTTACAAAAATGTCTTATTTACTACATGAGGTAAGATTGACATAAAAGCAGGCCAAAATTTTAACATAAGCTTCAATTAGTAAAATGAACTACATTATAAGGGAAATAACTCAAAATTATTTCGTTTTGACATTGTTGCAAACGTTAAATTTGAAAATATATATCAATAAGGATGGAAAATTATACCTTATTTTTAAAATATGTATAGGAACCTGTCTTTTCATCTGTCAGTCTGTTCATGTGTATTTAAAGTCCAACTCTGCCTAAATAGGCACACTTAATACTGTTGTAGAAGTTTAACTGATGAAATGTAAATCTATCAAAACTGTTAAAGGGGAGATAATCAATTTTGTTTACTTCGTTATACTTATACTATTGGAGGCAGTGAGTAGGTATAAAAAATGTATCCTCTTGAGAGCTCACTCACCATCAATGATAAAGCAATAAAAAACTTTACTGGGATTTCCTGCTGCACTTTTTGGGTATAAAATATCAACAATGTAGATAGGGCAGGTCAACTATTCATCGATATATTGTCAATCTGTGAATTATTTGTTGAATAAGAGAATGTGTCATTCAAAGATTGCTATGAGATACTGAACATTAATAAACAGATACTTATTTACTCCATACCCCATGTCAGATATTTTGTGAAATAAGATTCTAGATATGCAATACTATTTTGATATTGCGGCATTTAATTTTTATAGGTTGGTATTGTCCATGTACAAAGTTTTTTTTATAAAGAATATTTTAAATGTGTCAGATAATCAGTTGTCTCACTGAATTAAAATCTTTTAAAACCACCTAAATTATTCATAGACTAATTATGTCAATTTCATTAAAAAAATCTGTTTAATTTCTTTGTGATAAACATTTTTTTGCATTTGTTTTAAGGTGTTAAATTGAAGTCTGTTTCATAAAAAGGAGAATAAATTTTAACCCAACCTACTGTTTATATCTGTTTCCCCATTTTACAATCCTACCCAAATGGTTTGATTTAAATGGATCCCAAATGGTTTTATATAAGTGGATTGGCTAGAGGTATAGGGGGAGGGTTGAGATCTCACAAACATGTTTAACCCCGCTGCATTTTTGCGCCTGTCCCAAGTCAGGAGCCTCTGGCCTTTGTTAGTCTTGTATTATTTTAATTTTAGTTTCTTGTGTACAATTTGGAAATTAGTATGGCGTTCATTATCACTGAACTAGTATATATTTGTTTAGGGGCCAGCTGAAGGACGCCTCCGGGTGCAGGAATTTCTTGCTACATTGAAGACCTGTTGGTGACCTTCTGCTGTTGTTTTTTTCTATGGTCGGGTTGTTGTCTCTTTTGCACATTCCCCATTTCCATTCTCAATTTTATGCATATAAACACTGTTTTAATTTGAATAAATGATATTTTGGGTATACATTATTGAGACAGTCGTTGGACAAGACATTGGGATTTATGTTAAGAAATAAAATCCTGCATTTACTTGTTAAAGGGGAGATAATCCAACTTACTTCTTTTTCCATTTATTATACACATCCTACTACACCATTTAGGTATGGTTGTAAAATTTGGAACTTTTTATTTTGTAATCAAAAGGACTTTTAAATACTAGTAGAAATTTACCTTAGGATTTGCTTAATGAAATGTAATCCTGGCCCAACCTATTGAAATAGAATAGTATTGCATGATGGAGGTCCCTTGTGTTAAAAATATGAAATAAACAGTTGCCTATAATTGCTTACATCCACCTCATTAGAACTTTGGTGGATTATGAGTTGTCTCATTGGCAATCATAAAAAAAAGAAGATGTGGTATGATTGCAAATGAGACAACTCTCCAGAAAAGACCAAATGACACTAAAATTAACAACTATAGGTCACTGTAGCGCCTTCAACAATGAGTAAAGCCCACACTGCATAGTCATCTATAAAAGGACCCGAAATGAGAGGTTAAACAATTCAAACAAGAAAACTAACAGCCTAATTTAGGTACAAAATATTAACGAAAACCAAATATGTAACACAAAAACAAACGACAACCGCTGAAATACAGGTTCCTGACTTTAGACAGGCACATACATACATAATGTGGCGGGATTATACATGTTAGCCGGATCCCACCCCCTCAAGACCAATTACAGCTTATAAATAAACCATGTTTTCCAAAACTAAAATATGTTTGTCTGTTTTTTTACATAAAAAGCGGAGTTTACCAGTACCTAGAAGTAGACTTAAAAACAGAAATTACTCTATGGTCTAAACTATATAGTTATAACTTATAAATTATAGTTTATAAATTGGTGTTATGAAAGCATCTATTATATTAATCACATGCTTGATTGGGTTTAAGTCTTTAAAATTTCTAGATCAATGCAGTAAAGTCTTAAAGTTTCCAGATCAATGCAGACAAATGTAACAAATTAAACTAGATTCAAACATCTGACAAAATTCAACATTTAATTGGCACACTTTATAAATAATAACAAAAATATACACAAACATTGTGATGAACTTAGATATGTTTGTATTATTGTTTACTTCGACGATGTTAAATAAATTCTTTTGTCATAATAAATTAAATCTAGTTAATTTATGGTATAAATACTGCCAAATATTTATATAATCTAATATTAAAATGGTGGATATTAATTCCCTTATTTTGCAAAAGCTCTCTTAGTTTCTTTGAGGACAGTTTTATTGAAAGATATTTTAGAAATAATAATAAAATCATTTTTTATAGTCTCTTAATAAGCTTTTTTTTTTTAAATGAAATTTCATTTTCAAGAAACAACAGAATAGATGCTTGCTCATTGTTGATGTTAGGAGCCATGTACTTTCAGAAAACTTGGCTATTGTCAAGGCATCTTATTTTTATATTTGAATAAGCTAGGGAATACAATTATTGGAAGGAAAATGGCAAATAGCAATCCTTATCAATTGAGATTTGTGTCTAACATGATACATCACCATGAGCAGGTTTTAAAATGCCAGAAATCAAAATTCAAATCGTTAATTGTTGTATCTTTAAAAAAGTGTACTTGAGATTTCTAAATTGTGAAAAATTAATATTTACTGGAGTTTTATTTAAAAAAAACAATGACTGCAATTTCATGCCCATAACCAAACATATTATATAAGAAATGATTCCTAATGGTGTTTTAACAGTTACATTCAGATGAAATTGCGAAAGAATGATAGAACAAAAAAAATGGCAACCTCACATTTTATCCCAGTCAATTTCATTACGCTGTAAAGATTATATAAAAATGTTACTTGCAGCCCTTTTAAAGTTTGCATTCAATTGTCTGAAATTGCTAATGTGTTCATTTTTATAAATGGTGTCCATAGCAACAACCTGGGTTATCTCCCCCTTGATGGCAACACTGCCATACATAGTTCACCCTGGATAACTTCCCTTTGTTTGTATACTCTTCACGCCTCTCTTTATTTCGTGAGTGATATCGACAGGCTTTTTTATGATTGTCATTCAGGGTAAACAATTTTTGGCATCGTAAACATTTAGAAACTTTCCCACCTTTTTTATATGACTTTCTGGTTCTTATTTCGTCCAGCGATCGAACCAGTGTTCGGAAGGTGCATGAGTGGTTGGTGTTGGTCTTGTCTCCCCTGAGTTGTACTGAACCATCACCACTGTCTCGGGATACAGTACTATCTTGATATCTTCGTTTGCTTTTTGATGGCTGTTTTGATTTCATTGCTGGAGGTGGTCTTTCATTTTCTTTGCCTCCCTCTTTTCCCGGTGTTTGTAGGACATTTGTATGTGCACTGACCTCTAATTCTTGATTGTCATTAGTTTGAATTGGTGGTTGTGGAAGTTGGCGACGAATTGTTGTGTTTCCATCCCTCATTGACTCTGTATCAGAAGAACTTGCTGTCCTGGCAAGAAGTGGGCGTATTTTCATATTATGTGCAATCATTGATGCATGACTGTATTTCATTGTTGATTCGGAACCTTTACGAAACTGATCAATTTGTGACAAAGCATCTTGTAAAGAATTTTCTAACTTTTTGGCACTATGTTTAATTTTTTTCAGTTTCTCTTTAGTTATTTTAATGTCCTTATCATCTCTTGAAGAAGCATAACTTCTTATAGAGTTTGGTGAACTTGCACGGTCATAAATACTTGGAAACATGGACTCTGAATAGCCATTATGTTTCCCACCTTTTTTGCCTAGTATTTTTTCCTCAGTGACAGATTGTAAAATGTTTGTAAGTCTATCCAAGTCTTGCTGTTTGTTATTGACCTGCTTTTGAAGTTTACGAACCTCACTGGTCAGTTCTTTATTTTTTTGTTCCAGTGCTTCCATTCTCATTGTCAGATCAATTCTAGTATTGTCAGCATTCACTTGAGTTTCTTGTATATACGATTTCAACATCTTGCAGATGGACGACCCATCATTATATTTTATATGTAAGACTTGTAGACATTCAAGACGGTCCTCGACTAACGAATTAATGAGGTCAGTTACACACTCTATATACATTGGCAGGGCCTTTTTAGCTTCCTCCTGTTCAATGTCTGCCAGAGTTTTGGTGTCCATGTTACAACACTCAGATATCAGATGAAGTTGCCGACCACAATCTTGAATTACACTTTGTACTTTGAGAGCTTCCCTGCGATGATTTTCTATTTCTTGCATAGACATTTTGATTTTATAGGCCCAGCCTTCTCTTTCTTGCTGTATCATGCCTCCGAGCCATTGGGAAATCTCACCGATGCCTTCATGTATGGTTTTCCCTTGAAGAACATGAGATTCATCTTCCAAAAATTGAGTTACTGCCCCTTGAATATCATCATCCGTACGAAAGGCTGTATAATGTTGTAAAGTTGGAGCTGGAGCATGATGATTCATTGTTGAAGTTTTTCTTTATTATTATTTTTTTGGTTACGATTCAGTCATGTTACCACCACCGCCATGAAAAGCATCATTTGAAATCCTGCAAAAATAAAAAAAATCTAATTAAGCCTGATGTATTGTAAAAAACTATCAACCTGAGACCTCAAATGACATAGATTTACAGCTAATTTCCGAATGCATGTAATGCAAGACTCTGATGAGCTTGCTTGCTTTGTTAGTATATTGTACAATTGTTATTGGGATAACTACCAATTAAATTTAAATATAACTAGAACACACCCGTGATATCGCGGGTCTGTGACTGATATATAACTATGCGTATGCCTTATTTTAGTATTGGTATTGTCATCTGATAAAGTCATGCCGATTATAACATGTATTATAAGGTGCACAGTTTTCCCTGCTTTCAAAATCTTTCTGTTTGAACCCGTCGACCTGGAACCTATCAATTATTAGTAATATTAATAATTTGGAAAACAAAAGGGCCTGGAATGGAGTATTTTTTACTCAACAGTATACAGCAAAATTCTAAATACACTGTTTGGTGGTGCGCCTGTCAGATGCAGAACGTACAGATAAGGTAATAGGTAACAGGTGAATATACTATTGGTATCGGTGTCGGACTCGATCCGGAACTTCTTAATTATTGGCAATATTAATTACGTGGAAAACAAATGGGCCTAGAGTGGTGTAATTTTTAATCAACACCATTGTACTATATTAGTTATATATAAAGTTGAATTCTTTGATTCATCGTTTTTACGTGATGACGGCTGACAAATTGGACCTCGTAATTTTAGTATTATAGATATATACAGGTTAAAATATGCCTATATATATTGTTTGAAGATGTCAATCATAATTACAAAGCTTGAATTAACATGTATCAAAACATTGTTGTACAAAGTTGTACGCTACAAGCATTAGGAAATTAGCTGTAAGCAACAAGATCTACTGATAAAGATCAAGACTGAGTCGGATAACAAATTTATGAAAATGTAGTTAAAAAAAACTGAAAATAGATTTGTGATGGCCTTAGAATGAAAAACATTTACTTTTTCTTTCCATTTAAATTGTATTGACCGACAGAAAATAAATCCTCATTGACACTTTCACAGATATTTATCTGTTGTCAAATATGTAATGAAATCCCTAATAAACAAGATAAATAAGATATGTACACTTCGATTGAAATAAAATTATTGGTAGATAAGGTCTACCTACTGTCATTTACCGATAAGTCCTGACTTATTATATGATAGGATAGATCTTTTGTGAAAAAATTGTTTTGTTGGGTAACTGCCTAACACATCTTTTATTTGTTTACAAAGCAAACTTATGATTTATATGATTATGGACATGAAGACAGCTGAAGCCCACCTCTTGATTTTCTTGCTGTGTTTAAGAACCATAACAAATAAATGAAACACAATTTTTTTAAACCAGCTAGCATACCAAATTGTACCCACCCCCTTTCCAATCTAAAAGAGCTATAAAGCATACCAAATTGTACCCACCCCCTTTCCACTCTAAAAGAGCTATAAAGCATACCAAATTGTACCCACCCCCTTTCCACTCTAAAAGAGCTATAAAGCATACCAAATTGTACCCACCCCCTTTCCACTCTAAAAGAGCTATAAAGCATACCAAATTGTACCCACCCCCTTTCCACTCTAAAAGAGCTATAAAGCATACCAAATTGTACCCACCCCCTTTCCACTCTAAAAGAGCTATAAAGCATACCAAATTGTACCCACCCCCTTTCCACTCTAAAAGAGCTATAAAGCATACCAAATTGTACCCAACCCCTTTCCACTCCAAAAGAGCTATAAAAATAAACTACCCTGTGACCACCCAACATCTACAGCTTAAATGTACTGCATTAAAATAATTGATCTTCAAATAACTGGACTGGTTTTGGAAGGTGCTTGAATAATATACTTTTACATACTTCAACCATTTAAAAGTTAAATAGGTTGTTGATTTAATATTATGAAAAAAGTATCAAATATATAATTTAAATAGCTTGTTGATTTAATATGACGTAAAAATATATCCGATGATTCAGAATTATATGATATATAATTTAAATGATCAATATGTATGTAGACAATTAATATATATTTTTAAAAGTCATTTTGGAAGTGGAACTGTACAAACAAGCTTTGAGATCATTTAAATTTAACAGATTTATTTTATTTTTGTAACTTTATATCATGTAAATATTTTATAAGGTGGTAATTGCTACTTTTAAGAGCAAACCTATATTTTTTCTTTAATGTTCTACAGTTTCAAAACATTAGACCATGGTTAGTTTAAACACTTCAACAATTTGATTCAGAATTAATTTAATAGAGGTATACATTTGCTTTGTAGGCACCGAACACTCAGAATTCAGTCAAATTGACAATCATTATAACCACCTCTTAATTTTTATAATTGGACAAGAAAAAAGATTACAGTATTAAAGATTTCTCATACTTAGAATGTATCTTTTTTGTTTGTATTTTTAAAACATAATAACCCAGTTCATATAATGCTGAAGTATTTAGGGAGAAATTTTCAGTTGAACGGACCCCAACTTTTCATTATCTACAAATCAATCAATTGTTTTATTCAGAAATACCAGAGCTAAAACAAATTCCAATGATATTTACTTAAAAAGAGATTAAACCTTACTACAAACAGAGAGGAAAATTGAAAACACTGTAATTTTGATACTTTATAGCTGCAAATAGTCAAATATATTGATCTTGTATAAATACCTTGACGGAAACACAACTATTTTAATGAATAAGCCGATAAATTTCTGGTCACAAACACTAATACGTAAATCACAAACTGTCATTTTGAATTACTTGCCCCATAGAAACCTAGTCATTTTAATGAATTAGCTTAGGTAATATACCTTACCAATTATAGAACATTATGTCTAATGGATTTTACTCAAAAAAGTTAAAGAGAAATCCAATAAAACTCAATATTTTTTAATTTGAAAGAGATTATCTTCACAGCTATGTTTATAGATTGGTTTTTATGTTAAAACGTCAAACATACATTAGTACCATATTTGTCATAGATTATGTGTGAGTCTTCTGCATTCAAAAAATTGAACTTAAAAGTTTCAAAAAAATCAAATAATACCCCTTCGTCAACATGGGAGTCCTACCCTGTCGATCTGACATTTAATATAATGTCCACCCAATAAACCTTTAGTTACATTTTTCTCAGAAACTACAAATCAAAGTTTTGTTTATTCACTCAATGTTTCGCCTTCAAGTGAACATGCTTTGTTTTATTTATACTATATGGTGCAACATTTTTTTTAGATTCCTTGTTACGTTTATCAAATTCATGTTATAATAAATACTTATATATTTTAATATGTAAATACAGAAATTATTGTGTGCCTTTATTATTGCAAATTTTTGAGAATGGACAAAAATGAGAGATTTACTATTGAGATTTTCAGGAAAATCTGCACACAGATAAATGTAAAAAATATCAAAATGCTGTCAAGTTCTTATATGATTCGCCCCTAGTTGAATAAATACTTGCATTAATAAAAACCTCACAATAATTTCTGATCATTTATAACATTTGTAGTTATGATGCTTAAATGGGACTTTCACAAAAAAGTTACATTGGAAGACTATAAAACTTGAGAATTTATTTATATATCTTTTTTGATTTTGCAACTAATAGATTTACATCATTCATATTTAAAAACAAATCTTTAACAATTATAATAGCAAAATTCAACATGCATTTCAATTTTTTATTATTTTTTAAATTTACTGCATTTGAGAATGTAACAGATTCCTTCTGGGAAGATTAAATTAAAAAAAAAATGAAGATATTATATTGAAACTATACAGTTTTACCAAACCTTCTACACATTTTGGAAAACTATATCCAGAAATTATATCAGTCCATGGTTTGAAGGTGACGGAAATTCAACATTAGGTTTACACATCATTTAAACATCTATTCCGATCTCTTTAAAAACAGTTACATGGCTTTGACTATCTAATATCATAGGCCAAGGGGAGATAAGTATTTGGTTATGATTAAATGTAAAGCTAATTATAAGATATTTAATGATTTTGTAGTTTTGAAAAGATTTATGAATAGATTTTTGAAAAATAAATTGAAATTTCACTGTTGGTGTTGACACCTTTCTCCAAAAAGTTTATTTAATCAATAAAACAGATTGTAATTTATTTTATTGAGGGCATGTGCTGTAAAAGTATATTTGAACATTGACAAAAAGAAATCTAAATGATTTAGAGAATGATAAAAAAAATTATATGTATTGTCAAGGACGTATATTAGATTAGTTATACGTCCTTGGTATTGTGAAAGAGTTTTTTGTTTGAAGTTGATTGATTGTAGTCTAATATTCAACCTGCAAAGAGTCTTAAATTGTATTCTATTATTTCAACTTAACTCTATCTAGTAGCAGATATATAAATGTATAACCTGTAAAAGTCAATTTCCCTACTGTCTGAATTTTCCCTTATTAACAAATAAGTATGTTATTCATAAAGCCTGACAGAGGGACTTAGGCCAGATATATGACGAAAAGAGTCATTCTGTTATCTTAATTTTGGAATATAGTATGAATGCAGACACGAAATTTAGCATTGTATTTTTTTTAAATAATCCCTGTCTGGTCATAGAAGATATAAGTTATATAGAAAGTTTAAAAAAAGGGAGGTTTCTAATTAAAATACAATTTAGAGTCTAAATTTAAACATTTCAAAAACTGGTACCTTAAAAATAAAATAAAATCATAAAATTTTCCTTATTTTTACAATGCATTGTAACGAACTCTGCTTGAAATTTGGAAATAACTGTACATTGTACTTAAATACCATACCCTTATAGGGCTTCCTTCTATGTGATCTTATTAGTATTGAATTTAAACGATTAGTTCAATCATCAAACATTTCAAACATTTTTTTTGGTTTGTCCTAATTTTGACAATTAGCAAACATTATTTAACCCAGTATAAAAGGACTGTAATTATCAAATTAAAATCATATTTTAATTTGAAAAACATTGTATACAATACAGGATTGAACAGGTTAAATTTTAGGTAACCCCTCCCCTGCGTAGTTTTTATATTGATCAATAGGGGTGATTTAATTGACAATATACCAACACAAATATTTGTTAAATTGTATCCTAAATTGATATTAAAGCAATCATTTAAATAAATTTGTATTGTTATTAAAGTATTCTCAATTCCTACAAATACTTGTTTGTTGGGGATTCCGGCTTTAAAAGGTGAATAAATTACTACATTACCAACTTATATGAATATATATTCATGTATGATAAATATTGATTAGACAGCCACCCAACAATTTAAAATAACCCAAAAATACATTTTAATTCTGTAAAGCCAGCTAAAGAAATAAGGATTGATAATAAATGGGTTTGTACTAACATGAGCAACACCACAGATGCCACATGTGGATCAGGATCTGCTTACCCTTTGAGGGCTCCCAGTTTTTAGTCGGGTTTCTGTTGCTTAGTCTCTAGTTTTCAATGTTGTGTCATGTGTACTATTGTTTGTCTGTTTGTCTTTTTCTTTTTTAGCCATTGTGTTGTCAGTTTATTTTTGATTTATGAGTTTGAATGTCCCTCATGTATCTTTCGCTATTCTATTAAAAGGGATTAAGCCTCAGTTTGAGTTGTGAAGACTTCTGAAAAATTTTAGGTTTACTGACATGAAGGTAACACCTCCTTTATCTTTGTTGGACTTTTATTACCCACCACAATCATCATCTGTCTTTAATTCCTAGGGATGAGTATTTATGTCTGTCTATCTGTCTGTGTGTTGGAAACAAATGGTTTAATTTGAGTTTCCCCAACTTAAATAAAATGAAACTTTTACCAATAGAATATTAATAATTTATTAAACATATTGATAAAGTTGCTTTTGCTTGATAACAAAACTTTAATACCAGTGGATGATTTAGGGTATGGAAAGAAACCTACTGATTTAGAGGTCAACAGGTCAATGTTAATGTCACTAAAGATAAAATTTCTTTTAATAAATGCTTTTTGGATGATATCTTGACTTTCGCTAGCTTGATTAAGACAAAAGATAGAATGTCCTACCCCTCGTCAATGATTTCATATGAGATGTAACATTTGTTTTAGCCAAATATTTCTCCAAAATGAAAAATAGCTTAAGTGATAATAATCTGAAAGGAGTTTCATTGTCTGAGATGTCTCAGTAAATTGTTTAGGATAGCCTTATAAGGCTTGCTGTTATCAGCAAATTTTTTTTGGGGGCTGTTTTCAGTAATAGCATTAATTTAACAAATATTATTAATGAAAGTTTATTGTGATTAGATTAGTTTAAAGAAAACCACTAATGATAAGGGAGTGCCTTTTGGTTTGCAGCTGTATTTTTATTGTAATAGCAGATTGCTTTGCTTCAATCCCAGTCATGGTCTATTGAAATGTACTTAGTTTAAATGTTAAAGTTTGTGATTAGGTCAGTTTAAGCATAGATGTAATGGGTATTACATCTATGGTTTAAGGGTACATTTGGTATATATACAATTGTAATAGCAAAAAAATCATCTCATTCCCTTAGACATTTATGTGGCACTGAATCTTTGGTCATTGTTTAGTGAATTTAAATGTTTTCCAAATTTATGCAATTTAGATTTCACTATCATACTAAATATATTCCCAAGACATATCTCTGTGTCCACAATTTATTGGATTAATTTATTCACTGACAGAATGAAATACAACTTACTTTTAAAATGCAGACTTGATACATTTTATTACTTTTTTAAAGCTTTGATTTGTTAACAAGGGCATTATAAGGACATTGAGTAAATATACCTATGTATATGATATATAACAACTTTAATGTAGTATAAGTTTATATAAATATCTGAAGTGTTTAATTTATTACATTGAGTTATCTCCCCTCAATAAATTTTCCATTTGGTGAAAAGATTTTTTTTTTAGACTAGTTTAGTACTGAATTAAGATAGAAAAAAATATAAGTTTAACAAACATAATAATGTTATAAGCTGTTTCTCTAATTTTCATGTGTTCTTTTCACATTTCTCCATTTGTGTGAGAAAATGTTCTCATATATACAGAAAACTTTGTTCTAGGCAAACAAAAATTTCCTTGGTTTCCTCTGAATTTACTATTGTGATAACAGGTGACCATGTCTAATGACGTCACACAATACATGACACATCTTTCTGCAAATCATTGAAAAAGAAGGATAAACTATATTGTTTCAAAATTGCCTAAAAATGATTAGAGAAACAGATTCAACCACTGTAACTCGTGTATTGCAATATTTTTCCATTCTTATCTATTAAATATTTATAATTTTAAGGGTTCTGCAGGTCACCTGTTGCAAAGCTAAATAATTGCTCCCAATCAAATATATCCTTATTTTTGAGAAGCTTTTAAGATTTCATACACATCTTTCCAGTCCATCCCTTACTGCAGGACTTACCTTTTTTATTCATTGTCAACTTGTCTCGTAATGACCATACATGAAATAGTCCGCACTGGACAAACAACCAATCAATTTAGTCATTTTACACAAAGGAGTCATTGATTTCCTAATAGTTAATTTTATATGCCTGTCAAAATTTTTACGGCACATATTATGGTATACAACGATCCAGCGTCTGTCCAGCTGTCTATCCGGAGTCCACATGTCTCAACGAACTTAAAAACCTCTAATCCAGATTTCATGAAACTTAACATAGTTGTTTCTTATGATGGTCAGACGATCTGTATACTTTTTGGTGTAAACGGGATTTAAACGGTTTGAGTTGCAGGACTTTATAACTAAAACAGGGGGGTGTTTTTTTTTCACATGTTGTGCCTTATCTAAAAAACTATTTTTGATTATTACTTAAAACTTTACACACTTCTTAGTTATATTAATCTCAAGATCTGTATACTTTTTGGTGATGATTAAAAATTTTATTTTAGAGTTATGGAGTTTTTTGGGAAAAAAGGGGGGTTTTCACGCCGTAGGTCAGAAACTATTTATGATTAATGCATAAAAATTCACACACAAGATGACCGAAGTATCATGCACTCATGGAACAGCTGTTTATTATTTTTTTATATTTACCTATTTAGAATAGAACTTGAGCCCCAGCTTTCTTCTTTGTTGTTATGTTATAGAATTTCCAAATATATTGAATCATCCAGTATACATAGACTTTCTTCAACCACACATTTTCTTATAGTTTAGAATATTATCCAATAGTATAAATTATATTTAGTCCAGTTCTGTCCTGAAAATCAATTGATATATAAAATAAGGTATAATAAAACAAGAAAATCAACATGTAGCACTGAAATCTAATGTAAAACTTAACAAATCTTCAGGGAGGAATTCAATAGTAAAAATTTATAAAAATATTGGAATTAAAATGTCACTTTTCTTTATTTGAATAATGAAAAGTACGAAACAAAAAATTACTATATGTAAATTGATTATATTTCAACCGATAAGTTTATTGCAAATTTATGTAAATAATTTGAAAATGAACATTGAATAACAAATTTTTACCTACCGGAATAACTGTAGCTCAACAATTTCTTCATTAAAATCTGTGTCAATTATTTATGAAAACATTTTGACACCAGACTATTTAAAGCAACTATTGATAAAATATTTTTAATTTTTTAATTGTCAGTTTAAAAAATATTTTCTCTTGAGAGGACAAAAACTTGTTAAATATATAATACATTGAAGAGTGTTGTGACAGTGTCAACACTGGTTTAATAACATGTATATAAAGTCAGGATATGTAAGTTAGACTGCCAATGAGACACTATTTACTTTCACTAGAGACCAGAGGTCTAGTATTAAGGGTTATTGGCCCCTTTTTTCTAGCAAAATTTACAATTTGGATTTAATTCTCATTTTTACTTTTTTTTCATCAGTTATTTACCTTTTTTTTTTATCTTGTCAGACAAGGATATTCAGTTTGTTTGAAGCAGTTATTCTTATTGTATCCTGAACTGTAAGGGATATATATGTTTGAATCAGTTTTATCATCAATGACCAAAATCTCTATGTTTTCTGTAGTCCCTTTAACATTTGTCTTTTATATCCCAGCTTGATATTTTTCAACTTTCTCATCTTGACCAGAGAGGGATTTAACTCGTAATGTTGTCTTTGTAACCCAGGCCATCCCTTTTTCCTGGATGTACATATCATAACAGTACTGTTGACATTGAAAGTATTTTTGAACAGCATGTACACATCTAATATTCATTATTCCTTGATTTTTGGGGCCCTAAATAATAGCTTGCTGTTCTGTGTGAGCTAAGTTCCTTGTTGAAGACTGAACTTTGACCTATAATAATGGATTACTTTTGTGGATTGTGACTTGGATGGAGAGTTAGTAAGTAAGTAAGTAATGACTTTATTTACAGAGGGTGACTCAATTAGCTTTCGCTAATCTACCTTGAGGCCCTCACAAAGAACAAACAGTACAAATATGTAACAAAGCTTACAGTTTCTAACATATTATGTAAATGCACTATTCATACTAACTATAAACTGTCTGTAGAACAAGAGAAAAATAAATTCATTGATATATATATATACATAACATTCAAATCATTAGAATATTTGAGTAAGTTGTTATAAATCATTTATAGACAAGAAATCAACACATTTTTGTTTAAAAGTGTCCAGGTTTTCACAACATTTTATTACATTTGGTAGTTTATTCCAAAGTATAGATGAGCTATATGCAAAAGATTTCTTCATTGAATTTGTGTTCGGTCGTACAACAGTTGTCTCATTGGCACTTATACCAATCTTCCTATATTTATATATATGTTTGTATTTTCACAATTTTTATTTTTCCGTGTTTTTTAGCGGTAATTTTATTTTCATTGGCAATTTTGGACTGCCACTCTGACAAATGTATTCTCTACTGGTGTTATAAATATCCACTGCAGTGTACTCAGAAAAAGTACAGTCAGAATAGAAAAAAATAAAATTTGATACCTTTACAATAATTACTATTCTTACCTTTAATTACAGTTCCCAGTACCTGATTACATACAGTCAGACAGGATTGTAATGATTTCTGAATTACTTAATTACCAGTTAAATAATCACACATGGTTATACATATTTTATGATGTTTGTCTAGGGTGACTTTTAATGGTATTTATGGCGGGTCGTAAACATAAAACACTTTCATCCATATAAAGAACTGTATTTTCCATTGTATTTAATCTAAGGGTATGTTTCAAGTATTATGGAATAGATAGATTTGTGGGAGTTATTAGAAGTATCAATCCATTTTAATGTTCTTCTCTTTTGACTTTTAAATTTAAATATTGGTAAAATTGATTTTATACTTATAGTATTGGGGGAGATGTTTAGAAAATTGATATTTTTTTGTAAAAATTTAATGATCTAATCTAATAATCTGACTTCCTCCAATAAAAACCAACTACCATGAAGTAGCACAACAGTGTTGAAAGTGGCATTAAACACCAATCTATTAATTAATCAATCGATCAACCAGTCATCTAATAAAATAGTTGTAGTCACACTCAGTTACAAAATTTAAAGAAGCTATTTTTTTTATTGAAAAGATATAGTGCATTAATGATTAAACAATGAGTTATCTCCCATTAGTACAAAATGTCAAACTCTGGTTTTAACAGTCTTGAAAAGTAGTATATATATTTGTGTAGGGCCAGCTGAAGGACGCCTCAGAGTGCAGGAAATTCTCACTTCATTGAAGACCTATTTGTGACCTTCTGCTGTTGTCTATTTTATGGTAGGATTGTTGTCTCTTTGACACATTCCCTATTTTCATTCTCAATTTTATTGAAAAGTATCTGTATGTTTCCCACTAAACCTAGAAATCCGAACAAAGCCCTGAACTTTATTTTAATCATTCTCTACCTGGAAAGATCTTGAAGTTAATGTTAATGGCAAAAAATCTTTTAAAGAATTCCTAGGTGTTTCAAATTTCACTTTTACCAATTGTGCATCTTATTTTAAATAACTTGCATTTAATCTTTTTGATATGTTTGTAAGATTCAGTATGATAAAAACATATAATAACAAACAGTAAAGAATTGAAAGGCATGTAGCATACTGTTTTCTTCCAAAATAAAACTTGCATAATTGACCAAATAACATCATTGGATAAAATAATTCAACAAGTTTTAGCTTTTCTTAAAAGCTGTGGACTGCTTCGCTCTATCCTAATTTAATGTATTATGTGTGCATGTGGTATTTTTAGATAGTTGATTGATATAAAATGGACTTACTTTAAGAATGTGCGTTATGAGTGTGCCTCGCTGGAGGGGTGCCAGAGGTGTGCCTAGATTAGGAGAAGTTATAAATACAGATAATGCTTTTGCTTTTTTGAAAACATATAGGAACATTGTTTAGCAAAGCAAATCATGCATATTGCAGATTGACAAAGCAAATAAATGTGTATTGATAATTGATATTTCAATATTGAATTTCAGTTTGCAATATATGCATAAACGAACATGAATTAATGAAAGTTGATCGGAACTGATATTCACATAGTTAATTTTCAGGCTTTTAATGACTTATCCTGAATGAGAAAAGTCTGTAATTCTTTATCTCATTTAAACCAATGGCTGTTGCTGATTCTCAGCCGCATCATAAAGTAACCAATCAGTGATCAGTAATTATTTCAAGATGGTGTGTATGTCTACTGAAACTAATTGCTCCGCACCATGATGCAAAGCAATAATGTTAGAATGGGAGATAACTCCAAGTTTTATTATTGATGAGTTTATTTACAAACACTGATTCAATTCCTCTGCTGGTGAAGGTTTTTTACAACCTCTTGGTTGATTCCAATGCTTGTGGAGGTTTCAGTACTTCTGCTTTAACATGGTTTATCATTGATATGGTCATGATTATAAGTTAACTGTTTAAAAAACTTAGAATTTATTGAAACACTTAAGCATTTTCTATCTCATGAATAAATTACCTCAGCTAAGTATTAGGCAAAACCTGTCAAAATTTTGGGTTCTCAATACTCTTTAACTTTGTACTTTATTTGGACTATTCAACTTTATCTGATTGTCACTTTTGAGTCTTTTGAAGACAAAGAGTAGCGAGGGTCTAGCGTATGCAATTTAAAACCTCATATTTATGATGACTTTAATTTATTCTACAAGTTAGTTTTTATTCAATTTATTTCCAGTTAAAGAAGCTGTAAAACTAAACAGAGATTTAATGTACACAAATGAACACCAGAAATGTATCATAGAACAACATAAAAGGGAGATTACTCTACTCAATTGTCAGATTCTGGATACGAAGGTCAAGGTTGAATCCAAACCTTTAGATTGCAGTAGAATTGAGCAAGAACAAGAATTATCAAATCTGAAACAGCAATTAGAAAGTGTAAGAAAGACAGAAATAATAATTTTACTATTGCATATGAAAAAGAAGATGTGGTATGATATAGCCAATATTGAATAATTAAGACAACTCTTCACAAGAGACCCAAATGACTCAGAAATAAACAAATGTATACACATACAAATAACATTTTCTGTCCTTTGGTTGGGTTGTTCTCCATTTGACAAATTCCTCATTTCCATTCTCAATTTTATGGATATTAGTTTCTAAATAAACCTGTTTCAACTAAGACTAATAAACTATATTGAGATTTGAGACATGGAAGATATGTTAAAATGCCAGTAACCCAATTAGTAAAAAAAAAGTCCTTGTACAAACATGCCTCTGCCACTATTTATTGTATAACCTGCAGTAAAAGTCATGGAAGGGTTACATAGGGAATGGGTATTCAACATAATCTTTAGTCTGTGGTTAACGTTTTATATATTTGTCAAACATACATAGAATTTTATAAAACACAGAAAGAACCAACATTATGAACTGAGGTTTTCGGTTTTTCAGCTATTATAGTTTTATGAATATAGAACAGTTTGAGATCATTTAGTTCTCAAAAGTTTACATCTCAAGGAAAGTTTCAAAAGCTTGATTTTTTCATTAGAACTAATTGGCTAAATTATTTTCATTGCACAATGAAAGTGTAATGACATTTTGATAACAGTAATAATCCTTATATTTCCAAGGTTTATTTTATCACATATCTTTTTATTGTTCTTTTTATGTAGAGTTCAACTTTACTATTTCAGGAGAGAAAAGATCATACAGAGACAGAACAGGAACTTAACAAGTCCACTACTCATTATAAGGTACTATAGAGATTTATTACCCTCCCTGCCTTCTTGTCCCATGTGATATAAACTACCAACATGACCAATAGCTTCAACTTTATTTTTACCATTAGGGGCCCCGTAGGCCGAGTGGTCTTAGTAGTTGCTACTGTAATCACTAGCTAGTCAGTACTGAGGTTGTGAGTTTGAACCCTGCTCCTGCAGGTGCACCTGACTCCAATTTTAATTGACTAAGATTGTCAGTTTTCATATTAATGGTCAGCGGTTTTCTTTGACACTCTGGCTTCCACCACCAACAAAAACTGGCCGCCAAGAAATAGCCTAAAAGCAGTGCTTAAAAGCTTAAAAATCATTTTGATCATCTACTGAGAAAAGGCCTATAGACAGCTGAAATTATGTTGAGTCTGCTTGTCAAACTGTCAGTGTCTCCATCTATTGGTCTGTCTGATATAAAGTTTAAGTTTACTAATGACCCTGAAGTTGTCATTACACCAATTCAAAACTAAATATTTAAAGATATTTGCCAAATTAGGGTTTGGACAAGATTTTGTAAGGTTTTGATAAGTATGTAAATGAGATACCAATACACCTTATCGCTATTACTGGCTGACCTGAGGATCGGTGCCCCTTGAACTATTGACGTCATACAACAACTACTTTTCAATTGTGGCATAAGATATTTTGTATTATGATGTGGTAATTTTTAGGGGAACCTGTGTGATGTCCAGTTATGGCAAACAAATAGCGATAAGGTGTATAGTTCAAGTGTACATGATCTGATCTGTGCGACCGTTTGTCTGTTCGTCTGTTCGTTTGTTCGTTCCTCTGTCCCGCTTCAAGTTAAAGTTTTTGGTCCAGGTACGTAGTTTTTGATGAAGTTGAATTCCAATCAACTTGAAACTTAGTATATATATGTTTCTTATGATATGATCTTTCTAATTTTAATGGCAAATTAGAGTTTTTACCCCATTTTCACGGTCCACTGAACATAGAAAATGATAATGCGGATGGGGCATTCTTGTACTACGGACACAAATTCTTGTTTAAAAGAATTATGACCTTTAGCAGGAAATTGTTTGTAGCAAGATATCGTTTCTTTATTTCATCTTTATTTGTCAACAGTAATTTTAATAGAAATATCAGGAAGCAATACGGTACTTTATTTCTATTTCATATCAGAAAACAATGAGACAATTTAAACAGGAAGTTTTTTATTTAATCAGGGTAGATAATCAATACATTGTACAATAGATGTCATTCTCAGTACATCCTTTCTCAGTACTTGCTGGAGATGGGGTTTATTGTTAATGGTCATTGTTAATTTGATTTTCCTTTAGACTATGCTAGATGATTGAATGCAATGGAAATGAGATTGTTTTGAATATAAAATCAAGTTTTCTGGATCAATTTGATATCATTCATTAATCTAGTTTAGGCACAAATTATGTTACAAACTTAGATGTTATAAATTTAGTTTTCAAAAGAATGATACAGTTAACTTTTTTTTTTTAATATTTTGAATTTTTATTTATTGGGTGGTAGATCGAGGGTGTCAGAATTTCTTTAAAAACAGTAAAGCATATATCAATATTCTATTCTGAAACCCTGAAAAAGATTAATAATAAGTTCCTTAGTCCCAACAAGGGTCTAATCTGAATTCCTGTGTAAAAATAGAGGCAATTAAAACCTTGAATTCCTGCAAAAGTAAAGACGTAATCCCTATGTCACTAAATAGGTCTTTTTGCCCATCTCTAGATCTGAAGAGGGAGGGCATTTGATGATTGAAAAAAAGGCATATAATCTTTTCTCATTTAAGAGATAACTAAGTGTTTTAGAAGCAAGGTTTCTTGTTTTAAAATATTTTCAGACAACCTGGCAGTGCCATAACTATTTTATTGTTTGACATATTTGGTATCAAGGTGTATTAGCATAAAACATGGTGTTGCATTTCCTCTAACTTTGATCTTTGTTATAAATTTTTGTATGGGGATCTTTATTTTATATCTAATGGCTTAGCCATTTTGGTTGATCTTATTGTCTTGCATCAGAAAAACAAGACTTAAGCATGCTGTTTCTAGTGGTGACGGCAACAATGTATTAGTTTGTGATTAAGGTCAGTTAATGGGGAGGCACAAGTTGTAGTTCCATGATATTTGGTATTTAGTTTCATAAGAATGGCACATCTCATTTTCTGTGGAGATTATTTGACCCTGCCACCTCAGTCATGCTCCATGTACTTACTTTGAATGTTTTGCATAGTTTACATGTTAAATGACTTAAGACTTAGATATAGGTAGATGTGGTGTGAGTGTCAATGAGACAATTAACTCTCCATCCAAATAACAATTTGTAAAAGTAAACCATTATGGTCAATGTACGGCCTTCAACAAGGAGCCTTGGCTCACACCGAACAACAAACTATAAAGGGCCCCAAAATTACTAGTGTAAAACCATTCAAACAGGAAAACCAACGGTCTAATCTATATAAAATTCTGTAAATTTATTATTAGGTTGCTGTCTAATTGGCTATGACCATGTTTGTAGTAACAAAAGTTAAGACGAGTTATCTTCATTACTGTTAGCTCATTGTCTTTAATTAATTTTTTTCTTATTTTTTTTATGTTATAGGAAACGTTAATAAAACTGCAAGATTCTCACAAGCTGATAGAGCGCCATCTACAAAATGCTGAGGCTCATCAAAGGGAAAACAAGTCATTGTCAATTGAACTAGAGATTTATAAAGAAAAACTGAAGAAGCTTGAGATTGCATTAGATTCTCTGCACAAAGAACTAGATATACAAAAAACAGTACACAGTGAATCCATTGAAACATGGCAGAAAGAGGTACAGACTTTAATCTCTTTAGTTTATGCTATAAAAATTGTAGTTTTAATCTTGTATACTGTAAATTCAAAATCATTTTGAGGTTTTTATCAATGAGAATTATGCGACTACATGTACTTGAATATTGCAATTATGAGAACTAAGTGTATTCTGATATTAAATACATATATCTCAATCTGTATGTAGCTTCCCCTAAAATCATCTGATTATTAAACTGGCATTTTTGTTCAATATGTTCAATCTGTAAATATTGCAATAATAAATGCACGGATTAATTATGAATTTTCAGTAGTTTTTTTTTTAAAGAAGTAAATCTTTACCTCTCTCTGTCTGTCAAGGTATCTATCTGTCCATCTATCCTTCTGTCCTTCCAACGAAATTTTTCACATTAAAGTTAATTTAGGAGCTACAATTCAGAGCTTACAGAAAATCACTTTACAGCTGTGATGCATAAATTATCACATCCAACTGCCACTTAAATTTTAATTTAACCAATTAAGTATAACCAGCTGACACTTTTTACACTAACATAGTGATGATTTAACTGATAAAAACCACTTCAGCCCTTTCATATATATAGCAGTGGTCAGGGAGTAACTTATTATTGTAAAGTATTCAATGAATATACATTTATCGGGTAATGGCATATTTTTTGCTGACATTTTGGTTATCCGATTTGACAGAGTCTTCTGTATTTACACTTATACATATGTACACATAGGACACATTGTTTTTTTTACATTTCAATTTGTCTATGTACAATAGTATAAATTTTCACAATTACCGGTAGAATACAAATGAGATAAATTTTGAAGGGAGAAAACTTGAAATGTAGAATTACCAAGCTGTCAGAAGAACTGGAGACAGAGAAATCAGACAAGGCTGAGTTAGAGCAGCTGAATACAACATGGTCAGAACAGAACTTAAGACTGTCAGAGGAATTAAATGCAGCAAAGGTGACTAGTGTATATTTTTAAAAACATTTTAGAATTGATACAGTGTAAATGTAGATTTTTTCTTGCATTTTTTATTTCATGATAAATTCATGATTTTTTACATGGAGGTACAAATCATCCCTCAAACCAAAATTTCACCTGTTAAGAAATTATCCTTGATTTATATTTACTCAGTTGATATTTTTTTAGAAATAAGTGAAAATCTGTCATTACATTGATTAACAAACTGGTTATAAATTGAGTTTCTTCTTATACTTTAGTGAAACTACTTTACTACTATACTGTCAACACTGAGGTTGTGAATATCAAGCCACACAGTAGACTTGTGAATATCAAGCCGCACAGTAGACTTGTGAATATCAAGCCGCACAGTAGACTTGTAAATATCAAGCCACACAGTAGACTTGTGAATATCAAGCCGCACTGTGAGTAGACTTGTAAATATCAAGCCACACAGTAGACTTGTGAATGTCAAGCCACACAGTAGACTTGTGAATATCAAGCCACACAGTAGACTTGTGAAGATCAAGCCACACAGTAGACTTGTGAATTTGACTCCAACTTTAAATGACTCGATATGCTATTTTCTCTGAAGGTTGTTTGTTCTCTCTGGGGACTTCAGCTTCTTGCACCAAAAAAAACAACTGGCAACCTGGACATTTGTAATAGTGCTAAAAGAGGTGTTAAAACCCAAAATAATCAATCTTATTCTTAATGCATTTAAACTGGTTCTGACTAATTAAGGTAGATCATAGGTATATATTTCATGAGACAGAATTTTCTTATACTTTGCCAAAATGAAGATTTTACTTAATTAAAATAATTCCTTTTTTCAAAAATATCACAAAAAGAATGGGTCACCGTGCTATTTTCCAAGCTATGAGTTGTTGCCTAAAATTGGTTAGATTGTTCATGAAAAGAATACATTTGTGTGCATAAAAAGAAATCTATTAGATAGTATTTTGAAATAAATTGTGAGAGTTATCTCCCCTTAAATGGATTATTTGAAAAAAATGATTCTTAAAACACAGATTTGAGATTTGTTTGAATATTTTGGATGTATACAATAAATCTACCTTAATTTAATATATTTTATCAATGGCACATAGTATTAATTTAAGTGTTTCTGTTTGATTTGACAATGTAGAAATTTTTTTTTACTTAAGATTCTTATTTTGTTGATATTGATGTGAATACTTTTCTACATACCCTTTGGTAAAAAAAGTCTTGAGTTACTTTTCAATGAAACTTTTTGATAATTCTTAAAACACAAGATTTGATATTTGTTTGAATATTTTAGTTAATATAATAAATCACAATTTTTTTATAAATAAATAGTCTAATAAATTGCAAACTTGTCTCCAAAATTGCAGATTTGAGCAAATAACGTACTAGACTGATTTTGTACTGCATTTGTATAATCCAAGATGGTGGTATACAATGAATCTACCTTAATTTAATATATTTTATCAACGACACATAGTATTAATTTATGTGTTTCTGTTTGATTTGACAATGTAGAAAAAAAAAATTACCTAAGATTCTTATTTTGTTGATATTGATGAATACTTTCTACATACCCTTTGCATAGTCTTGAGTTACTTTTCAATGAAACTTTTTGATAATCGAAATGCTCCGGATTATCATAAGAGAGGAAAACTAGCTATTCTATTAAGACTTGATTTGAATGTAGCTTGCCAGGACCACAGTTCAAACTTGGCAGGCTAGTCATCATGTGCACTGTAGATTAACTAGCTATATATATAGGTATGAAGGGCCACCAAAATAAAAATGATAGTGATATAGTATCATATATTTCTAGAAAATGTTGAGGTATATTGCTGTTGTGTATTGTATCCTACCTTGTAAGCTTAAAAGCTTTGCTAATTTCTTTGCATCACATATTGGTCTAATCATTTTCTTTATGTGTTAGTATTGTTTTGTTTTTTATTGCAGGCCATATTGGAGGTTCCCAAGAAAGATGGAGAGTACCAGACAGATCTATGTATGTTGAACATGACAGATTCTCAATGTCAGATACAACCAGAGTTATCTAACTTTGGTAACCAGACAGAACAGCCAAGACATTACCATATCTCCTCACAGACAGATCCTCCACCATGTTCTGATTTCTCCTCTCAGACTTACGCTCCAGCTCTTGCTGTTTCTGCAACACAAACACGAGAACCATCATTGATTAACAGGTCTGCTCAAACTGAGGCTGAGGGTGGTGAAGATGAGGATCTTTGTCTTGAAATCAAAAAAGACTTTATTTTTACAAAAACACAGCCAGAAACTCAAATTTACAAAGAAAGGGAAATAACTCTTGTTAGAAAATCAGATTCAGTTGATCAAAGGGAAATTTGTCCTGTAGTTACTAAAACCATTACATCTTTAATTGGAATCGAAGAAACTTTGTCATGTAACAATGCAAAGGATGAAAAAGTCTGTGAGGAAAATAATAATTTTACCTCCACTATTCCAGAAACTCAGGAATCAGGTGAAAAAGTCAGTGCCAAAAGTACTAATCATTGCTCCATAATTCCAAAACCTCAGCAATCTGATACATCATATAGTCATAATACTCCATTGAAAAATAAGTCCTTCATACCAGTTAGAACAGAAACACAGCAATCAACTGCATTATATAGGCATGATACTCCACTGAAAAATAAATCATTCAGCCCAGATAAGACAGGAACAGGCAGTAAATCATATTTCCAAACGGAGTATTTATCTAAAAATATTAAGTCAGCGGAAATGCCACAGGAAAATGAGTTTGGTGAGAAGGGAGATACTCAAGGTATTAAATGTATGTCTAGGGCATTCTCTGTTAACAAAGAATTTTTAAAACTATATGAAACAGAGAATGTCAATGTAAGTGAACCAGGGAAAAGTTTAGGTAAAGAGGAGGAAAGAAGTAATTATGCAGAAACGAGTTTAGCGACAGATAGTCACATGTCATCATATGTTAGAGAGAAAGAAGAAGTAAGGACTATTTCAGGATCAACAAATGTATCAATAGATGAGAACGATGAGGATGATTTTGTAGTTGAGAAAAGGAAAGAAAAAACAATGCAGGATCAAAATATTATCCATGGGAATAGTACTGAGAAGAAAGATGGCGAATGTTCTGTTATAAACTCAATTGGAGGGAAGTCAAACAAAGACCGAAATACAGTCATGGAAGAAAATAGATCACTGATAGAAACACCAAAGAAAATGAGTTTATACGAAAGTCATGTAGATGGATATTTAAGTAAAATTAATTCTGGTAACTTACAAAATACAGTGGGCGTCAAAATGGTAAAACCTAGAGACAATCAGGATGTCCCAAAGTCTCTAAAATATGTGGAGTATTTGCAACCTACTGAAAAAATTTGTACTAATATTGGCAGATTTAGAGTTGAAACAGAAAGTCCAAAGGTCAAGAGTTCAAGTCCAAGTAGTAAGGGATTTTTGTCACTTGTTAAAAGAAGATCAAACTTTTACAAAGAGAATGTAGGCCTCAATATGAACAATAGTGCCAAAAATCCTCTAGATTTCCAAGAATCTGATGAAAATCCAGTTAAAAAATCTTCATCAGCTGATAATCAAGTATCGAGTCTTACAGAGCCCATTGCTGGATGCTCTCTTGGTCCATCTGCCAGAGACAATCAGAAAGATGTAAATAAAGCAGGGTGTAGTGACACCAACATGACGGAAGTATCAAAACTCAGCCCATACAGTCGGTATAAAGCCTTGCTGAAACCTAGAATGGAAAAAATAAGTTCTCTGAAACAAAAGCCAGGTTAGTTTGAAGTTGAAATCTTATATATATTATATGATTGCATACATAATTAATCTAAACAATGAAATCCAACTTCTACCAAAATATTATTTTATCCTTAATCTACAAAAATTGGAATCCATGAAAATAAATGAATACACAGTATGATATTAAAGTTAGTAATCTGTAACAAAAGTCAGGTTATCTAAATAACAACAAAATAGGAAAACTTCAAGCAGACACACTCAAATAAAACACAAAAAACATTTTTTTTATTGCAAACTGTTAACAAACTTATTTTCGTGTTTGGTCCCTTCCAGCTGACTTCTCAATGATTAGTTTCTGTGATTTTCTTATTTCCTTTATTTATTTATTTAAGGGAGGAGATGATTCATATTTCCTTTTTTATGCCCAACTAAATAAAGGCAACAGTAGTATACCGCTGTTCAAAACTCAGAAATCCATGGACAAAAAACAAAATCGGGTAATAAACTAAAACCGAGGGAAACGCATTAAATATAAGAGGAGAACAACGACACAACACTAAAATGTAACACACACAGAAACGGACCAAGCATCAGACAAAATCCCACAAATATAACATCAAAACCAAATACATGAATTTGGGATAAACAAGTATCGTGACACGTCTTATCGCAATGTGAAATTACACTCAAAAACACTAAGACGCATTTTGTTTTCGGTTTGTGTGTCTGTTTGATTTGTTCCCACTTCAGGTTAAAGTTTTTGGTTAATCTTTTTTTTTATGACGTTTAATCAACTTGAAACTTAGTTTACCATTATGTTCCCTAATTGATATGAATTTTCTAATTGTAATGCCAAATTAGTGTTTTTACCCCCAATTTCACGGTACACTGAGCACAAAAAATGATAGTGCAGATGGGTCATTGTCATGTACTATTGACATATTCTTGTTTTTTTACACGCAAATCAGTTGGTTTACAGTTGTCTAAATTCAGTTTATGAAAAGTCCTTTCTTCCTTGATTCACTGCGAAAGTCCTGAATCGGTTAATGAACCTGCAAACTTACCATAATTTAATTTTTTCATTTTAGCTAAAAGTTTGATTGTTTACTGTTTGCTTAATGTATTAAATATATCATGTATATCAGAAATTAAGTATGGATTACAATCTTAAATTGGGAAATTATTGCATGTACTTATTATTATTGCAATTTTGGAAGAATGCAAAAAAAAAATGAGATTGATTTCTTCATTTTTTTATATACAGAATATATGTATCAGATATCAGAATGCCAATTCTCATATCATCAATACTGTATGGCATAACATAAATGTTTATGTAAGGCCAATTAAAATTAATTGATAGATTTTCATCCCCGCCCGCCCATCTGAAATTGTCCCGCCCCGATATTTTTTATTTTGCAAAATTTACGATTTTCGGATTTTGTTCATTTCCGTTACCGGTAACCGTCAATAATTTCGTTTCATTAGAACTTCCTGTTTCAAATTTCGGTTTTCATATTGCTTGTTTCGAGTACTTTAAAACGATTATGTTGACAAATTCTGCTGCTCAATGATGACAGTATCATCTACGGAGAATAGAGATAGATTACTAGAAGGGCATGAAATATTCGGGTTACGAGTATTAAATACGCTGTGTCAAAGAACGCAAATCGCGGTATGTCACAAATTGGAAATTTCTTACATCAGAAAATTGTGGATTTATTTAAAGGGGCACTAGCTTCGATAGATATAAAAAAATAAAGTATGATTTTTTTTAAATCAATCATTAATCAAATTGGAATAATGAAATAATAATTTGCTTTTAGCAATCAATTTCCTTTAATTTTGTTGAAATAGGCGATTAAACATAATTTTTGACTGATTCACTTGCAAGTGAAAACGTCATCATCATTCTAACCGGTATTCATGTGAACTTCAAGTTAACCCCTAGCTAGAGATTGACAACGCATGCATTGTACGTGTACTGGTTATTTAAAGAAAAAGAATGTCAACAATGAAAGTGAAACTACGGTAAATCATTTGATTACTAATTCGATGCACATAAAATCATTCTTATATGGTTAAAAACAATGAGAAACATCTATTTTTAATCTATAAAATAAAATCAAACAGACCTATAAAAATGCAATTGCATGTGTTGGTTTAATCTATTCGTATCTTTATTTTTGTTTACATCGCTTATATGGTCATCTGAGGTCAAATCGATAGTTAATTAGATGGCGTCTTGACTAAAATACACACGAAACGAACCTATATATTATCTACCCCACGCTCTGTAAACTGTTTATTTTAGACTTTTGATAGTTTGGATAAATGTTTTACATTGTTATAAACCAAATATGAGAATTTGAGTCAAATCGGTTACAATGAATTTGACAGCTAGTGCCACTTTAATAATACAATGACTTTGTGTAAACAAATTTGGGCTGTGAATTTCCAAAGTGCAAGAATCGTGGAACACATTGGTAGAAAAAATATAACTGAAATAAAGTAATTGACAAAAGCACGAACTTGTTAGATCTATGACCGCGTATATTGAGTTCAAAAAGTCGGAAACATACACATTGTGTACTAGAAAACCCTTAGATTTACCTATGGCTATTGTTTTTGTTTAAAATCAGCAAAATACCATTAAAAGAGTATTTAAACAACTTTATGTTTTACAATGTAATTATATATGCTTCATTCTTGCATAACTTGAGAATCTTAAAATGCCAACTTTACTATATTCCCAACACTTGTTTGAGTTTTCATTTCATTCTTAATACTTGTGGTTGCGGTCTTGTAATTGACTGCTCCATAGGCTTACATGCAAAACAACTGATCTTTAAAAATAAAAAAATAAAAAATGCTACATAGAAAAAAAAATCATATTCATTTCATGTATGTTCTAATGTGAAATTGTGATTTAATCGAAAAAAAGTGGGTCATGCCACGAAGAATAAAAAGTTACGTAATCCTGAAGTCAAAACTTTATTTTCTACTTTCTGTTTGCTGTTTTTACTAGGCTACACCACTTCCAGTAAACATGATATCCTTCCACTTTTCTGGATTGATATCCCCCAAAAGATGCAATATTTTTTTAAAGTCTATATACATGTATATGTTTCAATTCAGCACAAACCTATAATCAAACAGAATAAATTGAGTTCAGAAAAAAATTTCAGAAAAAAATGCACTATTTTGTTTTCCTCCATGTTTTCACATGCACTGGAAACTGGAGTTGTAATACAAGGCTGGTACCTTGTGTTGCATACCATTGCATTTGGATAGGTTTATGGGGACTACAAGCCATTGCTTAGAGAGCAAAATAAATTTGGAGTTGATAGTCAAACTGAATAGATAATTTCTCCATGGTTATACTGTTTACTGAAAATAGGTTTTTAAAATAGCAATTGCATGTAGAACAGTCGTTGCAAATCAGAGATGTTTATTCAAGAATTATGAAAAATATGTACGATTCTTTATACATGTTTACACATTTACATGGTAAAAGCTACATTTTGTAATTATAACACTTGCATATATATGAAGTTCATGCCACAAGAAGGTTTCAAATTGAATAAAATTTAAAAAAATAAAATCCTCCCACCCGCCCCATTTTTTTAATCTACTAATTAATTTTAGTTGGCCTAAAAAGATTTCAAACATTTTTATATTTTTGTTTTCATATTATAGATGGCAGTAATGTCAGCAGTGCAAAGAAAAGAGGAATTTTAAAAGGTTAGTGACAGAAAAGTTGGCAAATTACTACATTAACTTTAGATTTAGACAGAAAATCTATTTGTAAAGGATAGATCATATGCATATAAATACTTCCATATAGTGAAACATTAACCGATAGCCAAAGACTAAAACAACCAAAAGACATCTTGGGTCATTATACAATTTTCAACAATATATAGGGGTCTGAACAAATAGTCAGCTTAGCTTGTGGTTTATTTGGTCCAAACCAAAATGTTGTAAGAAATTGTGAAGATCAATTATATTAGCTTCATTTCCCCAATATTGGTTATTATCAAAGTATTCTGATAATTTATAAGATTCATTACGCAGTAGATCTGAGGACACAATTATCGTCCTTTGATTTTCATTGTCTACAAATATAGTCCCTAGTAGGGACAGTGTATAACATGCAAATTTCTTTCATACATTTTCCAAATTAATTACTTTATATTGTATGCAAGAAATATTCAGTGAGGGACTGAAATTACAAGTTCAAAACATTTGGATGCTGAATCTTTATGCAAAGTAGTGATTTGGTCCAGGTAAAAAAGGTAAAAAACTATTAAGTCTGAAGCTGTAAGACTGAAATTTAAACCCCCTTAACATAGAATTTTCAATAAATAGCTATAGCAACACATTCTTATGGCATGGTTGTCAAAAATTACCACCAACTAAAAGACAAATTTATCAAAATATATTTACATGTATCCTGCAGAAAGGCCCCTTAGTCCATTGATATATACACTTAATATATACACTTAGACCGAAGTCTATATATATTAGCCCAATACAAATTGGGACTTGATTTATCTCCCTTTAAACATACAATTTTCATATTTTCAGAGTCTCCATCAAAAGAGAAGAAAAATGTAACATTCTCAGAGGACATGGTCCAAGTAAAGGTATAATTACTTTTTATTGCATTATGGGGAAATTATGGCTTTGTGATTGGTTTAATGCTTTGACATGGTGGATCCAAAGGGTGTCATGATCATATATAACTTATAGTAAAATATCCAATATCTGTTTCATGAATTTATAACTAAAAAATATTGAGTCTTTGAGTTGATCTTCTTTTACTTCAAGGTTAAAGTCTAGATTTACTGTTTGCATTTTAGCTACACTGATATGCTGTGTTTAAAGAAATTTCTCACTTAATTAATCTAGAATAGAGATTAGAAACTGATAATTTGTGTCAAAGACAGCTACCTGACTAAAAAACAGCTGAAGTTTACCCATTGGTCTTCAACATAGCTAGAAAATCCTGCACTCTGAGGCAAGATGCAGGTAGCCCCTGAAAAACATCAGTTTGTTGGTGTTAACCTTGGATTTCACACAGGTGCTCTTTAATCCAGAA
The DNA here is from genome assembly GCF_963676685.1 of Mytilus edulis. NCBI lineage: Eukaryota > Metazoa > Mollusca > Bivalvia > Mytilida > Mytilidae > Mytilus > Mytilus edulis. The sequence continues at coordinate 21,598,438 of NC_092355.1, read as the reverse complement.
TAACAGTGGAAAGTAATGAAAAGTATGGTGTCTTAGTTTTCAATATGTAGTATATTCATGTACACTTCAGTAATATTGATATTTACATTTTCTTTATTTGACCCAAGATAAAAACATCAATTTCCTGTAATTTTTATTTTACATTTCATCAATAGATATTGAAAGAATTGGTATGATTGCTGATGAGACAACTCTCCATACAAGTCACAGTTTGTAAAAAGTAACCAATTATAGGTTCAACCTTCAACACAGAGCCTTGGCTCACATTGAAAACAGCAATCTATAAACGGCCTAAAAAATGGCAAGTGTAAAAGTATTCTAACCAGGAAAAAACAACGGTCCAATCTATATAAAAAACGAGAGATGAGCACCACTAATGAACCACATTAACAAACAACAAACACTAAATACAGCTTATTAAGTCTGGTAACCAATACATGCTTATTGTTACTTTGTTTTAATTTCAGCATCTTATCCCTGAGTTTAATATGTCTGGAGACCAGTGCCTTTATTGCTTATTGTTGTTTTTGTTCTAATTTCAGCATCTCACCCCTGACTTTAATATGTCTGGAGACCAGTGCCTTTATTCAGATGATGACGAGGACACTATTGAACTTATTTCTTCACAGGAAGACTGTTCAGAGGAAAAAAGACCAAGATTGTCGTAATTAAGAAATGAAAAACATTTTTATTTGCAGTTGTTGGAAAATTAATTAAAATGTTAAGGACAGTCATTCAGAAACTTGACAGTGAAGAAAACTTTTATTTTTCATTTGGTAAATTAAATTATTTATTTGATAAAATTAAGGCCTTTTATCTTGAGTTATTCAAATATTAATGTAGAACTAGCTTGTTTTGAGCAGTTATATTGTTTGACCCCCATGAAGAACTTTCTTATTATGCCACTAGTGTAATCAGTTTGTGTTCCTCTTACATGTATCTCAACCTCATTTACTGGTGTCCTTCTTCACTGAAAAGTTTTATCTTGATTTCAAAAACTTAAAGCAAAAAGTTCAGTTATTAGTTGTAAAACTGGTGAAATTACAGTCTATTCCTGCCAAAATTACAAGTACAAGTGCTTTTTTTGGTTACATAAAGAATTTTGGGGGATAGGCTTTAAAATATAAATGCAGCTTTAGAATGTTTTGCCATGAACTTTAAGCTCTATGCTATTATTTGCATTCTAATCCCTCATCAATATTTTGACATTCTGCAGAAAAATCCTGTCATCAGGATAAAGTTGACATTTTTATCAAATCCTTTTTAACTTTTTCATTCCAACCTTACATATATTCAGTAATCAGTGAAAACAATTGAAACAAGAGGGCCATCTTCTTTTAGACATGATCGATCAATATATCATAATATGTCCATGTTTGTATTGCTTGTGAGACCATGTTGTTCTCTGAAATCAAAATTAACCTGTTTTCTATAGGTTCTATCAATGTTAAATATATGTTAACCAAAGAGTTGTTTTTATTATTATTGTTGTTAAATGTTAATGCTGTTTTTCTGAAATAAAATATATAAAATGTTACGGCCAGAAATCGCCTTTAAATTGTAGCCAACAAAAGACACAAATCAATAATAAAATTTAACAATATTTATTATACAAAAGTTTACAAGAAGTATTACACAAATATTACTGTCAACTTAACTGTCAAAATATGAGTCCAATCTTTTATCTTTATCTGTATCCGGATATCTTTCGGAATCCAATCTGAATATTACGGTCACAATCCAGTATGATGTTGTTTGTAGAATAAAAATGTCAATCCAAATGCTATGAATATTAATGTCTATCGATGTCTAAGTCCAAATCCAAGAGTGCAAGAGTGAGAGTTTAACTTTAGTGTCTGTATATATATAGTTGTCATGGAAGATTCTAGAACAGTCTATAATGGAACATCCTGGATAGTTACAACGGAAGTTTCTAGTAAAATGTAGAAGTTTATATAACGCATCTTTTATTAGGATCATTCTGGAAAGTTCCAATCATTCTGTAATTGTTCCAGTGATTTCTAAACTGCACAGTTCTAAGATTATTCTGTAAACAACTATCAGGCCATACAACACAAATTAGGCCAACATAAATAAATACAATAATTACAATATCATAACACCTCCCCCCTTAAAAGAAGTTTTAGTGTAACAAAAACTTATCATGAACGATATGAACAAAAATACATAGTATATACAAAGTGTTTTAATAAGCTCTAGATAAAGCATCTGCTATTACATTATCTTTACCCTTAATGTGTTTTACAATTACATCATATTCCTGTAACAATAAACTCCATCTAGTCAACCTCTGATTCTTGTTTCTCATTTTATGTATGAAGGTGAGAGGAGTATGATCAGTACAAACAAGAATAGGATATACAGTGGGATTCAGTGGGATTCAAATATACATCAAAATGTTGAAGTGCTGACAACATTGCAAAACACTCTTTTTCAATAGTTGAATAATTTTTCTGATGTTTATCTAATTTCTTAGAAAAATATGATATAGGTTTCTCAACATTATCATCTGTCTCTTGATATAAAACAGCTCCAATTCCTACATCGCTTGCATCAACGGCAAGTTTAAATTGTTTTTCAAAGTCTGGAGTTATCAGAACTGGACTATTAATTAAAAGTGATTTGCTATTTTCAAAAGCGTTTTGACAATTTTCACTCCTGATAAATTTAGAATCTTTTCGTAAAAGATGAGTCAATGGTTGAACCACAGTAGCAAAATTTGAACAAAATTTTCTGTAAAATCCAATCATGCCTAAATATCTCATAAGTTGTTTTCTATTTGTAGGAGGAGGAAATTTTGAAATGGCTTCCACTTTAGCCATAATAGGTTTCACTTGACCTTGGCCAACTGTATGCCCTAAATAATCAACAGTGGCCTGACAAAATTCACTTTTACCAAGATTAACAGTCAAATTTGATTGTGACAATCTATCAAAAGTATCATACAAATGAGTTAAATGCTGTTCCCAGCTATCACTACATACAATTAGATCATCAATATAAGCATAACAACAGTTTAAATCTTTTATAACATTATTGATCATTCTTTGAAATGTAGCTGGTGCACTTTTCATGCCAAATGGCATTACAGTATATTGAAATAAGCCATCTGGTGTAACAAAAGCTGATATTTCACGAGCTCTCTGTGTCAATGGAACTTGCCAATAACCTTTCAACAAATCAAATTTGCTCACAAATTTTGCTTGACCAATGTTGTCAATACAATCGTCTATCCTTGGAATCGGATAGGAATCAGATTTTGAGACTGAATTTACTTTTCTGAAATCAGTCACGAAACGAAAGGTTTTATCTGGTTTTGGCACAAGGAGACAAGGAGAGCTCCATTCACTGTTACTCGGCTCAATAATATCATTGTCAAGCATATATTTAATTTCTTTTCTCATAGCTTCAAGTTTGAGTGGATTGAGCCGGTAAGGATGTTGCTTAATTGGAGAAGCATCTCCTACATCAACATCATGACAAACAGCAGTGGTTTTGTTTGGCACATCTGGAAAAAGATTTTTGAAAGAAAATACCAAAGTTTTTATTTCTTCTCTACGATCAAAAGACAGATGTGCAAGTTTTGAGTCTAAATTTGACAAAATTTCTGAATTTTTCAATCTAACTGTCTCTTCCAGAGTTTTAGAACTAAAAGGTGGTTCAATTACATCTGGTTTGTCATGATTGTTCTCAAATTTAACCATGCCTAAAGTGGCAACTGGTTTACTCTCACATTCATTAGTACGCTCAAAATATGGTTTTAACATATTAATATGACACACTCTGTTTTGTTTACGCCGACCTGGAGTTTTTACAATATAATTCAAATCATCGATTTTACTGTCTATTGTATAAGGACCACAATATTTAGCCTGTAAAGGATGCCCAGGAACTGGCAAAAATACAAGTACCCTATCACCAGGCTCAAAAACTCTGTCCCTGGCATCTTAATCATACCATATTTTCATCTTGTTCTGTACATTTGTTAAGTTTTTCTGAGCAATTTGACAAGCAGTATACAATTTTTCTTTAAATCTAGATACATAGTCTAAAAGATTCAGGTCAGTATGTTCAGTTAGCCACTTTTCCTTAATCAATTTTAACGGTCCCCTTACAGTATGGCCAAATACCAACTCAAAGGGACTAAATCCAAGGGATTCTTGAACAGCCTCTCGGACTGCAAAAAGTAGAAAGTGAACTCCATCATCCCAGTCTCTGTCAAATTGAAGACAAAAAGTTCTAATCATGTTCTTCAATGTTTCATGAAAACGTTCTAAGGCACCTTGAGATTCTGGATGGTACGCACTTGATCTATACTGAGCAATCCCTAACTGGTACACGACTTGCTGAAATAAACCTGACATGAAATTTGATCCCTGGTCGGACTGTATAGACTTAGGAAGTCCTACTAATGTGAAAAATTTGATAAGTGCTTTGACAATAGTAGGTGTTTTGATATTTCTTAGCGGAATAGCCTCAGGAAAGCGAGTGGATGTACACATGCTTGTCAATAAATACGCATTTCCAGTTTTGGTCTTTGGTAAAGGTCCAACGCAGTCAATTAAAACTCTGCTGAAAGGTTCGTCAAAGGCTGGAATAGGCAGAAGTGGTACTGGTGGTATTTTCTGGTTAGGCTTACCAACAACCTGGCATACATGGCATGATTTGCAGTATTCTGCGACATCATTTCGAAGTCGGCCAGTAGAAATGCTGCAAGATCTTAAGGCAAGTCTTCCTTATACCTAAGTGTCCAGCCAAGGGGGTGTCATGGGCAAGACCAATAATTTCTTGCCTATAAACTTTAGGCACCACCACTTGGTATACCACTCTCCATTCCTCCTCTGTGGTAGCATCAGGAGGCCTCCACTTCCTCATTAAAATGCCGTCCTGATGGTAATAGCAATCGGCCACTTTGTCCGCTTCCTCCTGTGGTTGAGCCCGCTGGTTGAGCTGAAGAACCTCAGGGTCTTTATGTTGTTCTTCGAATAAATTCTTTCGGTCTAATGAATGGCTGTTTACGTTTGTCCATGGCATAATAACATTCTTGTTAACACTAGGTGGTCTTATTATGGCCTTTTCTGAGCTACCAGGACCTTCAATGTCAGCTAGGAAAGTGTCAGAAAGGTCCATGTAATCAAACTGGTCTTCTTGCAAATTCTCATCTTGTTGTTTTCTAGCCATTGCCCTAGTAACAACACAAGCTGGATACAATTCAGCATCATCTTCAGGTGATTTAACATCCACCACTGGTTCACTGGTAACAATTGGTTCAGCAACCACTTTGTTCCTAGCTAGATCATTTCCTAGCAATAATGTAACACCCTCAACAGGGAGATTAGGACGAACACCCACAATAACTGGTCCAGTTATCAAATCTGACTTCAGATAAATACGATGGAGAGGAACATCTATACAACCTAACTCTACACCTTGTAACAAAACGGAGGCACCAACAGACGTCTTCTCGGACAAAGGCAACACACCTTCTAACAATAAAGACTGAGAAGCTCCAGTGTCCCGTAAAATCTTAATAGGCTGAAGAGTGGTATCATCAACAATAGAAACAAACCCATCAGACATAAAGGGTTTATATTCCTCCATGTAATCACAAAAACTGGACTTAAAAGCCTGACTCGCAGGACATTCCAACGTACTGGTAATATAAGGTGTCGTACAAGCACTGGACTTTGGCTTATTATCTCGTTCATTTTTCTTCTGGAGTCTAAAACAATCAGCCATCAAGTGACCATTCTTCTTACAATAAGTACAAATCAGTGACTTCTTCTCAAAAGTATCAAATTTTGGACTAGACATATTAAAACTGGACTGACTCTTATTCTGTACAACAGGCTTACTATCAGTACGCTCAGTGCTTTGATTTTTGTAATTTCCACTTGAATTATTAACATTTTGACCCTTGAAACTTCTTTTATGTGAAAGGGTATAATTATCTGAAATTACAGCTGCATCATGTATTGTCCCAACAGTTTTGTCGTCTAAATGTGTTTTTAAGTCTAAATGAACACATTGTTTGAACTCTTCTAATAACATCAATTGTCTTAGGTTATCAAAATTGTTGTCTGTTTTCTTTGAAGTAAGCCATTTATCAAATAAATCTTCTTTTTCCCGAGCAAATTCCACATAGGTTTGCGAATCAAACTTTTTATAAGATCTAAATTTCTGTCTATATGCTTCTGGTACTAGCTCATAAGCTTTCAAAACTTCCTGTTTCACCGTGTCATAATCGGAACTTTTTTTCTGATGGAAGTGCGGAGTATATTTCAGCGGCCTTACCCTCAAAAACACTTTGTAGCATTGTAGTCCAGTATGGCTTTGGCCAATTCAAATTATGAGCAATTTTCTCAAACTGTGGAAAATATTTATCAACTGTTTTTTCACAAAATCTGGGAACCAAACGTATATTTTTTGCTGCATCAAAATATTCTGATTTCGGCTGGACTTTAGTGTTGCTTTCTTCCTTGACCATTTCAATTTTCATTTTCTCCATCTCTAGCCTTTCCTTCATTTCAAGTTCTTTTAATTTAAATACATCTTCTTTTTCTTTTTTATTCATTTCCAACCTTTCCTCCATTTCCAGTTCTGCCTGTTTTAATTTAAGTTCATCTTCTTTTCTTTTCTCCATCTCTTTCATTTCCAGTTCTTTTAATTTAAATTCATCTTCTTTTCTTATCTCCAGTTCTTTTAATTTGAGTTCATGTTCTAATTCAAGTTGTTTTAATTTAAAGGCGTCAATATTTTCAACCTTAAGTTCAAAAGCCTCTTCACCTAAAATTTCTGCGTCAACTAATTTGTCTATAACCAAATTTTTTATAATTTGTTTTCTCATAGATACTCTAAAATCTAATTTCAGATGTTTAGCAAGCAACACTAATTTTTCTTTAAATTATCAAACCCCTCCAGGTCTGGCATTTTCAAAAATTTACTGGCATCAAATGCCATTTTGTAGAATTTTGTTTGCTAGTTATAATAAAAATATTGAATAAATCTTGAATAAGATATTTTCGTTCTCCCGGACGAGCCCCCAATTTCTGTTACGGCCAGAAATCGCCTTTAAATTGTAGCCAACAAAAGACACAAATCAATAATAAAATTTAACAATATTTATTATACAAAAGTTTACCAGAAGTATTACACAAATATTACTGTCAACTTAACTGTCAAAATATGAGTCCAATCTTTTATCTTTATCTGTATCCGGATATCTTTCGGAATCCAATCTGAATATTACGGTCACAATCCAGTATGATGTTGTTTGTAGAATAAAAATGTCAATCCAAATGCTATGAATATTAATGTCTATCGATGTCTAAGTCCAAATCCAAGAGTGCAAGAGTGAGAGTTTAACTTTAGTGTCTGTATATATATAGTTGTCATGGAAGATTCTAGAACAGTCTATAATGGAACATCCTGGAAAGTTACAACGGAAGTTTCTAGTAAAATGTAGAAGTTTATATAACGCATCTTTTATTAGGATCATTCTGGAAAGTTCCAATCATTCTGTAATTGTTCCAGTGATTTCTAAACTGCACAGTTCTAAGATTATTCTGTAAACAACTATCAGGCCATACAACACAAATTAGGCCAACATAAATAAATACAATAATTACAATATCATAACAAAAAGATATTGTAGTTTTATTGCTAGGAGTTATGAACTGTTCGATTTTAAGTTCTTTTCAAAATGTATATAATACTATAACAAAGATGGGTGGTGTTGGTCAGAGAATAAGACACAAATTGAAATATATTATATTTTTGGACTCCATTTTATCAAATTCAAACATTTTTGAAACTTAAATGGGGCCAATATCAGCTTCATTGGAGTCACAAACAGTGATTAAAAAGGAAAATCACAAAAAAACTTCTACAAGGAAAATTCAAAACGGAAAGTCCCTTATCAAATGTCAAAACCAAAAGTTCAAACACATCAAACGAATGGGTAACAACTGTCAAATTCCTGAATTGGTACAGGCATTTTCTTATGTAGAAAATGATGGATTAAACCTAGGTTTAAAGCTAGCTAAACCTCTCACTTGTATGACTGCTGTCGCATCATACTGACAACGATGTGTGAATAAAACAAATGGACATAATAGGTAAAAATGACACAACTAGGGGTACAGTAGTCAACATTGTGTTATAATCTTAATTACTATAAAAACAAACAAATATGTATCAATGAAGCACAAAAAGGCATATAGACAAAGCACATAAGCAAAAATGAGACAAGAATACAAAATTTATAATAGCATAATGGCGGGATGTAAAAGTACTGAGCCAAGTCATATGTATCAAAGGCATGTAGACACTGCATATTAGCAAAAATGAAAGACAATACAAAAATTGTCATAGAACAATAACACAATGATTGGATATATAAGAACAGAGCTATGTCATATGTTTAAAAAGAAACACAAAGGTGCATAAAGACAAAGCACATTAGCAGAAATGAAAGACAAGAATACAAAAGTTATCATAGAACAACAACATAATGATTGAATGTATAAGAACAGAGCCAAGCCAAATGGATATCATCACGAACAGACTTAATGAAAAAGTGGTATTCATAAAGACAAATAAAAGAACATCACGTTATTAAGATCATAAACAACGTCAGAAATGAGAATCTATACTTCAAGACCATGGTATATTATTTGTGAAGTTGACACAATATTTATCAACAAGGTCTTGGTACCTTCTGATGAACTTTTTTCTACTCAAACACTGGTGACGTTTTACAAAGTCTGAGTAGGAGCTGCAAGCTCTTGAATACCGAAAAAGTTGGGGAAATGTATATACCGTATGCAGATGAAGTTGGCATATCGCTACAAAGGTGAGGGAAATTTATAATTTCAAAATTGAATTCGTCTCGTTTGTCATAGATTCTGGTATTGAGATGACCATGTATGTCAAATTCGAGGTATAAATCTAAAAATGACGCAGAGGAAGCCGTGTCTGTTGTGTCTTTAAGGGTGACAGAGTCAACTTATTGGGAGATGATATCAAATTCAAAATGGATAAGCGAGTTAACGTACTGGGAGATGATATCAAATTCAAAATGGATAGTTATAAACTTTGTAAAATTGTTTACCTGCAATTCAAAATCTTTTATCGCCCTGTATTTGGGGAAAATATAATGTGTATTTGTACACCGTAATATTCCTTTCAGTCAAGAGCTTCCAAAGCAATCTGGCGTTCCAATACTCAGCTTTTTGAGCATTCTTGATGAAAGTAAACCAAAAAGTGATGGAATCACATGGAATTCATAAAGTATTGTTTAAATTGGTTTCTGATATATTCTTTAGAATTTTAGTCAGAAATTGAAAACCGAATTGTTTCGGCTGGATGGTTTGTTATATGTATTGAATCTGTGTTAAATTAGAGACAACAAACAACAATAGAATTCCGAAGTTCAAATTTCATAAATCCATCAATAACATTAAGAAAATAGAAATCTAGGTAGTAACCTCTTCATATAGAGAGGCGTTTAGTACAGGGATTTTATCATAGTTTGGTTAAGATGAACATGGTTGTGTTGGGTAACTTCCCCGAACAATTGTCTCAGTTCTATTCAAACGAGCAAATAAAAAGCAAATAAGATGTTTTAATCTGCATTGTTAGTCAAACGATCTACACTGGAATTTTTGTTTTTAAGAAACTAACGCAGAATATGCAAACTATCGAAATTGCTATGGTTTGGTTAAGTTATGACATGGTTCGGTTAAGTGTCTAAAAAATTCGTCATGGTTTTGATCAATTTTATCATGGTTTAGATTCAAATTAATATATAAAAAATTATGTGATTTAGCTCAATATTGATAGTTTGTTTAAAAACGCTTGTAATTAAACGAAGTTACACAATTTACCAACTGACTATGAAGAAAAAAAGCCTTTTAAACCAAAATTAGATGCTGTAATTGGCAAAGCGTATATTAAACAATTTTTAAAACTGTTCGTGACTTGTCTGTGTATACAAATCGTACTACTAAGAGTGTCTTAAGCTTGTAAAAGAATTAGGAATACATGAGCACTCATGTAATCCAACATAAAAACATTATTTATCAATGATGATATCGTAATGATTCAATGAACATTACTTTGAGCAGCAAATCGGAGGACTTACCTTGTTTGTATTGAATACCTAAGCTTCACAAAATTCCAAACAAACAGCCGTACATTGTCAGCTCATCTGCATATTCGACGACAGAATTGTCCGTTAGATTGACTAAGATTTTTTCCGCAATGAAAAAAAAGTAAAATCACAAAAATACTGAACTCCGAGGAAAATTCAATCGGAAAGTCCCTAATCACATGGCAAAATCAATTGACAGAAAGCGGGTTTTCAGAAATACTGTGAAACTGTTTACTCGCGGAGTGGTATTAACCAAATGTGGATTTTTAAAAAAATCATAAAGATCTTTTAAATAAATGTAAATTTCGATCTTTCTCTGAAATTTTTCAACCCTGTATATCACCATTCCCAATGTGTAATTGAAAAATCGTCTTAAAGACATAATTTAAATCTGCTATGCCCATCAACATAAAAATGGTAGCGCACGCTTAATATTTATTATTTTTGGATACCATACGGCATATTTTGTTAGAAGTGAGAAAAAAATGCTACACAGAGGAGCAAGTGACCAGTATGTTGGAGTTTGTTATTGATAACATATTTGTTGAATTTGGAGGCAGACTTTGTTACTAAATTTTCGGCATTTCTATGGGACCGAAGTGTGCGGCAGCGACCTCTTCTTACCTTCGTATGAGTCGAAGTTCTTTCAGACATTTGTAAAAATCAAGAAGTTCAAAGAAACCAGATAATTTAATTTCACATTCATATATATTGTTCTTTCCATTAAAACAATCCAGATTTTTCTGATTTAATTCCATCAGTATATCACCCAGAACTATAAATTAAAGGAACAACAGACACGGCTTCCTCTGCCTCATTTTTAAACATTTACCTCTCTGACATGAGCGGTCATCTAAGTACCAGAATCAATAACAAACGAGACGATTTCAATTTTAAAATTATCAGTTCCTCCAACCTAAGTAGCAATATATCAACTTATCCTGCATATGGGATATACATTTCCCAACTAATTTGATATTCAAGAGCTTGCAGATGCTACTCAGACTTTGTAAACCGTCACCAGTGTCTGAGCAGAAAGTTGATGAACCAGTGGTATGCAAAAGAACGTCTCGTCCTTTTTTCCAGAAAAGTTCATTGGAAGATAATAAGATTTTGTGGGTAAATATTCCTTTACCACTTCACAAATAATAAACGATGGTCTGTAAATATAGATTCTATAAGTACTGACGTTGTTTGTAACCTTAATGAAGTGTTATGGTACTGTTTTATTTTATTTGTCTTTGTAAATTATTACTTTAACATGTTTAGCTGTTTAGTCTATTTTTTGCCTAATCCATTTGACGTGGCTCGGTACGTATACATCCCGACATTGTGTTATTGTGCTATGGTAAATTTTTGTATTCTTGTCTTTCGTTTTTGCTTATGCGCTTTGTCCATATGCCTTTTTATTTTTCTATGTTGACATATTTGTTTTGTTTTTAAAGTGACTAAAATTATAACACAATGTTGCCTGCTGTACCCTTATTTTTTTTTTTACATTTTTACCAATTATGTCTGCTTGTTTTGTTTATACATCGTCGTCAATATAATGGAATTTTATGCGACTGCCATACATGTAAAACCAGGCTTAATCCACCATTTTCTACAGAAAAAAATATCTGTACCAAGTCCGGAATATAGAAGTTGTTCTCCATTCGTTTGATGTGTTTCAGTTTGTGATTTTTCCATTTGATTAGGGACTCTCCGATTTTCCTCGAAGTCCTGTATTTTTGTTATTTTGCTTTTATAATTAAAATAGTCACTGCTGTTTTAAGCTATCTTTTGAGATAATAATTACAAAACAGAAAGCGTTGACAATGTTTCATATTAATTAAGTTCTCTGCAAGTCCATGATGGACTCTGTCGATGATATCGCGAGTGGCATCACTTGTTAAATTTGTAAAGACGTCTACTTAAAGTTGCAAAACGTGTCAGCTAGTAAAAACTATTTTTTTTCTACTTTTTTTCTACTAAACTATATTTCTGTTGTTTTATTTTGAACCAGTCTATGATGAATAAAAGGAGATGTGGGGTTATACGCCCATGATATAGTATCCCAGCCATAGTATAAAGGCAACAGTAGTATACCGCTGTTCGAAATTCATAAATCGATTGAGAAAAAAAAATCTGGGTTACAAACTAAAACTGAGGGAAACGCATCAAATATAAGGAAGAACTACGACACAATAGAAACACAACAATAAAATGTAACACACACAGAAACGAACTATGATATAACAATTGCCATTTTCCTGACTTGGTACACGACATTTTAATAAAAAAAAATGGTGGGTTGAACCTGGTTTTGTGGCATGCCAAACCTCCCGCTTATATGGCAACGTTAAATATAACATTAAAATGACAACATTACATGACAGGACTACAATACAAATACACGGGAGAACATATAGGACAAAGAAACACACGAATAATAGCTAACAAAAGGTACCAGGTTTAAAATTTAATACGCCAGACGTGCGTTTCGTCCACACAAGACTAATAGTCCCGCCGATCGGTGAAAAAAATGCTCAAATAATGAGGAAAGCACCAGTTTTTGCCTGATGGTACATTTTTGTTTACTGAGCAATATTAGCTATGGACCCACCCTCAAAATTCAATATGGCGGCTTATTTCAAGATGGCTGCCGTACGTTCTAAAGTATTTTCCAGTATTACACAAACCACAGTGGATTTGATGCTGGAAGCACAAAAATCAACATATTTGAAAGACTTGGTGTACTTAGCAAGATTTTGTTTTGGTCTATCTTTGAAATACAAAATGGCGGCTATATTCAAAATGGCCGCCTTAAAAAGGAGCAAAAATTCATTATTGAGAATTGACCTGAATATTAGCATTTTATTGATACATAGTGTCATTTAGTATCTGTCCTTTTTGATTTTGCCTTGCTTGTCATTTCATACACAAAGTAGTAGCCTTCATAAAAAGCTGCAGTAGTAGCTTTCATTAAAAGCTGCACTATTTGTTGTCTTGGGTCACACATAAAAGCTGTGATTTGAGATATCAAACTGTGAATTGAGAATCATTTAAACACATATCAGTGAAATGGCAGGAATTTGGGACAACAAGGACAAGAACATTGAAATGGCAAAAAATAATCACTTGGGGATATGGAGAAACCCACAGCTGAACTCGGACGCTTTAACTGAGGACAGCTCAGAAATGACTATTAAACAATTGTACCAAGAATTTTTAGCAGGTAGTAAATTTAATGCCCAAAGAACAGCTGCGATTACCGCAATATAAAACAGAGCGAATCATCGCGAATTGATAAAATATGTGTTGGTCTCATTACGTTTCAAGCTGAACAGAAAGAGGCAATGCATATTAATAACGAACAGATGAGAGCAATATCTCAGCAACTTCAGCAGTCTGAAGACAGGATAGACCACAATAATTGCTCGGCGGAATTGATGGTCAGACCAATAAGATATTCAATACTGTTGTGAGACGAATGGACAAGCTGACAACACCTGAGGAAGTAGACACAGTTCAATTTAAAAGTGCATTTGAACAGCAGTGTACCTTCCAACAACTGGCATCTGTTGTAAATGAATTAGTGGACAATCGAAATAAGGAAGTTAAAATTCCTGCAATGGACACATCATCTAAGCCAAAATTTGACCTTAGCCAGTACAACGCAAGTTTACCAAATGTACACAACAAAATCCATGCCTTGGGTCTTTCCCCAATTATAGTTCGCATGAACCAGCAACCGCGCCAACTCTGTTGAAGGTGTCTTCACCTTAAGTCAAAAGTCCTATGTCAGGGTTTTTGGCCCTGCATGAAACAGTTATTATCAAGGATACCAGCAACAGGCTTATGTGTCGTCTTTACGCACACTTACCATATACTATGAGTCAATAATATTTGGTTTAGATCAGCACACCATTGCAGAAACAATTGACTACAAGTGGATTCCATTAAAGTTTCTCCAAGGCTGAATGCACTGCCTACTTACGGTATCATCCCCGTCGAGTCAATGGCAAATCTCACATTTATCACTTCAATTATGACAACCTCGTCAGCTCCTGGAACTCTAACAGGCTTCCCATAACAGCAAGCTGACTCCACTGGCCGGTCCAGGAAAGGGCAGAGAAAACCAAAAGAGTATGGCAACACCTCTACGTCAGACTCCTCATTGGAGAGAGAATATACCCGATGGCAAGAAAATCTTGGTGCAAGGGACCGGAGACGAAGCCCACAGCTCCCAAAAATTCAAAAACGCAATTGGAGAGGATCCATGACTTGGGAGGCGTTCATTTGCCAATTTGAACGATTTGCCGGTAGATGACAATGAGAAAACAGAAAAATGTATGTAGGCCCCATATTGCAGGCCGATGTTGGCTTTGAGTACGCTCGCACAGATGATGATTCCAAGGCCTTAAAAAAAGCTTTCATTTGGAGCAGCGCTTCAGCAAGAAAGACGATCAAATCAGATTGGAACCGAAGCATTCCGTCGAGAATGTAAAGACAAAGATTCTTCAAGGCATGTAATAAAGAGAAACCCAGAAAATGTCAACAAGGCGTTGAATCAACAAAAAACTCAATAGCAAACCAGATGGCGATATATGAATCAAAAAGTGCCAATTATAACCATCGACAAGTCTACTTTGCTGATGGCGCAGTATCACCGACCCATAAAGGAAATATAAGCAGACCTTTGGATAATGAGGGGCATAACCTCGCACAAATTGTCACAAAACTAGCTGATATTATGCTTTCAACTAATCAGCATAGCCGTGGATTGGCCGATCAGTATAACCTCGGATCTTCTGATCAAATAATCATGGAAGATCACCAGTTCAATGGAAGATTACCTGATCAATATACACATGGAGGATCTCCTGAGCAATACATTCGCGGTAGATCGCCTGATAGATTACACCCAAGCTTAAAGCCTATCGGTCAGCAACACCCCCACTAAGGTAGAGATCATATAGTCCATAAAGACAACGGTTAGCATCTCCACGGGCAAACTCCAGAAATCCCGGTTATTTCAGACAACGATCACCTTCACAAGGATACGGAGCAAATCAAAGTGCAACTCCAACAATGGAGTCTTTAAACAGCAAAGGGTCGGGCCAGTAGGCCAACGCACGATTCCAAAGTCCATTGGCCATGAAACATCACCTCATCACAAAATCGAACAGAGGCCCACGGCCTCGTCCGATATTGTCATCAGACGAACCATTTGAAAGAGCTTAGCAGTACGAGGTACTATACATGACCAGAATGTGAGCATGATTGTGGACACTGCTGCAATGATAACATTAGTAAATGAGAAATTAATTCCGGCAGAAAATGGAGATTTTGAGAACGTAACGCTACGTGGGTAGTGTTAACAGCTTGTTATTGGGAAGACTATAAAGAACGACTCTCAACATTAATAGAGTAAACAGACGATGTTATACTTAGGCTAGATATTTTGGACATACTGAGCGCAGTGATAAACCCGAGTACTCCCACAATTACCATCAACAATAAAGTGATGAATGCGGCATTTGTTAACGGTGGAAACGAGATTTCAACTCAGCAAGTTTGCATAAAACGAACCATCACAGTTCAACCAAACTCAGAAATGACTGCTACCATTAAAACTAATAAAAGTGCTGATCAGGAGTGCATTTTAGGACCATGCTCGCTGATAGTTGCGAATTGGTTTCGCACGTCGTTGGAAAAGGAAATAGTAGCCCCTTAACCATTTTAAATGATGGGAATCGCCTATTCCGCCTGAAGAAAGGTACACCTATTTATTACATAGAACAATTTGACGATGTAGTGCGTACGGCAGATGAAAACGCGATAAGTGACGTAAGACGTTACATTGAAGAGACACGAGACAGGGTGCCCTCGGCACTGCCTCAAAGTTCAGATGAGTTATCTACTATTCCACCACATTTAACCGACCTATATTAACGTTCAATCGACTCGTTTCAACCTATTTCATTCCAACCATTAAAACTGAAAGCGTTTAAAGAATAACATGTAACATATTGATTAACATTTTGAATTTCACTATTTATTTTTGTATGTGCAGCCATATTTGCAAATGTATGTGTAATAGAAATAACCAATTTTTTTTTTATATATTTTAAAATTAATTGATAACAAATTCAAGAACATGACGTCCATTTTTGAAGAATCATAACTTTAATTTCCGAAATTATATAGAATACCTTTAGGACAATCTTGATTTGTATACCGTTTTTCCGCCATCTTGAAAATTGCAGCCATATTGGATTTTTCAGAGTGGGTCCATAGCTGAAATCAAAGGGTATATAACCAAGAACTACTATGCAAAGTTTCGTGCTTTCCTCATCAAGTGAACAATTCTGCTCTATATCTGCACCAATCGGCCGGACTATAAACAGTGACGCTTAGATGAAAAAAGTTCGAAAGCCAAAAACAAGTACAAAGTTGAAGAGCACTGAGGACCAACAGTTCCAAAAAGTTTTGACCAATACGGCTAGGGTTTTCTGCCTGAGATAAGAACATCGAAACGATATCAAGAGGACACAATAAGTCTTCAACCATCCACGAAGCAAAACTTTAACGCGTGACATGGACAACAGTTAAAAAACTTATTTGTTTTATAAACTATTAGTGAAATAAAAACGAAAATAAAAAAGTTCCTAATCTAAATATATCAAAAATCACAATTTCGAGTTAGAATGAAGCCGATTTGATGTCCACTTTTATCAATTATTATTACGAACTAATAAAAATGATTATGTTTTAGTAATATTTAATATGTTTTTTGTCATAAAAAGTTTTTTTTTTACATATAATTTTGTCGGAGTCTTAACGCTTGCTAAGAGGTATGGATTTTGTTCATTGTTGAAGGCCGTACGAAGACATATAGTTGCTTACATATACGTCATTTTGGTCTCGGGTGGATAGTTATCTCATTGGCAATCAGACTGCATGTACTTATAATATATATATTACTACATTGAATGTGTGTATATATGTCCTTTTGTATTCCAAATAAAACGATTTAAAAAAGAGTATTAGAACCAGGTTTAATCCACCATTTTCTACATTTGAAAATGCCTGTACCAAGTCAGGAATATGACAGTTTTTGTCCATTCGTTTTTTATGCGTTTTGTTATTTGATTTTGCCATGTGATTATGGACTTTCCCAATTGATCTTCCTCTAAGTTCAGTATTTTTGTGATTTTACTTTTTTTTTCAATAGTTGTACAATGTCTGTTTATTTTGATCGTGACTCTTCCTTCATTCACGAATAGAATTACATAACTGAACCATGTTCAACATGATATAAACCATGACACGAAAGAACTAAACCATGACATCGAATTTTCTGTTATCTCAAATTGTGTGTAGTAGGGGCTGTTTTTCGTGGAAATTGACGGCAGTTTTATATCATAAAACAATATGTGATGTAGCAGACAGTAAGCAAACCACTTATCTTTATCAGAAACGAATCACAACTTTTAAATTTTGACATATGCAAGCATTATTCTGTGTCAAATTAATAACTATATGATATAAATTATATTAGCTATAAACAAAGATACTTACCAGCTTGAATTTGTTGTCATTCGTTCCGAAGAAACTATTCGAATGTTTATATATTTGCAATATCATCAAAAACACTTAACACAACCATGTTCATCTTAACCAAACGATGACAAAATCAATGTACTAAACGCTTCTCGATATGACGAGGTTACTACCTGTGCTGTTTGTTGTTGCACTTCCAGTTTTGTATCGAATCCCAACATGTTAAATTGCTGTATCAGTAAAGACGATTGTCTATTACTGTTACAGGTGTTTATAAAAATGTGCATTTGTAAATATAGTACACTGTAAATGTAGCAAAGGACACCAAAAAACTTTATATAGATCCGCATTTAAAATTTAAGAAAATCGAAATATTATCTAAAAACCGTATTTGCAAAAACAATCAGATAAGAATCACCTTGTATCTTACCTTTGATTTCAAAATTATCCAAACACAAAAAAGATTGGAGATACCTAGACCGATCAATCAGAAACACAAACGGTGTATTTAACCACCAGTGCATCGATAAAGAAAGTTCATTTACTATGCACCCTAAGTGATAGGCTCATAAAATTGTCAAGTTGTCCAGTCAAAACTTGGAAATTTTGTGGAATTTGATTACAGTTAAATGTTTGTAATGAATTGAGAATTATTGTTGAGTAACGACAAGGCATTTCTATTAAACTAATGTAGAATAAACGAACTGATATTTCCAGTTAAATTTGTTATGTCCTTGTTGAGACTGATCTAAATGAGTATATGTAATGTAAATATGCTCTTGACTGTAATATAAGAAAATGCTTATATAAAACAGAGGAACATATGATCGATTGAATCTTGTTTATAGTTGTCCTTAAAGAACCAATCAAATAAAACGTGAGTGTCGGTCTAGTACTAAGCATGGTATATTACATTGACACATTCCCGTCCTGAATATGCATATTAATTTGTCACTTGACATTAAGCAGACATCCATCATTATCATCTTATTACGTAATTAATTAATAATGTCCTCTGCCAAAATATCTTTTCTAAGTTTTTAGTCTTTTTCTGGATAAAGAAGAACCCAATAAGTCAAACTGGTGAATAACATGGGTACTTGGGGATTTTTTCAAGCTCTCCGCCTTTTTTCCAAAATCCATTTTTTATTTTTCATTTATTTCAATTGTTTTCGCGTTTTACTATATAAAATGAACATAAATATGATAGAAATAACTTGTATTTGCTATTAACTATCAATCCCAAGTTAACTACCGACTGCAGTCACTGATACTATTCTAATGATCATGCAGGTTAAACTTTACATACCGTATTATTTCAAAAGCAAAATTACTGAGCCCTAAAATTTTAAAAGGTCTTATGGCAACCTCTATTTCTTCTACAATTATAAACTGATGGGTTAACAATGTATTTATACAAGTAAAAGAAAACTGCATTTCACTAACAACAAAAACCATTTATTGCATTACCTGTTACCTGTTACCTATAAACTATAGTGCCTAACAAGATTTTGTAAGGTAGACGAAATTGACTTTAAAACGATCGTATTGACTTTTGATGTGCAGAAATAGGCAGATCGGACATATTTTGACTTTAGTTACTTACTTCTTAAGTTTGGGATTAATTGTAATCAACATATTCCAATGAGACTGAAAAATGCTTTTTTTTATTATGATAAATAATAATTTTACCTGCCGTAGTCGTGCGTAAAATATATTTCTGTATTTCTCTTACGAAAATAACTTGTTTAATGGAACAAAACGTATTATTTGTAAACTTTCTCTTTGCTCTTCACAATAGGCTTTTAAAACATAACCTTTCAACTGTATATTCCGAAAATTTTGTGAAAATCGAATAAGTGGCAATTCTTACCTTTCATACCTTGACTTTCATTGATAAAACATAATATTGACTCGTCCAGTGTCCAGTTTGAAGGTCATTTTAGTTACCGTACAATTTCATGCACGTTCTAATTAATCAATAGTCATGTATGAAAAGCATTAACAAGTTTGAAGGTAAACTAATAACAACTTAATCCAATCAAATTGCCTACGATTCAATAACAATGACCAGTCCACATCATAAAAATGTATAGGGGTAAACTGGGTAGGGAGAAAATGTCAGATATATTAAGTTCATTATTTTGCAATAACGAGTAAAAATTTGTTAACCAATAGATTTGTTATAATTTCATAAACATGTCGTTATGTATTGGTATAGTTTTTGGATCTTTCATTAGCGTATTTAAGGCTGTAGAAAGTTTGGCCTTCAAAAGTCAACATAATCATTGACTTTATAAAGAAAATTCGCCTTTTTAAAACATTGAATGTTTCACAAATAATACGCGACAACAAAGCAAAATCATTTCTTAAAACACTGCAAAAAAAATAATTCTGATTGATGCAGTGGTATTGTCATAAATTGCACTGGAGTGAACAGTGGTACATCAAACGTCGAATTCCCTCACACAATGTTATCACACACTATAGTGACATTTGTATTTATTGGGGACGCACATTCTAAAAATACTTCCTCATCGTATATGCATACATTTTAAAATAGATTTTCATACAAAGAACACCAGAAACATATAGTTTGGGTCATTTTGATTACAAGTTTATCTACTGTAAAGGAACACGAATATGTATTATCGCTGATTCACAGATTTGAAATTGTTGGGGTGATCATTAATTTAACTCATCTTACATAATATGCATTTTTAATCCATTAATGTCAGATCCTATCAACAAAAATACAAATATAACACAGTACGTCTGCCTTTAAAGATCTTCATATTATCAGGCAAATGAATATTATTATTTTTTTTTCAAAATAAGACATATTCGAATTTCTTTCTAATGAATTTGAGAATGAAAATGGGGAATGAGTCAAAGAGACAACAACACAATCAAAGAGCATATATATAAAGTATATATGATAAGTATATTACTGAAATTCTAGCAAGAAGCTTATTTAAGGCACATCACGAATTTTTGCAAAGGAATTTGCGAATAAACATTTGGAAAATTATGCAGTAAAACAAATGAAATCATACTATATCAATTTTATAAAACATAGACATATACAATGTAATCATTTTCGTGTGAAATAGCAAATAATAATCCAAAAATAAACGGTAAAACTCGCTAGTATTACAAAATAATCACAATAGCATGAAAACAAGAGAGCTAGAATAGGGACAACAAAGAGAATACAGGGAATCGAACCTAAACCGACATCCTTAATTCTAACTCATAGATCTTAACGATGTTAACCTCGCGGCTACCAACTTATAATATACGTTTGCTTATTATGTATATATAAAGTACAAGCCTTGTATGTATGTTGTACCGATGTATATCATTTGTTGATTTATATATGTCAACTGCAAAAGCTCAAACGTGATTTACGTTCTTGAGTGTCCTATATGTGGTCTCCAATATGTTGCAGCCTTTTCACAAACGCCTTAATGGCCACAGGAGTGACCTCACAAAAAAACGTATATTCCTGTCAGCCAACACTTCAGGTTACCAGATCACAATCTGAAAGATTTTGATCACATGAAGATCCTTGTGATCGAACAGGATGGTACATGGCAAAATAGGCAAAGAGAGAATCGGGAGAAGTTTTGGATAAAAGAACTGGGTGTCCTCCATCCAGATTGAATCAATAGAAAGAAATAATTAAATTTACAGTCTAATGTTTATACTATGATATTCAGGATTTTGGATTAAAATCAATCGACCAAAACTTACCTGTATTATTACTGATCTATGTTATACATTATATACCAGTATTGTTAAAACTTTTGACACTGAGGAAGGCCATTTGTCGAGCCGAAATATTTACAATTATTGTATTTTCCTGTTTGTGTAGTATTGTCAATTTTGATGATCCAATACCTATTAAGTTTACTGGTTGGTAGATTATTATTGTCTCTCTCTCTCTCTATATATACATATATATATAATAGACACAGATATCGTAACTTAGAAAGATATTATATGTTTTTGATGTACATCTTATGTATTTGATCATAAATATAAACTTTTAATTTTTTTTTTAACAATGTCATAAACTCAATAGTTCACGTCACAAAGTGTATCAGTTTTTATATATACTAAAAAATACCGTGAAATATCACTTTTGCTATCCGCCGTAACAACAAATGGACGTTTTTTAACGACCTAGACTGGCTATACAGCCCATGCACGGTCGGCTCTGGATTGAACCTTTTTAGGCATTTAATAATTTAATTTTTACCATATGGTAATTTATACAGATAAAAGTAAATAAAAGTAAAATGTAGTAAAAAAATAAACAAATTGATGATTAATTTAATGAATAATTTAAAATAAATTGATAAATAAATATTAATAAAATAAAATAAAATAAAAATGGAAATTTTTAAAGTAAAACAAAAATAATAGAAACGCAGCCACCAAAGTAGGAACAGGAGGAAAGCTAGGCCAAGCAAACAGCAGTGAACGACACAACATTGTCCTGGTACACCAGCAGCCAAGTAAAGAGCGGATAATTTTGATATGCCAAATTGTGGATGTGAATTTAGTTGCCAAATATTTTGTATAATTCGAAGTATGTCTAAATTTGTGTATGTGAGTTTTGCAAAAATAATTAGTGAAATGTTTTGTATGTACAAAAAAAAAAGATAAGTAAATAAAATTAAATTAAATAAATAAAAAACCAAAGGGTGTATGTATTATTTTGACTGCTTTGTGCTAGCCTTCTGTAGTCATGGTAGTTGCAGAATTTATAGTGCTAGGACACTGGGAAGCTACCCGCAGGAAGACAACGCCCCACGCTAATTAAAAATGGGCTAGCGCAAACTAAATCTTGCGAAGTATCATTTTTTAAATCTTAAATTTGACTTGCGGCTTAATGATAGGAAAAAAATATATAATGACCAAAAAAATAGACACAAATATAATTTTGGTGCCGCGAATTTAGAAAAAAAACAAAGGTTATCCGCCGTTTTCTATCTACCTTCAAAAATATAGTTTAACATGTGACTATCCATGAACGAATCTTATTTACTGTAACGAATTCTAATGTAATGACTAGGAAAAAGAATTAACTTTAAAACTAAAAGGGGGAATGAACACAAATCAAAAATCAGTTAAGCGAGAATATCAAACTGTAACGTTTGTGGGTCATCGTAAATTCCCTTTTTTCTATTTTTAGATACTATATATAACTATAGTTGTCCGGTCACTTTTTCGCGGGGATCGTTTATCTCGTGCTTGAACTCAATGTCCAGACTTGGATATTTAAACCTCGTCAGGGCAGTATTTCTTTAGATTGGGGAAAACTTTCGTACCGGTAAGTTGTACTTTAAAATTTCATTTTATTTTGAATTTTGATGTTTGACTTAAATATTTATTTCTTCTCATTTGATATATTTCTTTTCGGTTTCGTAGTCAAACAGTTCTAAAATATTAAATAACGTTTCCGTTCCAGAATAAATAGAGGGAATTGTACACTAGCTAGAGATTTTATGATTTCGGGTTTATAAAGAGATGGAGTTCATTTTGATAGCGATATTTAGACAGATGGTTAATCCGAGGGGTATTTTGGAGTAACGGTCGTCAATCTACGGAATTGTTCGTGCCTTACTCTGAAATAGAATTTTGTATTATCGCATGTTTTGGCTTTGGATCTTGAACTGGTCAATGATATTGAAAAACGTTTTCAGACATTGCTCTGGTTGGATTGAAAATTAAACGGGTATAGAGAAATGCGATGTTTTTTTACTGGATCGATTTTTGTTCCCTAGTCATAGAATAATGAGATTCATGATCTAGTCTAACAAAGTCGGTGGAAACCAGTGGGTATATTTTTTTTTGTCTCGGAAGGTTGACGTCACAACTTGATTGATTGGATAATATTTTAGTTAAAGACGACTAGTGTACAGCTCTCTATATTTTAAGAAAACGGACACCTCAAAATTCTAGTATCATATTATTTTATTCAAGTAGATAGCACTAAGGCCAAACGCTTCCCTAAATTGGTTAACTTGTAAAGGGTATTTTTCACCTCATCGTTTGTCCAAAAAGGGGAAGTTCGAAAATGTATTGAAATTCTGAATTGATATTTTCACATGGAGATACCGCTATATTTATGTATTTATATTGTCTTTGTCTATTAAATATGAAACTGTTTTATGAATTTTGGTCATTTGTTATATGAGCAAATACATTGCTTGGCAAATCGTCATCACTGGTCATGTTTAGGTTTCTTATACCTGTCATTTATTGAATTTATTGTTTCGTTGTATTGTCAGTATGCTGTCAGAAGTCCTGGAGCGAAAGCACAGGCCGAACCCTCTCTACCAGTAACGTAAACGGCTGAGCTAGCGGGGTATAATGTAATGAGACAGATTATGAATGAAAAATACGTTTACACACGAAAACCCATTTACGTTGCATTGGCGCCCACGTAGGGACCCAGCTTTACTAGAGTCCCCCCGATTTGCTAGCTTTAGGACCTTTCATTTCATTTTCGAACTTCCGCACCTCATTACTTTGATTTTATTTTAATCTCGAGAAAATTGGTAGCGACAGTGGAAGGCTGAGCTTGTAATATAAATTGAATAGCTTGTCAGATTTTTCACCGGCTGTGTAACATAATGTTGTTATCATTCATTTCATGTTCATAAAAAGAAAATAAAAAAAAAAGTTTATTTCGTTTTTTTTTACCTTGCCGACAGTGTATGTATTTGTCGTGCCTCCTTATCTGCGAAGTATAACTATAGTCGAACGTTTATATTGATGGATTTATTTCTATGGACAATCTGTATGTTGAAAGGTTGGTTCTACCACCTGACCAAGGTCAGAACCAACGTATGTGAATTATATTCTTGACTGCAGCAAGGATGCGTTATGCTGAAGAACTATTTTATATATGTGCGGAATAACGGAATTTGGACTATTTACAGTCATTGTGTGTCATGAACTGATACTTCGTTAAGATAAGGGGTACGAAACCTTTGTTTTTGTATGTTGGCAAATTTGATTATTTGTGGATTGTTTTTATAAAAAGTCATATTCATTGATAGGTTGTTTTATGTTGTAA
Source organism: Mytilus edulis (assembly GCF_963676685.1). Lineage (NCBI taxonomy): Eukaryota > Metazoa > Mollusca > Bivalvia > Mytilida > Mytilidae > Mytilus > Mytilus edulis. The sequence continues at coordinate 21,573,623 of NC_092355.1, read as the reverse complement.
ATTTACGTATTAGTTATTTTTTATTACAAGTCCGTGCATAGACTTGTTGTGAATAAGGGATTGTTTCTACACAGTCGGTGCCTTCATACTCGAATATATCTATTATATATTATTTGCTATAAAGGGGTTAAGTATACGTTTTTTCAGGGTTATTCTATTTATTCAGATATTCATTTATTTATTAATTGACTTCAGATTTGCGTCTTGCGTGAATGGTCAATTTTGCCTGCGCATGGACGTTAATCTTAGACAAACGTATTCATTGGGAGGAATTTAAACTTAACTCAAGTAAATTGGGAAGGTAATAACCTGATATGTTATGTAAAAAATATTGAGTTTGGTGATGAAAGTTGGCCTTCCACTGGTGCTCTTTTTAATAATGATAATAGATTTACGGTGTCTTGTGATGGAATAAGTTTATTTATATATATGGTAAAAGATTAATGCAGTGAAGATTACATGTGATGATATAGACAGTCAAACTCATAAATCTAAAACAAACTGACAACGCCATGGCTAAAAATGAAAAAGACAAACAGAAAAACAATAGTATACATGACACAACATAGAAATCTAAAGAATAAACAACACGAACCCCACCAAAAACTAGGGGTGATCTCAGGTGCTCCGGAAGGGTAAGCAGATCCTGCTCCACATGTGGCACCCGTCGTGTTGTTTATGTGATTACAAATCCGGTAAATAGTCTAATTCGGTAGGTCACATTCATGAAAGGGAAGGGGATTGTAGTTACGACGTAAGGAACATATCCGATATCATTTGTGAAACGGTTATTTCATAACGGTCAACCAACTCGTGATGGCGTCCGTAAAATTTACGAAGGGATGATTTCAACTTCACCATTTGGAACTCTTGGTTTAATAGCTTCCTTGTGAGCAGTAACCCTCTATCAAGCAAATCATGATAGGAAATGCAAGCACGGGAATATCGTATCAATTGGGAGATATATACCCCGTATGCAGGTGCTGCTGGAATGTTGCTACTTAGAAATGGAAAGTTCACAATTGGAAAGCTGAAATCATCTCTTTTGTCGTAAAGTTTAGTTTTCAATCGACCCTCATTGTCAATTTCTAGAAGAAAGTCAAGATATGAAGCCGACTTAACTGTATCTGTAGTATCCTTTATCTCCAATTCGATGGGATAGATGCGTTCCACATAGTCACCAAATTTTGAATTGTTTAGTGAAAGAACGTCATCTATATAGCGGAAAGTGGAGTTAAAGGATATTGCTAACTTCTTATCTTTCTTCCTAAGAAGTTCCTGCATGAAGTCAGCCTCATAATAATAAAGAAACAAGTCGGCAAGTAGATGGGCACAGTTTGTTCCCATTGGGATGCCGACAGTCTGTTGAAAAACACGTCCTCCGAACGTTACAAATATGTTGTCAATCAAGAAATCAAGCATCTTGATAATATCGGTTTCAGAGAATTTTTTGTTTGAATCAGAGTGATTCTTTACAAAGTATGATTTATCCCTCCCTAAGACAAGATACTTGTATCTACGTTGGCCATTCTTTTTTATGAAGCAAAGTAATACCAACTCTTTCAATTTGTCTTTTTAGTTTGGAATGTGGAATACTTGTATAAAGAGTAGAAAAGTCAAATGTTTTAATACTGTTACAAGATGAAAGAGAGTTAGATTGTATGTACTCTAAAAGATCTTTGGAATTTTTAAGTATCCACATCTGATTCACGCCACCTCTAGAATAGGCAGTTTCACAATAACTTTGAAGCCCGTCTTTGATTGCTGATAAAATAGATGTTAATAATTTAGAAAGAGGTTTCGTGGAGCACTTGGAAGACCCAGCAGTATACCGTTGTTTGTAAGGACACTTATGTAGTTTAGGTATCCAATACAGTGATGGAAGATCCAGTTCTTCATCTTTGGTTGAAATACCAAAGGAACAAAGAACAGACCTATGATTATCCAGGATTTCCTCTTTGGTAAGTGTCGTGAGGGTATATGTTGAGTTTCCAAGTGAATTGTCTATACCTAATTCGTTTATCAAGCAATTAATGTAGTGACTTTTACAGACAAAAACGATGTTATTTGGGGCTTTGTCTGCAGGGACAACAACATATTTATCATGGAGGTCGGATAAGTGTTTAGCAACATTTGGGTCTTTAAAGATTGACGTAGCATGGGCATTGATGGACCCATTCAGTTTCTTGATTCTGATTTGTATTAACGACCTCACTGCCTTAATCCATTCGGATAGAGTGTCTACGTCTTCCTTTTCACGTTTAGCCCATTGCCTGGCATAATCCTCGAGTGAGTCCATCAAAATTTTAAAGTTGTATTTCCAATTGATGGATTTAGGCTCACGATATTTCGGACCTTTCGATAACACATTTCGTAGAGAAGTGTTATTAACAATGTTAAGGTCACCGGTAATAACGTGGCCAGCAGGATTATATATGAATTGGGAACTAGCACAAGTGCAATCAGGAGGTTTAGACTTGAAGTCGTCAATATCGAGATTCTGCAAAACGCGTTTGTAATTGAAAATTTTAGTTGCAATAGGTTTGGTATAGGTATAAGAAATTATTGGTACAGACTGGTCTTTGAAATAAGGAGGTATTTTCGATTGAACTAATTTATGATGAAGGATATTGCCTAGGTTGACGCCATCGAGACCTTTATTGGCAAAGGAAAGATTTAGAAAAGATCTTTTCTCTTTTTCATCTTTTCCAATGCGAACTGGCTTGAAAAGTCTGTGACTTGCAATATCCGAAATTATAGCTTGAAGTTTGTATTGGTTTGAATGAGGGTTTGTAACAGTGGATTCCAAACATAAATTGAACAGAGAATTAAGTTTTGAAAGGGGTAATGAATAAAGTTTCGTGCGAATGTGATGAATACCTAACGGCTTTTGTATGAATGACAGCAAGTCATTAATAGAGACATCATGCAGAGAAGGTGATGTATAATGACGATGACCATGACTGCGTCTACGTCGAGGAGTCGAGTTGAAAATATTCATCACATTCACCGAGTTACACGAAGGACTAGATAGAATACCTATACCATCAATTTTGTCATTGCAACCATACGGTGTTGCAGTTCCCAATTGTCTAATCCAGTAGTCTTCTTTTTGTCTACGGAGAGTCGTTGAAAGATTAGGATTGTTAGAGCTATGGTATATCTTTTCGATAATGCGAACTGTCATAGAAACGATGGAATGATCGGGCTGATTGAAATGCTGGTATAGAATGTCGTTAGCATTGAGGTTAATGTCTGATCTATGACCGCACATACGTTTGTTTAGCCTTCCTTTCGTTTCACCGACGTATACCAAGCCGCAAAGGTTGCACTCTAATCCGTAGACGACATTTATCGATTTACAATTCAGATCATCGTAACTTCTGGTAAAATATGACTTCTTGGTCAAATTGCTAGTGAATTCAGCATCTGTAATTAAAATAGCACATGTTTTGCAGCCTTTGGTCTCACATTTTGAAATGCGACAGTGTTGTACTGTGTCATCAAAAACCAAAATGTCTTTAAGGAGAACTGAACATGGCTGTATATGTGTAATATTGCTATTGTCACTAGGACGATGATCTGAATGAGTCGTGTTTGAGATATTTGTCATGTCTGGTGATGAGGGGACACCTGCCATATCAGACGACACCGTGTCCATGGTGACGTCTGTTTCGGACCTTTTTATACTGGGCGACGTCCGAGCCAGTTTCCTGTTTGATCTTCGTAAGTTCATGCAATTGTAGTTTTGCTACTGGGCGGATGATGTCCTCGGGGACAAAATGTCCACCAGCAGAGACATCAACCCAGTGGTAATAAAAGAGGGACGAAAGATACCAAAGGTGCATAAAAAAAAGTACACGAATACATTATTTTTAATCTTATTCATGTAAATCATATACATGACAGTAAATACATGATTTTATGATTCACCCATGCACATGACCAGTTGAACACTAGTATACAGTGTAGGACAATTTTTTTTTGGGCCAGTAAAAAAATTCCTTCACAGGCCCAAAATACATATTGGTAGCCCAATTATTTTGCTAAAAAAAATTTCAGAGTTGAGGGAAAAAAAAGCAAAAAAAGCAATATCAATAGATTTTTTTATTCTTCTATCAAACCCTCCCGACACATAACCCTATAAACCCTCCCCTCATTCCCATAGTCTTCATTATCGCTAAACTGGTCATCATGGTCACTATCTGCTCCATTCTCATCATCTTGGACCAAGTCTTCTTTGTCTGCTGCAGCCCCCACTGATAAATAATCTTCTTCTTCATCCACATGGTGGGATTCAGTTTATGTTGCTATTCTTTCATTAATATCAGAATTCACTGATTGTTTTGCAACTCTGATCAAGTTTCGCTCCTTGGAATCCATGTATAGTGGTCTTAGACCACCAGCATTCCAAAGCCGTATGGCTGGAACAGGATCAAAGCTGAAAATTTTTAAATTATTATTAAAATAGATCAGTCAAAGTAATGTTCCTGACCTATCTAATGGATTAAAGTAAATAATGTATTTATTGCATTTGATACATCAGCTAGTGCCCAAACCAAGTCATGATTTCTCTTAGACATTGTTTTGTTTAAATGTTGTTTTAAAGTTTGGAAAGTGTTGGAGCTGCCTTGTATTTCTGTTATTATATCTCATTCTAAATATGCTGTCTATTCAATGAAAATATAATCAGGTGTATAAAAAGAAGATGTGGTATGATTGCCAATGAAAAAACTATCCACAAAAGACCAAAATGACACAAAGTATACTTACGCTTCTATTGAAGGTGAATGCAGTTTAATGCACATTTGACTTGCCAAAGAGTCTTCACTTAAACAATCCTCTGAAAGTGGTTTTCAAGGACTTCATATGTCTGAATCCTCTCTCACATTCAGAAGAAGAACCTACAATTATTCAAAATAATCATAAGTTAAACAGCTATGCAGGATGAATTGTCAGATGCTTGTTTTAATTATTTTTACTAATTTTAATACTACTATTCATTCAAGTTTTTTTTTACCTGGAATTGTCAATAGCAAATCCATCACAGCAAGTATATTGGAATATCTAGCTGGAAACATCCGATTAACCCTTTGCCATGTCAGGTGTTGAATCTCATTGGACTGACTGAAAACAGAAAAAAAATAAAATGATGCAAAAACTTGTTTTGAAAAAAAATAGCTAACTTTTAAAATAATTTCAGAGAATAACTTGTTTTGGTAATCAATTAAGAACAGGATATACATCACATGATCATAATGAATATTAAAAATGTTATAGTGCCAGTAATAATTTAATACCTTGCATAAAGAGTACTTTTTAAAGCTGTCCATTCCAGGACAGCTTCAATTTCATCTACTGCTCCATTTTTCAAACTTGTCTCAAAATGAGACAATATGACTGGAAGATGGTCATCCCCAAAATCTGAAATTAAATAGTCCATTATTTATTTTATAGCTTTCTTTAATATAAAATAAATTGTCAAAACATGAATGTATTAAACTGGTGTCAACAATCTTGTTTGTTATTTTCTATATAATATTATATATCATTATTGGCATACTTCTATGTTTGTCGGTAATGGAATACATTCACTTGAATGAACTGCTTTACATCAAATAAGACATGAAGAGCAAAACAATAGAAATGGAATCTAAGAATTTAATATTGAAAACAAACACAAATAAAAATAAATAACAGAACATAGAACTGCAAGCTGTCAGAATGTGCCCATACATTTTGAAGACAACAAAATGTATCTGACATTCTGACTTTTGGAACAAAACATCTAGATCATGCATGAAACTAAAGAACACAGTAAACATCATGCACTTTTTGTTGTAATCATGCATGAAACTAAAGAACACAGTAAACATCATGCACTTTTTGTTGTAACCTTCTATCTCTTTAGTGTTATCAGCCTCAGAATTAGGTAACGGCCATGTATGAAAATTGGCTATAGCCATAGCTTGTATAATGTCATCTAACTCAAATCTGTTTTTCAAGCTGACCGATAACCCTGCAACCAGATTCCTTCGGGCAGCTGGAAAAGACTCCCCAGGTCTTTGTCTCATTGATGATGTTTCCTCATTAAGATTAAGAATCTGTTTAGCCTTACTAAGATATGGTCCATCTCTAAAACAGTGCAGTATATAACACAATGTGGTTAAATAATGAATATACTTGATGAACATTCAAGTGAAAAAGAAAAGGAGAAAATAATTATAAAAAATATATATTACATCTAACTTATCTTAACCGAACTGTAAATTTAGATATTTTTTATGAATCAAATAGACTTACTTTGTTGCATATACATTGATCAGCATGCTGGTTTCTGAAATAATGCCATGAATGTCTGCAGCACAACATTCTCGAACTTGGAAAACCTTTGACACTCTGGACAGAATGGTAGCTATATCTGCCATAAAATGGCAATATAGTATTATATCTCTGGATGTTATCAATTTCAAAAGGCCTTTAGCTTTTCCACTAGTGCTGTTGGATACTTTGTGTGTAGCAGATGCACATACCTGTAAAAAAATAATATTTAAAAATAAATGTGAAACATTTAAACATAGTATGAATGTGTAAATGTAACATGCATACATTATTAAAAAAGCATATTTGTCAGTAAATGATTATAAAAAAAAACCTACCTGCTCAAGGTGCTTCTTAATGGCTGGTAGCCAGACATAAAATTGATCAACGCTCTCAAGAGATGGCCAACCCATCGTGTGCCTCCAATTCTTGTGGGCAAAACAACTTTCATGCCAAGGGATTTAAAAGAATCTTTGAGGTTGGACCTGAAAAAAATGTTTCAGAAATGAATTATGCACTGTCACAACAATAAACTTAATACATACCTGTACATGTAACCAATTTAAAAAAATATCATAAAATATGTTTTATTAATGTTTTGAATATATACACTCCAGCTCACTTTATTGTTACATGCTGCATTGATTGAATGCTAATGAAGCTAAAACTTTGAAATAATGCTAAAACTTTGAAATAATAAAAGACTTACCTGTTCAGTGCACTATTGTGGTACAAGTAGTACAGTCCTTGTAACAGACAAGTAGTCACCTTGCTATCCAGTGGCACATGCTTAATGGCATCTTTGAAAGCTAACTCCAACTTGTGGGCATAGCAGTGAACTGCCACCATAACAGGCTGAATTCTTCTTAAGTGTGCAGCAACACCATTGTTACAGCCAAGCATGACTGATGCCCCATCACTTCCCATTCCAACAAGTTTCTTGGTAAAATCATCCCATGGGACATCCAACTTTTCAACAGATCGTTTCATTGCCTCAATGATACCAGATGCATCACTTTTAGCTACATAGGCTGTGTTAACAAAAAACACCTGAAAAAGACATACATTGTAAGATACAACATGAAATCAAGGTTGATATGATGAATACACATGAAAGATCTAAATAAGATACATGTTTCAAACCAGGAGTATGCATTAGTCTAGAAGTTATAAACCAAGCAAGTTTGAATATACTGCTTGTAACCAATTATGTACTATTAATATGAGAGAGAAAAAACGAAGATGAACATTATGCCATTATAAAGATAAGCCAGCATTATTCCATTTAAATGAAAAGGCTTTTGACAGAATTATTATATTATAAATCATGTCGTATATTAATACTAATAGATCAAGACCAACAAAGATTATGAATTCTATAATACCTGAACAATTCCATTTACACAGACTCTGGTATAGATCATTTCAATTTCTGTTATACTAGCATCTGTGCTTCCATCTGATAGTATAGATACAAATTTGGCCTTGTGAATATTGTCTTTGATGGTATTCATCTGGACTTTAGCAATGCAGTCTGTAAATTCTTTTGCCCGTTTCCTGTTCAGGTAGGTTTTCCCAACATCTAAGCCTTTCATTTGATCTAGTTTAGACATCCACTCAAAATCAGAGAAGGGTCTACCAGCCAAAGACAAAGCATGGGCATTCCTAAACAATAAAGATAATTTATCCATTACAGCTTTGTTCAGTGATTCAACACACTTCATGGCTTCTGTTTCCATACAATCAGCTGCTTTTGATTTCCCAGCTATAATGTCCCTATTCTTTATATGGATATTGCTTGTTTCATGGGATTTCAAAGTTTCAAGCTTTGCCGTGGTCCATTGCTGTTCGCACCACGTACAACTCATCAAATTATTAATTTTTTCAATAGACAACCATGGTCTTCCTGTTTTCCAGCCTTCTTGGACCTTTCTTTGTGATCTGTTTTGTTCATACCTACAAAAAATATTTATTTGAATCACCTTGCTCTTGATAACTTGCGGTTTGTTGTTGAGTTTAAAAATAAACAATTTTCTACGAATTGATCTAAAAATAGCACTGGGAATTTCCGCGATATTCTAGTCGATATATTTGTCAAGTTAAAACTTAATTTTGTCAGTCATTTTCAACTGAACAGGTTGTATTTTCTAAAGTGTCAATGCCAAACAAAATTAAAATACATTTTAGTATAATTTACAAACGTAAATAATTTGTCTTACTGTACTAAATCAATTCGGCGTCAACCCGCTGTACTGCAGATACATAAACTACGACTGACCAAATAGGAAACAGCGACGAAGACTTACACTGTGATATTCTGGTAGTTTATAGGTTTAGGCGTTCAGACAAAGACAATGGACTTGCACATGGATTTAATAAGGAAGTAGCATAATCATAGTATTATACAAAACAGATACGGAACAGATATGTAGTACAACTACATAGGTCTGTGTCCCAAGAGAGATAACTCAATTCTTACAATGATAAAGTAGGATATTACATTCCTCCCTTTGTTGAATTTATGAATCTATAATAAGATAAATTTCAAAAGAGAATTATAAAATTTAAAAATAAAGACTAGATTCTAAAATGACTAGAAAATCTTTTTCTATGACTAGATTATCATTTAACAAAATAAAAATAGAAAAATGATTGACATATACCTTTTTCACAAAAGAATGATTAAATAAATGTATGGATGAGAACTTCTATATTATGCAAATGAAACAATGAGTATTATGATCATATAAACAAATATAAATATCGGACGGATTTATATTATTGATTGTCTATTAATGTTGTATTTGTAATTACTGAAATAATTAAATGTCAATATAAAAGTTAAGCAATCAAATGTTCAAGTTTGTATTGTTTATCTGAAAGTTTTTCTGTAGATCTCATCTGAAATGTTCATCAGGTTTTGGTCATCACACATTGCAAATCTATTTCTGAATAACTAATACTAAATTTCTATAATGAACAATAACTATTATGCACTTTTAAAAAGAGGGGATTATTATGCCCCATCACAATATCCTGTTTGAATGCATATTTAGGGGATTATTATGCCCCTCACTTTACATAATCTTCAAGATATGATGGTGGTTTTCGGATACGTGTTGGACGACTTTGAATTGGAGATTTTATTTTGTTTTCCTCCTTCGGATGAATTTCAATATCAAGTTCTTCTTCTTCATCCAATTGATCGGAGAATTTGGCACTGTGTTTTGTACTTTTGAAGAATGAAGCATTGCGTGTTGTTTGCTTTTCGCTGTCCGAAACAGTTATCATGGTTCCTTTCTTCTTGATGACGGTTTGAGGTCTTGGATCAAATATCGGTGTTAATTTGTTCTTCTTAACTTCATTTCTAATTAACACAGTGTCTCCTTCTTCAATGTCATTTGACTTAGCTTTATTTTTCAGATCAGCTAAATGTTTCATTCGTGTCTTTGCGTTTTCATCGTTTTGGCGTGCATATTCATCTAGTTCTGGTCGTTTTTCTTTTGGTATGCTCGGTAATTTTGTGTTTGTTTCCCTTCCGAACAGCAATTTGAAAGGATTTACTCCTGTTGAACTATGTGGAGTATTGCGGTATTGCCGTAAAAATCTATACATTGATTGTTTCCAACTTTTCCTCTCTACCTCTGCTGCTTTTATGTTTTTCATCATGGGTTTGTTAAACGATTCTGCTTGAGCATTAGCCCGTGGCCATCTTGGCGTGATTCTCCTGTGTGAAAATCCTATGCTGGCAGCATATTCTCTAAATTCATATGAATTAAACGGACTTCCATTGTCGGTCTTTAGTATTTTTGGAATCCCATATGCCGCTAGGACTTTGTCCAACACTGGTATGACAGTGTGACCTGATGTGGATCTTATTATCTCAACTACAGGATATCTAGAATATTCGTCTGTTATCACAAATAGGTAGTCTCCAGACGGTAGTGGACCACAGAAATCTGCGCTTAGTGCAGTCCATGGTTCTCCTGGCATTTCTGACATTTTGAGTGGTTCCATTAGCTTAGAACGTGTTAGAGCTTGACATGCTATGCAATCTTTGATGAGTGAATCTACTCTGTCGTTGATGCCGGGAAACCAAATTTTTGATCTGATAAACGCTTTTGTCTTTGTTAGTCCTTGATGGCCTTCGTGTGCAAGACTAACTGCACGGTCACGAAGTGACATTGGCATAACAATTCTATTGTCTCTAAGTAAAATGTTTTCATCATGAACAACAAGTTCATCTTGAATGCTGCGATATACTTGAAGTTCTTGAATATCTAAATTGGGATCATCTAATTTCTTTAACTCGTACCACTTTCCATTTCTTGTTAATTCAATAGCTTTTTGAAGTGTTCTATCGGTCAAACTTGCGCCTTTGACTTCGCTTAGCGACATTGCTTTTGGAATTGCCTGATTTGCAATAAAGTTCACATATTGTTCAGCAACCTTCTCCTCGTGTGATCGCGTCTTGCTACACATAGCAATAGGATGACGGGACATGTAATCTGAAGGATTATCCCGCCCTGGCTGATACTTGATTGTAAGCTTATAGGGTTGCAGACGTAAACCCCATCTTTCTATTCTCAGTGGTATTTTGGCCTTTTGCCATATCCTCTCTAGCGGCTTATGATCAGTTATGATATTTACATTTTTAGCTCCACGGATAAAAATGTCAAAATGTTCACAGGCCCATACTATGGCCTGTGCCTCTCTTTCTGTTTGACTGTACCTGGACTCTACATCTGTTAATGCTCTGCTTGCATATGCTATTGTCTTTTGATTTTGAGAGATAATTGCTCCAAGTCCAACTGGACTAGCGTCAACATATATGTCTGTTTGTAGAGAAGGATTGAAATAAGTTATTACTGTCTCACTAGATAGCTCAGTTTTAAGATTGTCAAATGCGTTTTGTTGCTCAGGAGTCCATTCCCAGTCCATGTTGTGTCGTGTTAACCTTCTTAATGGTTCACAAATAGAAGCATAGTTTCTTATAAATCTAGATGAATAATTTGTCATTCCAAGGAAGCTACGAAGTTCTGGAACTGTCGTTGGCGGTGTGGCATCTTTGACTGCCTTGACTTTACACGGGTCTGGTGAAATACCCTCTTTTGAAAATACGACTCCAAAAAATGTAACTTTACTCTTGTTAAACTCGCATTTGGCTTTGTTAACTGTTAACCCGTTTCTTTGTAGAGCTTGTAGTGTATCGTTAAGAGCTTCGTCGTGCTCTTCTTGAGATTTTCCATATATAATGATATCGTCTGAAATGTTCTTTGCATTTTGCACGTTTTGTATTACGCACCTAATTGTCTCTTGAAAAATTTCTGATGCTGAAGAGATGCCAAAATTAAGTCTCTTATATCTAAATAATCCCATGTGTGTACTGAATGTTGTGATATATCTAGAGGGCTCTTGTAGTTCTAGTTGGTGATACCCTGCTCTCAAATCTAGTTTACTAAAGACTGAAGCGTGATTTAAATCATGAATGAGCTCCTCAACTGTCGGTAATAAGTGTCTTTCTCTTATAATGGCCTTGTTGGCCTCACGCATATCTACACACAGACGTATCTCTTCAGGGTTTTTCTTTGGTGGTGTTACAATCGGTGACACCCAGGGTGTTGGGGTATTCCCTATTTTCTCTATAATGTCTTGATCTAGTAATTTTTGAATTTCCTTCTCTACCTTTGGTCTAATGTGAAATGCTGTTTTTCTGTTTCTTTGCGCAACCGGTCTGATGTCAGTGTCAATATGTAGTTTTACTGAACCACCTGTGTATTTTCCAATTTCATCCCTGAACACATCAGGATATCTCTTCTCGGGAGCTTGTATACTTATCGGTTGAATTATTTTAACAAGTCCTAGTTGTGATGCAGTAGGATAGCCAATCAATGCGCCGTGTCCACCTCTCACTACGTAAAACTTGTGTACACCATATTTGTGTTTTGTTTCTACTCCTAGCTCACATGCTCCTGTGACTTCAAGAGGTTTGCCCCCTCCATAAGGCAAAAGTTTTATGTCATTTTTGTTCAGTTTTGGAGAGCCAATGTTTTTATGTGTTTTATCATCCAAGATATTGACTGTCGCACCAGTGTCTATCATCATTGAACATGTTGTGTTATTTACTTTGATCATAGTGAAGGGTGATTTCTTTATTGAGCATACTGCCTCTTTAATACTATATGAATATTCTTCATCTGAACTATCCAGACTTGCTTGATATGATTCTCTTTGGGACGTTTCTGTCTGTATTTCATGTACCCGTCTGTCTCTTGTGTATTTATTTTGTTTGCTTTTGCCTCGACATACTTTAGCAAAGTGATTTTGTTTGTGACATGCATTGCATGTTTTGCCATTTGCTGGGCATGGTCCATTTTTATGAGGAAATTGGCCACCACAATTTCTGCATTGTGTCTGTCTAGTTGGGCGATGAGAGTAATTTGGATTATGATATGATGATGATGCCTGTTGACCTCTTTGTTGTTTATAATTTGTCTTTGGATATGTCTTGTTTGTGTTTGTAATTTTGTTTACAGTTGTTTCTCTCTCCATTTCAGTAGCTTGAGTGTCAGCCATTTCAAGAGTTCTTCCAAGTGTTAATATATCATTCAGAGTTTTGTCTGGCTCTCGCAGAGCTCTCCTGCGTAATCTGTTAGACTTGCAATTTTGTATAACTTGTGAAAGGATTTCCTTATCAACGTTTGTGAACTCACATGTTTTTGCTAGTTTTCTTAGTTCTGTTACGAATTCGTCAAGTGATTGTCCTTCTTTTTGTTTATGTGTACGGAATTTATATACCTCCATTTGAGTATTTTTCTTCGGTTCAAAGTACGTAGTTAACACTTGCTTTGTGGCAGTATACGAAGCTTCAGTTTCCCCCTTTTCTGCATCATAAATGTCATACACACTCTCCCCAGCGTAGTGAAGGAGTAGGGCACGTTTGCGTTCTTCATTTTCGATTTTAAGGCCAACAAACAAATTTTCCAGTCGTGATACCCATCTTTCCCATCTGGGACCTGCGTTTGATTTGTCACTGGCATAATCAAAGGTTGGATATGGTGGGAGTGATCCTGCCATGGTTTTTTTGCTTAGGTTCTTTGTTTTACCTCGTCGCCATTGTGATATTCTGGTAGTTTATAGGTTTAGGCGTTCAGACAAAGACAATGGACTTGCACATGGATTTAATAAGGAAGTAGCATAATCATAGTATTATACAAAACAGATACGGAACAGATATGTAGTACAACTACATAGGTCTGTGTCCCAAGAGAGATAACTCAATTCTTACAATGATAAAGTAGGATATTACATACACTTTATGAAAATACATAAGTTACTTACTTTGCATACTTTGACGGCTGCTTCTTTGCATCCGTTGATGGGATTCTTTTCAAAAATCCCCATCCCTTGCTTGTATTCGCCACGTTGAGTCTCGGTTAAATCGGGTGCACTTGCACGTTTTAACGGCGTGACCCAGAGGTTTCCACAAATGCGTGTACCTGTCCGAAGTTGGGGTCGTTATTTATAGTAGTAAAATACGATTTTTGAGTGTAAAAATGTACTCGCCCAATGATTTATTTTTGGGCCACTAACTATACATCTTTTGACAATTTCTAGTCGTCCAATCAAGGTTTTACTCGCATTTGGCGACCAGGCGACTGGCTGTGTCCTACGCTATTAATTTCAGACTATACAGTTGAAACTGCCTGGATATAATAGGCACATAGAAAGTATTAGCTTTGCTCTGGCCATACATCGCTACCATAAGCTTTGGTGGTGCAGTAGTTTAAGCTGAATATAGATGATTTATGAATAATATTGATACGTGAACTAAGATTCACAGTATGGCAGTATACATATAGATATATATAGAGTCATGGGTGGAAAAAAAATGCACTCTGAAATAAAAGAATAGCATTTGCACGTGATTGTTATCTTTCTTATGCTTTAATAGTTTGCTTACTGTACTTCTGAAGTTGGGTTTAGTACACACATCATACACACTTATTTAACTTCATTGCATTTGATATTGATTTATAGTATATTTTATATTGGGCATACTGTTTAATTTTATGATTGTTTTGTTCTGGTAGCACAATCATGTAATCGGTACTGATTTTCTCGAAAATAATTGCTTGGCCTTAGTTCATTTCAGATTACATGTATCCAAAATTACGTTAATTTAGTATTTTTACCTTCCCCAATCTCCGTGCTCTGCACGTAAAATGTTAATATATGTGGTTGTCGGTATCTCCAAAAACATAAAGATTTTTTAATTTTTTTTTTATATTTGATTTGATTCTATTTTTTGTCAGTTATTATTTTTCAGTGTTTGTGCATTGTTGGAGTAAAAGAATATTAGAGACGTATATGGATTCAATTCTTAATTCGCATGAAAATATATGTTGAACGTTTATGCTGAAAGGGTACTTATAAAGTGAGAAACGGAATCGAAACGAAACGAAACGAAATATAACGAAACGAAACGAAATACAACGAAACGAAACGAAATATAACGAAACGAAACGAAATGAAAAAATGAAGAAACGAAACGAAACGAAATGGAAAATGAAGAAACGAAATAAACGAAATAGGCCTATATATAATATATCTTTTACATTGTTATAGGAGGTTAGGATTTTGATTTTAAAAAGGTGGTGTAATTAATTGGGTTTTTTTTTATTCCAAGTTCCGAGGTTCCGAGTCCAAGTTAAGGGGGCTACCATTTGATTTTTTTTTGGGGGGGGGGGGGGGGAGAGGGCTATGATGAAATAAAAAAAACCTGCAGGACAGGGATTTGAGTATAAAAAAGGCAAGACAGGATTGTTTAGTAAAAAAGAAGGCAGGATGAGCAACTGGGCAAAAAAACGGGATAAATTTATATAAAAAAGGCAGGACCAAATATAGTGAAAAATAAAAAGGTAGGACAGAGATTACAACTAAATAAAATGCAGGACAAAAAAATTCATCCTAGCCCATGAAAATCAATAGGTATCTCCCTAAGTTTGAATTGGCGAAGTTGTATTTGACAAGACATTAAAAATGTGAAATGCTAACGGCTGACGAGTAGCCATAACGAAACCTAAATTGAACTGAAAAAGAGATCTGAGGTGAACGTTCTGTGTTACTCCCTTTTTTACCAAACATGAATTTGAATGGAGATTTAAATTTGGAATGTTTTTTCCTGGGTTGGAGACCCCTTCAATCTTTTGAAATGACTGGATCCGCTGCTGACGTCGATGAGAAAGAAAATCAACATATCTAGATGGTCAGAAAGAGTCCACCATGTTTTAAGTGATTAACAAATATCTACATCGTGTTGCAAGCTGATTATCTCAATATTGAAACATCTTACTGACAGCAATTCGGACTTGTGTGTAGATTAAACCAATATCTTTGGTTAAGTTGCTTTCAAACTGAACCATGAAATCATTACTTTTGAGTGTAGTTACTTTTGAAAGTAGTTTAGTCCGACATATAGACAACGTTCTGTTCATCAGACTAGACTACTCTAAAGGGCGGGTGGATTGGTTTGACTTGTTTTACATTTATTATTTCGGGCCTTTTTTAGCTGACTATGCGGTATGGTCTTTGTTCATTGTTGAAGGCCGTACGGTGACCTATATTTGTTAATAACTGTGTCATTGGGTCTCTTGTTGTCTTATTGGCAATCTCACCACATCTTTTTTGTATGTACAAAAGCATTCCTTTCCCTGAAATCTAGTAGAACAATTGCTTAAAGTATCTCTGAAACAAACTCAGTGACATGACAAAAATTGGACTTTGACCAATGAACCATGAAAATCAGGTCAAGGTCAGATGACGTTTTTTAAACGGCAATTTTCATCTTATTAGCATCATATAAACCAAATTATTGATAAAGTACACCCCTTATAATGAACTATAGAAATGGGGTCCAAGTCAGATGATACCTGTTATTTGAATACAGCAAATATAGTGCACCTAATGCTTAAAATATAGGCGATATGGATTTGACCAAGAAAACTTAACACTGACGTGCATGCAGATTTTACAAGATACTTAATTGTGTATATTTTGTATGCATGCACCTGTCCTGGATTATTTAGGAGCCTGTTGTTCATGTGGTTGTTGTAGTTCATATGTGTTTTCTGTTTCTCGTTTTGTATATATTGTATTGTGTCGCGGATCATACATATTCTGAAGTGTTGATATTGTTTAAATCGCGTCTTTTTCATAGAGTTAATATTTTATAGCGTCTTTTTATTTTATAATGTTTAACTTCTGTCTAAGGTTAGGTTGAAGGTTGGCGAGCCTGTTAAACTGTTTAAACCAAATGCATATTCAATACTACTGTCAGTAACCTGTTGTTCAGTGGTTGGTGTGGTTCATAGGGGTTTCTCGTTTTCTATATTTTGATTTACTTGTTTAAAGTTTGTATTCAATGGCAATTTTGGGGACTTTATATGTAGCTTGCTGTTTAGTGTTAGCAAAGACTCTGTGTTCAAGTCGATGCTCATTGAACTGTTAACTTAAAATGCATTGCGACTTGGATGGAGAGTTGTCTCATTGGCACTCAAACCACATCTTAATTATAGCGTTGGTTTCCTGTTTTACATTGATCATTTTTTACCCTTTATATCTTGTTCGGTGATTGTTCATGAGTTCGTATTGAAAGGCCGTACTCTAACCTATAATTGCTAAGTTAAACTACACTGTGGCTTGGATAAGAGTTGTCTCATTCGCACTCATACAACATTTTCTGTTTAAAATCAAAATCCTAACCTCCTATAACAATGTAAAAGATATATTTTATATAGGCCTATTTCGTTTATTTCGTTGTATTTCGTTTCTTCATTTTCCATTTCGTTTCGTTTCTTCATTTTTTCATTTCATTTCGTTTCGTTTCGTTGTATTTCGTTGCGTTTCGTTGTATTTCGTTTCGTTTCGTTATATTTCGTTTCGTTTCGTTCCGATTCCGTTTCTCACTTTATAAGTACCCATGATGAAATTGCCTTTAACAATGGAAATGTTTGGACCTTCGTCACCATTTGAACCTTCATTACTATTTGGACCTTCATCATTATTTGGAATTTCATCACTATTTGGACCTTCGTCACCATTTGTACCTTCATCACTATTTGGACCTTCGTCACCATTTAGACCTTCATCACTGTTTGGACCTTCTTGGACATTTATCAACATTTAGACTTTGAAATTTTAAATTATATACAATACAATGCACATTTCAACTGTTTAAAGACAACCGTGTCTTGTCCTTTAAATTGTCTTACTATGTTGTCAAATCGCGGACGATTTGTTTTTCTGGGTAAGGGGTATTGTAACGTTTGTGGGTCATCGTAAATTCCCTTTTTTCTATTTTTAGATACTATATATAACTATAGTTGTCCGGTCACTTTTTCGCGGGGATCGTTTATCTCGTGCTTGAACTCAATGTCCAGACTTGGATATTTAAACCTCGTCAGGGCAGTATTTCTTTAGATTGGGGAAAACTTTCGTACCGGTAAGTTGTACTTTAAAATTTCATTTTATTTTGAATTTTGATGTTTGACTTAAATATTTATTTCTTCTCATTTGATATATTTCTTTTCGGTTTCGTAGTCAAACAGTTCTAAAATATTAAATAACGTTTCCGTTCCAGAATAAATAGAGGGAATTGTACACTAGCTAGAGATTTTATGATTTCGGGTTTATAAAGAGATGGAGTTCATTTTGATAGCGATATTTAGACAGATGGTTAATCCGAGGGGTATTTTGGAGTAACGGTCGTCATTCTACGGAATTGTTCGTGCCTTACTCTGAAATAGAATTTTGTATTATCGCATGTTTTGGTTTTGGATCTTGAACTGGTCAATGATATTGAAAAACGTTTTCAGACATTGCTCTGGTTGGATTGAAAATTAAACGGGTATAGAGAAATGCGATGTTTTTTTTACTGGATCGATTTTTGTTCCCTAGTCATAGAATAATGAGATTCATGATCTA
The DNA here is from genome assembly GCF_963676685.1 of Mytilus edulis. Classification (NCBI taxonomy): domain Eukaryota; kingdom Metazoa; phylum Mollusca; class Bivalvia; order Mytilida; family Mytilidae; genus Mytilus; species Mytilus edulis. The sequence continues at coordinate 21,555,317 of NC_092355.1, read as the reverse complement.
GTCTAACAAAGTCGGTGGAAACCAGTGGGTATATTTTTTTTTGTCTCGGAAGGTTGACGTCACAACTTGATTGATTGGATAATATTTTAGTTAAAGACGACTAGTGTACAGCTCTCTATATTTTAAGAAAACGGACACCTCAAAATTCTAGTATCATATTATTTTATTCAAGTAGATAGCACTAAGGCCAAACGCTTCCCTAAATTGGTTAACTTGTAAAGGGTATTTTTCACCTCATCGTTTGTCCAAAAAGGGGAAGTTCGAAAATGTATTGAAATTCTGAATTGATATTTTCACATGGAGATACCGCGATATTTATGTATTTATATTGTCTTTGTCTATTAAATATGAAACTGTTTTATGAATTTTGGTCATTTGTTATATGAGCAAATACATTGCTTGGCAAATCGTCATCACTGGTCATGTTTAGGTTTCTTATACCTGTCATTTATTGAATTTATTGTTTCGTTGTATTGTCAGTATGCTGTCAGAAGTCCTGGAGCGAAAGCAAAACAAACTAATGTCAACAATAACAATTTGATATCAAAAACCTTGAAGGAGCCATATGCCTTATAACATTTCTAACCAACAAATTCAAGCAATACTGTTTCTAAGTTTATCCAGACTCAGATCAATACCAGTTGCTGTACTTTGGGTGAATTCAGATGCCCTTCTTACCAAAGATTAACCACTGATCCAAATGTCATTTTTAGCTGAAACCAAAATTAATTATGATGAATTCTAAGATATCGTTTGAATGAGGACGATATCCAGCGCCCCATCGTTTCTATCTGATTTTCAGATTTACCAGACATTATTAGTTACATAGTGTGTTAGTGACCTAATACGATATATACGGGGCCACATTTACTGAACCCGTATATATCGTATTAGGTCACTAGCACACTATGTAACGAATTTATCTTACCGACTATCTTTATTTGTTGAATTTAGACTAACGTTGTCTCATTTGCAATCATACCACATCTTGTTATTCCTATATTAAAGTGTTCAGGTGTTCAATTTTCAGAAACAGCTTCTTCCATTGTTCTGCACAAAAAAACTAATGTCAACAATAACAATTTAATATCAACAACCTTGATATAACAATATTAAACAGAACTTTCAAATCATTTAAATAATCAAATAGTGCCAAATTCGTAACTCCACTTCTAATTAGTTATCAAAGGTACCAGGATTATAATTTAGTACGCCAGACGCGCGTTTCGTCTACATAAGACTAATCAGTGACGCTCGTAACAAAATATTTATAAAGCTAAACAAGAACAAAGTTGAAGAGCATTGAGGATCCAAAATTACAAAAAGTTGTGCCAAATACGGCTAAGGTAATCTATGCCTGGGATAAGAAAATCCTTAGTTCTTCGAAAAATTCCAAGTTTTGTAAACAGGAAATTTATAAAAATGACCACATTATTGATATTTATGTCAACACCGAAGTGCTGACTACTGGGCTGGTGGTACCCTCTGGGACGAAACGTCCACCAGCAGTGGCATCGACCCAGTGGTGTAAATAGTTATCAAAGGTACCAGGATTATAATTTAGTACGCCAGACACGCATTTCGTCTACATATGACTCATCAGTGACGCTCATATCAAAATATTTATAAAGCCAAACAAGTACAAAGTTGAAGAGCATTGAGGATCCAAAATTTCAAAAAGTTGTGCCAAATACGGCTAAGAAAATCTATGCCTGGGATAAGAAAATCCTTAGTTCTTCGAAAAATTCCAAGTTTTGTAAACAGCAAATTTATAAAAATGACCACATTATTGATATTCATGTCAACACCGAAGTATTGAAATAAAGCCCCGCCTCCTTACTAACCTAATATGGAATAAACACGGTCTCCACGCGGACGCTTCTAACCAATCATATTCCTAGAAATGTATAGGAGGTAAGATAAAAAGGCTGATGTTTCTGTTTCTATTCTAAACGAATGCGTATTAAATATGTAGGACTCGGAGGTGCGATGGGGACGCGGAAGTGCGATGGTTCACGCCGAAGTGCGATGGTTTATATAGATATAGAACTCGGAGATGCGATGGGACGCTGAAGTGCGATGGTCCACGCTGAAGTGCGATGGTTCATTCGCTGAAGTGCGATGGTCATGTTGGAACATTATATGTTATTATAATAAGAAGCATAATAAATAAAATTTAGAAAGCAAAAATGCATAAATTTATTATGCATTAATTAAAACAACAATTAAAATTTTTGTAAATAATTGTAAATGCTAAAATATAGCTATTCCTAAAATAATACAAAAGTTTGCGTTAATGTAACTTATATATTCGCGCGTTTTAAAACAATTTACCATGACGTTAAATATTATGACGTTTTGAAATACGTTTCGTAAAGAAAACGGTATGGAATTGCAGGAAGGAAAAGAAGATTTTGTTGACGAAGGCTTTGTTATAACAAACGAACGTAAAAAAAAGGTTACAAACGATCCAAGTCCGGAACAGTTTTGGGCAGTGCAGGATGAAGTTTTTTCAATATGCAAGGCAAAATATACCAACAAATCATGGGGAGCAAAAAGAATAAAGGATGCACTAGGTCTTCAGATGGGAGAAACTAGTATAAGAAAATATGTGTCAAATTTTTTATACGACAAAGACTTGAACAGTATATTTTACAGGAGCACGACTGTTACTGAATTCCACAGAAAGGTCTTGTCAAAAGGTGAACTTTTGGAAGAAATACAAAAAAATCACAAAACTGATCATAGAAAAAGTGATACGGTGTACGAAACTCTGAGGAAGTCTTTTTTCCCAGTAGTTCGGGAAAATATTCGTTTACTGTTTAAGCTGAACATTAAATGCCAACAGTGTCTTTCGGCAGTTGATTTACCTAAAACTCAAAGAACAAGAAGGCCAATTCCAGCAACCTATCCTAACAGTAGATGGCAAATGGACCTCAAGAAGATGCCTCCGTCACATGGTTACAACTACATATGCAATATCGTAGGTTGCTACAGCAGATTTGCTTTTGGTGGGTGCATTAAGCACAAAACAGCAAAAGAAGTGGCTACAGTGATTTTACGATTTATATACATTTTTGGACCACCTAGAATTTTACAAACTGACAATGGAAAGGAGATTAATAATGAAGACTTAACAGAAGTTATGGCAGAATTTAAAACAAGAAAAATTAACGGAAGGCCTTACCATCCCCAATCACAAGGTAATGTTCTGCATTTATTATTAATTTTTAAGAGGCATTCATAATGTTTGCTGAATAAATAGTGATAGGTGGGTAATTTTAAAATAAAAAGATTAATTTAAGTCATTTTAAATAGATCAATTAGTTTAAGATAGTTTAATATAAACTCAAAATAATGTTTATATATCACTTGATATCAAATACACTCATTTACCAATAACATTATTGTCTTTTTATATTAAAAAAGTTATTTGTGGTAAATGAACATAAGATAAAACAAAGTCACACAAATTTATAAATTAAAATAGATTTCAAATAAGATAATGTTTTTGATGCGGTTTTCACATTAAGATATAAGTATGCTTTTATTTAAAGGTCGAGTTGAAAGGTTTAACAGAACAGTTGTCGCCTACTTCAGAACAGCTTTTGTTGATAGTCGGGACTGGCCCAGTATGCTAGACGAGTTTTACTATAAGTACAACAGCAGAGTTAATAAATCTACCAAACCTTTGACACCATATCAGAGATTTTATAAAAGACCAAATTTCTGTGTTGCGTTAGAAGATCAGGTAAAATATTAATATTATATATTTTTTTAGATTATTTTAGGTTTTAAGCATTTTTATATGAATTTTATACAACATTTGATATATATGTTTTGCACATTTTAGACATCATTAGATATATAATAACTTCATGGAGAAAAAGAGTGGTTTTTACATGTACAGTGGCCAATATTTCATACAAGTTAATAACAGTATTATTTTCGAAAAATATTTTTAATTGAAAATGCTTTAAACATTTTTTATTTAAACAATTTTCACTTTCAATACGTTGACGTACATGTATTATATATTGGTATAAAAACGTCCAGTAGCAAGTTTTTTATACATATTTATAAGTGTACTAATAAGGAATAATATATAACACCCAAAAGGCTTAAGCATTTTTATGTTTTAAAATTTGAACAATTTACACTATGATATCGCTGATGTTGTATAAATTAAATAAAAAAAGTCCAGTTGCAAATATTTCATACATGTTTAAAACCGTATTACTTAATAATTATCCTATAAATCTTTCAATATTAGGTACCAATATGCAATTTGACATCAGAAGAAAAGGCATTTTTGAATAGTGCACACCTGGATGTAGAAGATAATGTTGAAACGGAAGAATTAACAGTAGAAATTACAGAAGTCAATGAAAATAGTCAGGTATTATTGTATTTTTGATTTATTTGGTAAACAACTGCTGAACAGCATGAATTAAATGGTGAAGTAAAAGGTGTAGTTAACAAGAAATAATCACAGGATACAGTAAACGAGGAACATAGTTTTAGTTTTAACAGTTTAAAACAAACGGTATGTTTTTTAATAACTGCTTTGAATATTTTTCTTTTATATAAAAAAGAAAATGTGGTACATGTATGATTTCTTATGAGACTCTCCACAAGAGACCAAATGGCACAACAATTTTAAACAGCTTTTAATGATAGGTTACCGTAAGTTCTTTAACAATGAGCAAAGCCCATACCGTATAGTTTGCTTTAAAAGGCCCAGAAAAAACAAATGTAAAACTTTTTAAACGAGAAAACTAGCTGCCTGAAAGAGGGGCAAAAGATACGAAAGGAACAGTTAAACTCATAAATCGAAAATTAACTGACAACGCCATACATGGCTAAAATTAAAACAAACAAAAATAATAGTACACATGCAACAACATAAAAAACTGAAGACTAAGCAACACAAATTCTAGCAAAAACTAGGAATCATCCCAGGTGCTCCGGAAGAGTAAGCAGATACTGCTCCACATGTGGCACCAGTCGTGATAGGACATGCACATACATACAGCATGTGGTGGGGTTAAACATGTAAGAGAGATCCCAACCATACATCTAACATCGGACAGTCACGGTGTAACAGTATGTAACTGTTTTTAAGGAGAAATACATGTATATAACTCTTGTACTCAAGATTGTTTTTTACAAAACGGTGCAAACAAGCTAATTATCTTCGTATTTTATACTGTTTGTTCATTAGTTTTATTTACAAAGTTTGTTTTTAGAAAGAAAAAAAAAGAAAATGTTTCTTAAGAAAGAATATTTATGCAAATATGGCCATTTTGGTCTAGTGGTAATTATATATGAATACAGCGTTTAAAATTATGACTATTTATACAAATGATTTACTACAGGAACACGTTAAGGACAGCAGCACTACACTACAATCTGCGCATACAGATCGGGTATCTATTGTACATGTACCAGAGTGTGCACATATGGACGATTTATCTATTGCGCCAGTACAAGAGAGACAATTGTCAAATCAGGAGTATATGGAAAATATGTGGAGACAGAAACTAGAAAAGATTGTAAGATTTTTTTCATATTTTATATATCTTTTTAGTTTTAGTTTATCTATTTAAAGTGCCTAACAATTACCAATTTTAATTTAGATTTAAAACGTTAATTGGTATTGTTTAATTTAACATATTTTACAACTTGAACTTATTTTTATATCCAATAAATTCATTTTTTTCCCACTAAGTATAATTTATATACTTATTTTTATGTAGGCCCCTGTAGAAAGAAGAAGTAACATTTACAATGAAACACCTTTAACTGACATTACAAACTCACAGATGGTTTGCAACACTGATATGATGCATGGAACACCTTTAACTGACACTACAAACTCACAGATGGTTCGCAACACTAATATGATGCATGGAACACCTTTAACTGACACTACAAACTCACACATAGTTTGCAACACTGATATGATGCATAGAACACCTTTAACTGACACTACAAACTCACAGATGGTTCGCAACACTGATATGACGCATAGAACACCTTTGACTGACATTACAAACTCACAGATGGTTCGCAACACTGATATGATGCATGGAACACCTTTAACCGACACTACAAACTCACAGTTAGTTTGCAACACTGATATGACGCATGGAACACCTTTGACTGACATTACAAACTCACAGATGGTTCGCAACACTGATATGATGCATGGAACACCTTTAACTAACATTAAAAACTCACAGATGGTTCACAACACTGATATGATGCATGGAACACCTTTGACTCACATTACAAACTCACAGATGGTTCGCAACGCTGATATGATGCTTGGAACACCTTTGGCTGACACTACAAACTCACAGATGGTTCGCAACACTGATATGATGCTTGGAACACCTTTGGCTGACATTACAAACTCACAGATAATTCGCAACACTGATATCATGCAGGTACTTGAAAACCTATTTTTTTCTTGCACAACTTTGTAACAGTATCTAAATGGGAAAAAATTCTTCAAATTTGAATTAAATAAATGTGGATTTATTTATAGACATTGTTTTAAAGTTCCAACTTTTTTTTTTTAATTCAACATTACACTTAGTAGAATACGAAACAATGAAATTTATAGTGCAATAATATATGTATTAGTAATTAATTTTTAATATTTTTCAGACTGACGTAAGCCCGTATTACCGGGAAATATATGCTAAAAGATTTTTAGCGAATGCAATACAGACCAATTCAAACAAACGGAGATATTCTGATTCCAATATTTACACTGAGGTAATTTTATAAAATAAAGTATTATTTTAAGTCTGTTAAATAAGGCAAACACATAAGATGAGTTTCACATAGTGTACTATACATACAGAGTAGCTATTCAGTTGAAGCATACATAATACTGTTTACACACAAAATGCAAACATTACATAAATTATAAACGAACAGATTAGAATGAATTATGTATATAGATATAGAAAGATGTGGTGTGAGTGCCAATGAGACAACTCTACATCCAAATAACAATTTATAAAAGTAAACCATTATAGGTCAATGTACGGCCTTCAAAACGGAACCTTGGCTCACACCGAATATGGATAGACTTGAGCAATTTTTTTGTTTAATATGTTCATTTTTTATTTTTTTAAATTTTATTTCAAATATAGCATAATAAATTAAATACAAATGTACATTTTTAATAGCAATTAATAAGTACAAAATAGATTGAACATATGTTGTAAAAATGTTAAGCAAAACATTATTTGTTTTTTAAAAGTAATAAATTGCAAGTTATTTTTAAAATGAACTGAAACTAATACATGTACCGTTACTATTTTTAACAGAACAGAGAAGCATGGGATAGGGATTTGTATCCTGTTGAGTTGTTTCCTAGGAAGTCCGAAGTGATGGAAATGCAAACATTTAATCCAAATATTAATGACACAATAGATTTTAGACCAAATTCAGCACTTAGCGCAGGAACAAATGTATTTCTGTCAGGGTATTGGAGGAAGGGGATAGTAATGGACATTCAGATGGATGATTCTAAAGGGAGAGTGTACACAGTGAAAGACCTTGAGAACAATAAAATCCACTGTTTATCAAAATACTTAATTCGTCCTAATTTGCTGTATTAAATATTTATTCATTGCATATTGCATGAATCTATGCACTTAAATTGAAATTGTTTTATTTTTTTCTACCTACCTATAGCCACATTGCTAAAATCTTTATTTTATTGAAGAAGTTCATAAATATAAGAAAATGTGGTATGAGTGCGAATGACACAACTGTCCATCCAAGCTGCAATTTGTAAAAGTAAACCATTTCAAGTTAAAATACGGACTTTAACACAGAGCATAGCTTCACACAAAACAGCAATAACTAGTGTTAACCCATTTAAACGGAAAAACCTACAGTTGTGTATTTATATAAAAATATATTTATCTTTTTAATCATTGTTACAGGCATACTTCAGCGTATAATTTATCTTCAAAATGTGACTATCGCACTTTAGAGTTAACTACCATCTCACTTCAGCGTAACAACCATCGCACTTCAGCGTAGCTATGAACAAGTTAACGTCACAATGTGACCATCGCACTTCGGCGTGTTAACCATCGCACTTCAGCGTGGACCATTGCACTTCAGCGTAACCACCATCGCACTTCAGCGTAGATATCAACAAGTTAACGTCACAATGTGACCATCGCACTTCAGCGTGTTAACCATCGCACTTTAGCGTGGATCATCGCACTACAGCGTGACCATCGCGGTTCGGAGTACCATCGCACCTCCGAGTCCTACATAATGCATAATAAATTTATGCATTTTTGCTTTCTAAATTTTATTTATTATGCTTCTTATTATAATAACATATAATGTTCCAACATGACCATCGCACTTCAGCGAATGAACCATCGCACTTCAGCGTGGACCATCGCACTTCAGCGTCCCATCGCATCTCCGAGTTCTATATCTAATAAACCATCGCACTTCGGCGTGAACCATCGCACTTCAGCGTGACCATCGCACTTTTAAATATAAATGTGTTTGAATTAAAAAGAACTAGAGTCTTTTGTTTAAAACAGTCTGAAACTGAAATCTTGTCAATGATTTCCCATTAATATGGCCAAAAAAAAGAGAACCATCATGTTCAGGTCTAATTTGCCAATAAAAAGTTTTCAAACTATGTAGAGGACAAATCTCATTTGATACATTTTTATCTACAACTGAAGTTGTAGACTTCCCTTTTTGATCAGTTTAAAAAAACAATTATAGTTACAAACAGCTGATTTTTTTAAATGGTCAATATAAACATCCTGCCGACATGTATGTAAAACATGCTCATGTGTAACATTTGTTAGAATGGCAAATTCACTGACCAGTGAAAATGCAGCAAAAGCTAAGTAAAAAGCTGATTGAAACATGATGGTTTCATACCTAGAAGACCAAAGCCGCATTTAATCTGATTAATATATATATAGTCCTTATTTGAAGATTTTGTATATAAAATTGTAACAACAGCAATACTATCAAAATGAAAAATTATCTTCTTATTTGTAAATTTTTCTTTTTATAAATAGATGGCCAAAGCAATAGGTATTATTTCCAAATAAGTAATATAAAAAAATTGAAAACAACACTTTTATAATTTTATGCGTCCGAAGTGCTTTTCTGGATTTACCTTCATCAGGAATGCTCAGAGCCAAATATTTGAAAGCCGAGTATGTATAAGTACCGAAACAGTTGAAGAGGTATATGAAAAAATTACCTAAAAGAGCCAAATCCATTTAAGGTCCACTTTACCTGAGGGAGTTGAAACTTTAGTTTCTTTAAAATTTTGAAATTTATAAACGGACAAATTTAGAAAGTTTTGATATAATTTATGTCAGTACTTCACTACTGAGCTGATGATACCCTCGGGGACTGATAGTCCACCAGCAGAGGTATCGACCCAGTGCTGAAAAAAATTGAAACAACAGGTTTAATAATTTTGTGCGTCCGAAGCGCTTTTCTGGTTTTACCTTCATGAAGAACAATCAAAGCAAAATATTTGAAAGTCGAGGCTGCATAAGTACCGAAACAGTTGACAAAAAATACCTTTAGAAACATCAAATCAAATTTATAAGGTCAACTTTGCCTGAGGGAGTTGAAACCTTAGTTTCTTTAAAATTTATAAATTTATAAATGGACACGTTTTATAATTTTATGCGTCAGAAGCGCTTTTCTGGAATATAACTTATTGAAACTTTGTCCAAATTATATGGCCATTTTAAGATTCCAATTACTCATTTAAATAAGCTGCACAACACAATGAATGACCACCTGCACTGTCAGTATTGGAAACCCAGTCTAAATCTTGGATATATGTATAACAATTAAATTCATGAAGAAATTACTGCCTCATTTGTAGATCATCTCGTATTCCTTTGGTCAATAGATATAAAATGACAAAGGCTTTAGCCATATACACGCCTCAAAAATATCTGCCGGAAAGAAGAGCACAAAAAAGCCAATGATTCTATTAGATACTGCATTTCCTTAAGAATAACTTTTCGTTTTTTCAATACCCCATTTATTTGATCTTTCAGTTTTTCAATTTTATCATCTGGTATTTTAACCAATACTCTTCTGAATCAATTATCAAACCTAAATATTCAAGTTTTGTGAAAGAAACCTAAAGTCCTTTAAAAATTAAGAAAAGATAACTCTAGTCTAGCAGACGATAATCTCAATTCATAAAATTGATTTAATGATCAATGATTAAATCTTTTTACCTTTAAATTGTGTAGAAAAAACTGTGACGTATATATTTATTGAAAATGCATATTCTAAAAATATTTCCTCGTAATGAGTTTTTAATAGATTGACAGACGAAGAACACATAAAGGTTGGTTAATTTTCATAATATTATTATGCTTATCCTCTTTAAAAGATGACATACATAGATTCTTACATTGATACCAGTAGATTATCGGATTTATCCAATCGAGATAGTTAAATTATCAATTTTAAAGTAATTCACGAGTAACTATGTAAGAATCTGTTTCTCTAATGATCAAAAATTACATTTTCATTTTTTTGTTGAACCAAAAACCCCTTCGTGTGCCTTCCACATTTCACAAAGCTGTCAATTTCATTAACACCTGTTAGCATATTTTGGATATTTTGAGCTGATAAAGGTTATGACCCTCAAATTCATCCAATCATCTTCTGAGATCACCGGCAACCACACGTTGATTAATTTTTTTTATACAATGAGTGCAGAAAGGTTTAAATTGTCATTAGAGAATTAGAGAAAATGTGTTATTGTAAATTCATAAAATTAACAGATTTTGATTCGAATTTGTACGGCATCTTTTTAAGTAACCTCCTCTAAAAAATCCAGATAAGAATTTCAAACGCATAAAATTCATAAAGGGTCGTGTTTTTATAGATAGTAGGCTTACAATTTGGCACGCTAGACATTACAGTTATAAACATCCTCAGTATTTAAAATCATTTGAACTATAACTTATTGTCGGATCATACCTAGCATTCATTGCAGAATGACCTTCTAATGTATGATAATAGTTATAACACTTTGAGGAACACACATCTGTGATACATATTTGTTGAAACGTTAATATTATGAATGTTGTTTAAACATATGGGAAAGTGACCATTCCTCAGTGGCTTACATCGATATTGATTTAGTTTTTTTGTTTGAGGATTTGACCATATTGTCTAATGTCACAGATTGTTCAACTTCGCAAAATTTTTTAACAAGATTTCTGATTGTGTAATACTACAATTATTATTTAACCGTAAAACCCCTTAACTGAACCTCGTCTTTTTTCTGCTAGTGTTTTACTAAAGTGTTTACAATGTGTATAAACCGGTTATTCTAAACTGTATTTCAATAACAAAAGATTTTTTTTTAAATCATGTTTACCCTCAAATTGTGTAAAACATTGACGTATGGATTTCTGAAAATATAACCTTGTAATGCAGTTTTAAATAGATTATCAAACAAAAAACACATTGGGGTTTGGTGATTTTTAGTTCATGTTTATTTAATTTGAAAGGATACCAATATGTTATCATACATTTGCAGCTTTAAAATGATTCGGCTTATTTTAGACGGAGTAATTATATCAACCTATATTTAAGTAAAATCATCTGAGATAACAGGGCAAAATTTGGCACACAAGATATTTCTTTGAATCCGTATTCATGTGACCTTCAATTTAACCTCTTAGCTAGAGTTGGATAACACATGAATTATGCGTGTTCAGTTATCTAAAGTAAATGAATGTCAACGTTGAAAGTGAAACAAAAGTAAAGCATTTGATTGACTGATTCGATCCACAAAAACTCATTCTTATACAGGTAAAAACGATGATTTACATGTATTTTTATCTTTAATATGAAATAACACAGACCTAAAAAAAATCCAATTGCAAGTGTTCGCTATCTATTTATATCTATATTTATATCTATATGACCGTCGGCAGTCTCCGGAGGTCAACTTGATAGTTAATGAGAGTGTGCTAGACTAAAATACACACGAAACGATGATACATATTATCGAGCCTATGTCTTGTTAATTGTTTATGGCTGAATAAGAAAAAGACCAACTGACAAACAATAGTACACAACCACAACATAGTAGACTTAAGACTAAGCAACACGAACCCAACCAAAAACTTGTGGTGATCTCAGGTGCTCCGGAAGGGTAAGCAGATCCTGCTCAAAACAAAGTCTTTAAAGTTTGCTGTGCATATATTGTAAATATATAATAAACATAAAAAAAATTAACTATGTGTCCTTTTCTATAAAATAACCCCTACTCTCGTAATATTCCTGCATCAAACCATGCTATAACGGTTTTGAAATATGATTATAATATGCAAGCAACAACATCGGAACCTTAAAACACTACAGTTGTATAGCTAACGCTTGTATTGAAGCAATTATGCAATTTGATCGGTTATAGTTCAATGCATTTCAACGACATATGGATTTAAATAATGACCTTTAATCTTTTATTACGTTTTTTGTCAATAACACTGACGCATTTATTCATTTAAAACCCCAATATAAAACATATCTTTGTAATGCAGTGTTCAGGAAGACAAGGGTTTAAATGGAAAAAAAAACCCATTTAAAACATGAATAACCATATTTGTGTCAAATGTAGTGCATATCTTACTATTCCAAAATTAATACTAAAATATTATGATTCACCGGGATATTTTAAGAATACTTACGTTACATGTTGTGTAAAAGTTGTTGGATTTTAATCGCCTTTATTTCAATTATATAACAGAATGATAATTCTAAAATGCATTTTCTTGTTTCCCTCCCCAGCTAAAGCAATAGGCTATTTGCCAATTCCCGAAATTGACCCTGTAATTAGAGATCCCTAATTTAGTTGTCTCCCTGATGGGGAACATTAATTTTTATTTACAGATGAGAGCTAGCAGAAAGAACACATTTACCTGTGCGTAATGTGAGTAATCTTTGAGGTTTCTAAATCTTTTAATTACATTAATTTGTTGTTAAAGCGAAATACATTTGACACCCGAAGTTATTTTTCATGAAAAATTACGTAAACCGGTGATACATCATTTTCAGTTCATCATGCTCTGCATTGGCAAAACATAATTTTTGTCCGGTATTGAACCAGTTTACGGTTGACAAAAGGAAGTAATTTGTTTAAAAAGTGTGTAATAACAGAATCAAATCGGTAATTGGCAAATGGACTTTTGCAAAGCCAAAACCTTGTGGAAGTATCACAAGGTAAACCGTACAAATCTTGCAGATGAATAACTGAAATAGGAGGAGCAAATAAACATAATGCAATTAAGAAAGTTTGACATTGTTCTGTCTATTATTTCAACCGAATATATAAAAGTTCTCCTTTGACTCATAGTTTGTTGCGAAATCAAATTTTAACCGTGACATACTGACGAACACACGTAGTAAACGCTTTATCCACTCCCAATCTCCGTCTTTACTGATGATAAATTAAAAACAAAAATGGTGAACTGGGTCTGGAAAAGGGTACATTTATCTAATGAAACTTTATACTTTAATATACATAGGACTGCTGCTCAAATGTAGAAGACAAACTAATTTACGTGATAAAAAGCTGTAAAAGTTGGATACAATTGATGTTAAGTTATAATTAACACCTACAATGAAATGCTTTAAACTGCATTTTTCATTTTTGTTAGATACTAAATCATGAAAAAAATGTATAATTCAGAAAATCGAAGCCAAATAATGTCTCTATAATGACATATATAATCTAGCAAGATGTGGGACTTAGGTCTTATAGACACCCGAGTATTTTATTTAAAATGTCTTTATGCTTTTTAAACTAAATATTGACAATAAAGTTGCACCTAACTATAGTTCGTCAATAGGAAATGAACTTACGGGGTACCACTTACGAACTGTTTGTGATGTTTCATTATTCATCATTATGTGAGCTTACATTATGCCATGATTATTTCTTAAAACGAACGAAACTAGCTACTTGTAATCCCATTTAACTCTTACTTTCATCATTTCCGAGGAATGAACTTCTCCTAAATTTTTCTAATCATGTCTGTTCAATTTGCATAGAATAGCAGGAGTTATTTTTTTTCTGTTAAAATTTTTAATCGAATTGCCTAAATAATACGACTTCAATAAATGTTTTATTTAATCAATTATGAGTTTATTCGGCAATTTCCGATAAAACATATTACGAAGATTTTGTATATAAAATTGTAACAACAGCAATACTATCAAAAAGAAAAAATATCTTCTTATTTGTAAATTTTTCTTTTTATAAATAGATGGCCAAAGCAATAGGTATTATTTCCAAATAAGTAATATAAAAAATTGAAAACAACACTTTTATAATTTTATTCGTCCGAAGCGCTTTTCTGGATTTACTTTCATCAGGAATACTCAGAGCCAAATATTTGAAAGCCGAGTATGTATAAGTACCGAAACAGTTGAAGAGGTATATGAAAAAATGACCTAAAAGAGCCAAATCCATTTAAGGTCCACTTTACCTGAGGGAGTTGAAACTTTAGTTTCTTTAAAATTTTGAAATTTATAAACGGACAAATTTAGAAAGTTTTGATATAATTTATGTCAGTACTGAAGTACTGACTACTGAGCTGATGATACCCTCGGGGACTGATAGTCCACCAGCAGAGGTATCGACCCAGTGCTGAAAATAATTGAAACAACAGGTTTAATAATTTTGTGCGTCCGAAGCGCTTTAAATTCTGGATTTACCTTCATGAAGAACGCTCAAAGCCAAATATTTGAAAGTCGAGGCTGCATAAGTATCGAAACAGTTGACAAAAAAATACCTTTAGAAACACCAAATCAAATTTCTATGGTCAACTTTGCCTGAGGGAGTTGAAACCTTAGTTTCTTTAACATTTATAAATTGATAAATGGACACGTTTAATAATTTTATGCGTCAGAAGCGCTTTTCTGGAATATAACTTATTAAAACTTTGTCCAAATTATATGGCCATTTTAAGATTCCAATTACTCATTTAAATAAGCTGCACAACACAATGAATGACCACCTGCACTGTCAGTATTGGAAACCCAGTCTAAATCTTGGATATATGTATAACAATTAAATTCTTGAAGAAATTACTGCCTCATTTGTAGATCATCTCGTATTCCTTTGGTCAATAGATATAAAATGACAAAGGCTTTAGCCATATACACGCCTCAAAAATAACTGCCGGAAAGAAGAGCACAAAAAGCCAATTATCCTATTAAATACTGCATTTCCTTAAGAGTAACTTTTCGTTTTTTCAATACTCCATTTATTTGATCTTTCAGTTTTTCAATTTTATCATCTGGTATTTTAACCAATACTCTTCTGAATCAATTATCAAACCTAAATATTCAAGTTTTGTGAAAGAAACCTTAAGTCCTTTAAAAATTAAGAAAAGATAACTCTAGTCTAGCAGACGATAATCTCAATTCATAAAATTGATTTAATGATCAATGATTAAATCTTTTTACCTTTAAATTGTGTAGAAAAAACTGTGACGTATATATTGATTGAAAATGCATATTCTAAAAATGTTTCCTCGTAATGAGTTTTTAATAGATTGACAGACGAAGAACACATAAAGGTTGGTTAATTTTCATAATATTATTATGCTTATCCTCTTTAAAAGATGACATATATAGATTCTTACATTGATACCAGTAGATTATCGGATTTATCCAATCGAGATAGTTAAATTATCAATTTTAAAGTAATTCACGAGTAACTATGTAAGAATCTGTTTCTCTAATGATCAAAAATTACATTTTCATTTTTTGTTGAACCAAAAACCCCTTCGTGTGCCTTCCACATTTCACAAAGCTGTCAATTTCATTAACACCTGTTAGAATATTTTGAGCTGATAAAGGTTATGACCCTCAAATTCATCCAATCATCTTCTGAGATCACCGGCAACCACACGTTGATTATTTTTTTTTATACAATGAGTGCAGAAAGGTATAAATTGTCAAAGAATTAGAAAAAATGTGTTATTGTTAATTAACAGATTTTGATTCGAATTTGTACGGCATATTTTTAAGTAACCTCCTCTAAAAAATCCAGATAAGAATTTCAGACGCATAAAATTCATAAAGGGTCGTGTTTTTATAGATATTAGGCTTATAATTTGGCACGCTAGACATTACAGTTATAAACATCCTCAGTATTTATAATCATTTGAACTATAACTTATTGTCGGATCATACCTAGCATTCATTGCAGAATGACCTTCAAATGTATGATACCTAGTTATAATACTTTGAGGAACACACATCTGTGATACATATTTGTTGAAACGTTAATATTATGAATGTTGTTTAAAGATATGGGAAAGCGACCATTCCTTAGTGGCTTACATCGATATTGATTTAGTTTTTTGTTTGAGGATTTGACCATATTGTCTAATGTCACAGATAGTTCAACTTCGCAAATTTTTTTAACAAGATTTCTGATTGTGTAATACTACAATTATTTTAACCGTAAAACCCCTTAACTGAACCTCGTCTTTTTTCTACTAGTATTTTACTAAAGTGTTTACAATGTGTATAAACCGGTTATTCTAAACTGTATTTCAATAACAAAAGATTTCTTTTTAAATCATGTTTACCCTCAAATTGTGTAAAACATTGACGTATGGATTTCTGAAAATATAACCTTGTAATGCAGTTTTAAATAGATTATCAAACAAAAAACACATTGAGGTTTGGTGATTTTTAGTTCATGTTTATTTAATTTGAAAGGATACCAATATGTTATCATACATTTGCAGCTTTAAAATGATTCGGCTTATTTTAGACGGAGTAATTATATCAACATATATTCAAGTAAAATCATCTGAGATAACAGGGCAAAATTTGGCACACAAGATATTTCTTTGAATCCGTATTCATGTGACCTTCAATTTAACCTCTTAGCTAGAGTTGGATAACACATGAATTATGCGTGTTCAGTTATCTAAAGTAAATGAATGTCAACGTTGAAAGTGAAACAAAAGTAAAGCATTTGATTGACTGATTCGATCCACAAAAACTCATTCTTATACAGGTAAAAACGATGATTTACATGTATTTTTATCTTTAATATGAAATTACACAAACCTAAAAAAATCCAATTGCAAGTGTTCGCTATCTATTTGTATCTATATTTACATCTATATGACCGTCGGCAGTCTTCGGAGGTCAACTTGATAGTTAATGAGAGTGTGCTAGACTAAAATACACACGAAACGATGATACATATTATCGAGCCTATGTCTTTTTAATTGTTTATGTCTGAATAAGAAAAAGACCAACTGACAAACAACAGTACACAAACACAATATAGTAGACTTAAGACTAAGCAACACGAACCCAACCAAAAACTTGTGGTGATCTCAGGTGCTCCGGAAGGGTAAGCAGATCCTGCTCAAAACACAGTCTTTGAAATTTGCTGTGCATATATTGTAAATATATAATAAACATAAAAAAAATTAATTAAGTGTCCTTTTCTATAAAATAACCCCTACTCTCGTGATATTCCTGCGTGTCTGGCGTGTAAAATTTTAATCCTGGTATCTATAATAAATTAATTCTAAGAGGTGTTCCTTAAAACTTATATAAAGAAAAAAGAAGTTTATCAGAATTCATAGGTGACCACTCCTCACCGCAATTACTATTTAGCTACGAGTTATTGATCAGTTTTGCATATTGTGTTAGTGTTGCACCTTTTCTGGTTTCATAATGGAAATGCACTTTTAGCGCGTAATATGAGATAACAGGCTCCTGACTTGGGATAGGCACATACAGAGTGGGGGTTGGGGTTAGACATTTTTCTATTAATTTTCTTTCGCGTACATTATCTGGTAAGTGTTATCGACGCCACCTAGTCAAACATAGGATAGTGTTGTAGAATCTGTTCTTCATTTAAAAGATTAATCATGACTTACGAATCTATGACACTGTAACGACCAAACACTCCAATATAGCAAATGAACAACTAATTTTAGTTAATCATTCATCAAACCATGCTAGAACGATTATTCAATATGATTATAATATGCAAGCAACAAAACGGGGACTTCAAAATAATACAGTTGTATAGTTAACACTTGTATTGAAGCAAGAATGCAATTTGATCGGTTATAGTTCAATTCATTTCAACGACATATTGATTTAAATAATGACCTTTTAATCATTTAATACGCTTTTTGTCAATAACGCTGACGCATTTATTTATTTAAAACCCCAAATCCAAAGCAAATCCTTTTAGCGCAGTGTTCAGGAAGATAAGGGTTTTAAAAAAATGGAGAAACAAAAACATAAACATAAATCACAATATTTGTGTCAAATGTAGTGCATATCTATTCCAAAATTAATTATACTAAAATATTATGATTCACCGAGATAATTTAAGAGTACTTACGTTAGATGTGTAAAAATTGTTGGATTTTTAGGCGCCTTTATTTGAATTATATAACAGAATGATAATTCTAAAATGCACTTTCGGGTGACAGGGTAAATTGGGTCACCGTACTGGTTTTCTTGGTACTAAACAAAATATGTAAATTTACTGTTCATCTATTAATAAATATAAATATAATGTAAATAATGAAGTCTCACCAAAAAAAACCAATGATTTTTCCAAAAATTTTTGTTATTTCCAGACTGAATTTTTCCATAAACAATAAATTTGGACCCCAGATCCACTGTAAATGGCATATAGAAGAACGCCATAAATTTGATTCAATGTTTATGATTTATGCGTCCCTTTCTGAAATTTTACTACATTTAAGGCATATGCTACTGAAAGTTTAAAGCAGTTGCATATGTTTTAGGTGTTTAATGGTTAATTTGTACTATCAAAAACGCATACATGAACTTTCTTGAAAAACAAATTTTATCTGTGATTGGATTACTGTCCTCAAATTAATCCAAGTAAACGTATTCTGTCCGTATACAATAACGTTAACTACCAGACGACCTCTCGCTGGAAATTCGGTTTTCGAACAACAATCCCTGAATGAAACATTCTTTTCACTGTACATTACGGAGCCGTGATAAATATAAAAAACATGTACAAGGAGAATACTGAGCTTTATATAAAAAAGAAGATGTGGTATGATTGCCAATGAGACAACTATCCACAAATGACCAAAATGACCCAGACATTAACAACTATAGTTCACCGTACGGCCTTCAACAATGAGCATAGCCCATACCGCATAGTCAGCTATAAAAGGCCCCGATAAGACAATGTAAAACAATTCAAACGAGAAAACTAACGGCCTTATTTATGTAAAAAAAAAATGAACGAAAATCAAATATGAAACACATAAACAAACGACAACCACTGAATTACAGGCTCCTGACTTGGGACAGGCACATACATAAATAATGTGGCGGGGTTAAACATATCAGCGGGATCCCAACCCTCCCCTAACCTGGGACAGTGGTATAACAGTACAACATAAGAACGAACTATAAAAATCATTTGAAAAAGGCTTAACTCATCAGATAGACAAAAATACAAGTGGACGTGGCCCGGTACTTATACATCCCGACACAAAAAGACACAATGAACAAATCTAAGAGTACACGCAGTTATCTGAGAGCTAGTTCAAAGCCATTAACAACTAATAAAAAAATCATGCATCTAAGACTTAACTATCCATCGATACACATCCAACATCCAATGGATTTAGTGTAAAGACGTCATAAACAGCCAGAGAAAAACATGACCTTGTGCAATGCCAAGTTACAGGTATCGACAGATTGTAGCTCCATGAATATGTATATGCATAAAACATACTAGTAATATTTAGTTAGCTTTTAATTTACTGATAACAAAATCAATATTTATACCAATAAAAACAATATTCAATGATCTTATTACATTGTTGAATAGGTAACCTTTTAGAATAAGTTTATTTAAAGTAGCGACAAGTTTACATGGATCATTTCTAAATTTCCGGGCACAGTTAACAACATTTCCGTAAAAATGAGGATGTGCTATCCCGTTTGAAATAAGTTTTCTATAGGTACAACCAAACTTCAAAACCAAATCTTTATATCTATGGAAAAATTTGGTAGAGGTTTTAAGTAATTTATGGTAACGATATCCCTGGTTTAATAATTTACCAGTAATACATAGGTTGCGTTCGTTAAAATCAAAAACGTCACAACAGACACGGGCATAGCGAACAAGTTGTGAAATATAAACACCGTAAGATGGTGCCAAAGGAATATCACCATCTAAAAATGGAAAATTAACAATAGGGAACGACAAATCGTCTCTTTTGACGTAAATTTTAGTGTGGGAATTCCCGTTTAAAACCGAAATATATAAATCCAGGAAAGGACAGTTATTATCGAATAAATTTGATTTATTTAAAGTAAGTTCCTTGGGGTAAATTTCAGCAGTATATTGAGAAAATTCTTGATTATTTAACGAAAAAATGTCATCAAGATAACGGTAAGTGTTGTTGAATTTATCAATTAAATGCAATTTCGACGGGTCTTTACTGAGTTTAGTCATGAACTGTGATTTGTAACAGTACAAAAACAAGTCTGCTATTAAAGGGGCACAATTAGTGCCCATGGGGATACCTACAACCTGTCGATAAACTTTGTTGCCGAAACGTACATAAATATTATCAAGGAGAAAATTAACAGCTTCAATCATCTCATCACACCTCTAGTAAGTATATCTAGCATATTTACCGTTCTCATTAGAGAAGAAGGCTTTAAATGAGTTGCAGCAAATATATCTACATTCGGCTTTACCAAAAGAGGGACGAAAGATACCAAAGGGACAGTCAAACTCATAAATCTAAAACAAACTGACAACGCCATGGCTAAAAATAAAAAAGACAAACAGAAAAACAATAGTACACACGACACAACATAGAAAACTAAAGAATAAACAACACGAACCCCACCAAAAACTAGGGGTGATCTCAGGTGCTCCGGAAGGGTAAGCAGATCCTGCTCCACATGTGGCACCCGTCGTGTTGCTTAAGTGATTACAAATCCGGTAAATAGTCTAATTCGGTAGGTCATATTCATGAAAGGGAAGGGGGTTGTAGTTACGACGTAAGGAACATATCCGATATCATTTGTGAAACGGTTATTCCATAACGGTCAACCAACTCGTGATGGCGTCCGTAAAATTTACGAAGGGATGATTTCAACTTCACCATTTGGAACTCTTGGTTTAATAGCTTCCTTGTGAGCAGCAAACCTCTATCAAGAAAATCATGATAGGAAATGCAAGCACGGGAATATCGTATCAATTGGGAGATATATACCCCGTATGCAGGTGCTGCTGGAATGTTGCTACTTAGAAATGGAAAGTTCACAATTGGAAAGCTGAAATCATCTCTTTTGTCGTAAAGTTTTGTTTTCAACCGACCCTCATTGTCAATTTCTAGATGTAAGTCAAGATATGAAGCCGACTTAACTGTATCTGTAGTATCCTTTATCTCTAGTTCGATTGGATAGATGCGTTCCACATAGTCACCAAATTTTGAATTGTTTAGTGAAAGAACATCATCTATATAGCGGAAAGTAGAGTTAAAGGATATTGCTAACTTCTTATCTTTCTTCCTAAGAAGTTCCTGCATGAAGTCAGCCTCATAATAATAAAGAAACAAGTCGGCGAGTAGAGGGGCACAGTTTGTTCCCATTGGAATGCCGACAGTCTGTTGAAAAACACGTCCTCCGAACGTAACAAATATGTTGTCAATCAAACGACCATTTAATTAAATAGGAAAACTTTTGTTTAATAAGATAGTGTGAAAGTGTAGTGTAAAGAGTAGAAAAATCCAAACTATTAACAGAATCAAAGGACCATCAAAAGCACGTAATTTATCTAAAACATCCAAAGAATTTTTTACACTCCAAAAATGGTTTATACCACTATGTTCATATATTTTATTACAATAGTTTATGATAAGCTCTTTAATAGTAGTTAATGTTCAGTAGAAGTACATGCATTGGATCAATACTTTCCTTGATATTGCAATTACGAGAAACATTTCATAAAATGAATGAATGATCGACTATTCAAAACAATGAGATTTATCAACCGTCTAAAATTTCTTGATGTAATGATTAATGTGCCTCAAATTATCGTAAATGATATCTTTAAGATGTGAGGAAGTAGTGCCGTTTGCATTTCAACAATTATATCAACATGAGGTCATGTTTTTAAAACGTTGCTAGTACTATGTTTCGATGACTCATTACACATGTTACACACTCAAGTATTTCCCTTTACTTATATTTTTTGTTTGCTAGTAATGTTAGTTTTTAATATAAAGAAAATAAACATTAAGTTTTAAAATGCAATAAAAATCGATTCCGAAAGGGATATGACATTTCATCTGTGTTTAGTAAAGAAATAAAACTCTTCTACTTTTTATTTGCAATTGACATGCAGATATATGTATTTTCTATGTGTTTTTGGACCCGCCAATATAGAGCAAATAAAAACTTATATATATACATCTTTGTTTGTTTATTTGAACACCACTTTTTGTTTTAACGATTCTTATCAACATCAAAGTAAAACAAAGAACATTTACTATCATTATACTGGATACCCAAATTACACAAAACTCCATATAAAGAACGATACATAGCTTGGTCTTCAAAATCCTCTACTAAACATCTTTCTAAAGACTGACTACTATTCTTTCTACAGTTAATGATGGGCTTCAAAAATATTGTGATGAGATATGCTCTTCAAGTGGTGTAAACCAGATGTGGATTCTCAAAAATTCTCAGAAATATAAAGACTTTTGATGTTTCATCGCTATACACTACTATCCCCCATGCTCAGTTGAAAGATCGGCTTCACTATCTCATTAAAATAGACTTTTTCTATAATAATGGAAATCGTAGATACAAATTTCTTGTTTTGGGTTACAATATTTCATTTTTTGTGAAGAATCACACTGAATCTACCAGGAATATACTGAAGATGATAGTATCAAAATGCTGGACTTTTTGATCGACAATATATTTGTTGAGTTTAGGGGATTTATATTTCAACAGACAGTCGGTATTCCAATGGGTACTAAGTGTACACTACTAATGGCCGATTGGTTTTTGAATTCATTCAGAACCTTATAAAAGACAAAAAGAAAAAGCACCTTGCGAAATACTTTAATTTAACTTTCCGATAAATTGATGATGTTCTATCATTGAATAACCCATATTTCAGCCAATACTTACATTTCATATATCCCAGTGAAGTTAAGGATACTACTTATACTAGAAGGACTGCTTCGTTAATTCATACCTTGATCTTTTCCTCAATATTGACGCAGATGGACGACTTCACATGAACATCTATGATAACGGGACAATTTCAATTCCCCAATTATCAATTCTCCATTTCTCAGCAGTAACATCCCCTCTGCTCCAACAAAGTTATGAGGATTAAAATTGACACTCCGTAATTTTACGGACACCATCACGAATTGGTTGATCCATACGATGTGTCTTTTTCCAAACTAGCTCAGGACATCTTTACCACATGTTAGATTGTGGTTTGTCATAACGTCGTCTAATCTTTTAATTTCCGAACGTGACTTATTCGCGATTGTGACTATAAAAGAGAAGTTGTGGTATGATTACCAACGAGAGAAATGTCTACAAGAGACCAAAATGATACAGACATTAACAACTATAGGTTACCGTACGGCTTTAAACAATGAGCAAAGCCAATACCGCATAGTCAGCTATAAAAGGCACCGATAAGACAATGTAAAACAATTCAGACGAGAAAACTAACGGCCTTATTTATATAAAAAATGAACGAAAAACACATAAACAAACGACAACCACTGAATTACAGGATCCTGACTTAGGACAGGCATATACTTAACTAATGTGGCGGGGCTAAACATGTTAGCGGGATCCCAACCTTCCCCCTAACCTTGGACAGTGGTATAACAGTACAACATCAGAACGAACTATAACAATCAGTTGAAAAAGGCTTAGATATAGGAAGGTGTGGTTTGAGTGCCAATGAGACAACTCTCCATCCAAATAACAATTTAAAAAAGTAAACCATTATAGGTCAATGTACGGCCTTCACCACGAAGCCTTGGCTCACACCGAACAATAAGCTATAAAGGGCCTCAAAATTACTAGTGTAAAACCATTCAAACGGGAAAACCAACGGTCTATTCTATATAAAAAAACGAGAAACATGTATAAATGAAATAAACAAACGACAACTACTGTACATCAGATTCCTGACTTTGGACAGGTGCAAACATTTGCAGCGGGATTACACGTTTTAATGGTACAAAACCTTCTCCCTTTTTCCGAAACAAAAGCATAACATCACAACATAGAAAAACACACGATAAAATATTAGATGAATACTGTTTTGCTGATTGTGAATTCGCATTTCGATAAGACGTGTTACGGTACTTTTATATCCCAAATTCATGTATTTAGTTTTGATGTTATATTTGTAATTCTCATCGCATTTTGTCAAATGTCTTAATGTCTTTTCTGTTATATTCCTGTGTTATGGTAAAAAAAATTAATCACCGCCTTTATTTATTAGATTAGATTTAGTTCAACGTAATTTGTACAATATATTACGTTTGCAGTTTAATTCAGTATAAACCAGACATAGAATATAGTTAATTGTCTAATTACTACCTCAGTTTGATATTAATAGTATTGCAATTTTCATTGTTTTTATATGTAATATCTTTATTTAGTACAAAATTAATCTTAAATCAATCATAATTCTATCTTTTTATTGATAAATAGTTTAAGTCATTCAAATGTCACGTCATTTTTTTGGTGTGCTGTTTTAGAAATTCAAATGTGACGTCATTTTTTTCCCTTTTTTACAATGTCAAATGTGACGTCACTTTTTGTGTTGAGGTCTTGGCTAACTCGGGTGTGTCTATTTTTTGTGTTCAATTTATGTTGGTTTATGTAATGTAACCGGTTTGTTTTGTTTTTTGTTTACCTGAAATTATTTAATACTTAAGTTTTATCATGTATATCTTTAATATAGTCATTTAACAAAATTTACTGTTTACGAAAGTATAATTATTCTAAATAATAAGGATGTTCGTACTCCAAGTTGAAAACCCTGGTCGTATTTGGATCAGCTTTTTTGAACTTTTGCTGTTCAACTTTGTACTTGTTTTGGCTTTCGAACTGTTGTATCTGGGCGTCACTAGTAAGTCCTGTGTGGACGAAACGCACTCCTGGCGTATTAAATTTTAAATCTGGTGCCTTTTGTTAGCTATTATTCGATTGTTTCTTTGTCCATTATGTTCTCCTAAGTATCTGTATTGTAGTCCTGTTATGTTGTGTTGTAATTTTAATGTTATATTTAACATTGATATTAAAGTTGGAGGTTTGGAATGCCACAAAACCAAGTTCAACCACCATTTTTTTCTTTTCAAAAAATGTCCTGTACCAAGTTAGGATATGGCCATTATTATATTATAGTTCGTTTCTGTGTGTGTTACGTTTTAACTTTGTGATTTTGTTGTTGTCGTTTGTTTCCTCTTATGTTATATTTGATTGAGAAATCACATTATTATAAGACGTGTCACGGTACTTTTCTATCCCAAATTCATGTATTTAGTTTTGATTTTATATTTGGTATTCTCATCGGATTTTGTCTAATGTTTAGTTCGTTTCTGTGTGTATTACATTTTAATGTTTATTGTTTCGTTGTTCTCTTATATTTATTGCGTTTCCCTCAGTTTTAGTTTGTAACCCGGATTTTTTTTCTATCGATTTATGAGTTTTGAACAGCGTTATACTACTGTTGCCTTTACTTAGCTATTTGCAAGCAATTTTAAAAGACTTTCCATTAACAAATGTTTACAACTATGTATAATTTGGCCTTATTTGTAGATACATAATAAACATTACGGATGCAAAATCTGTAAGATTATTCCTTTTTTATATTTCATTTTATAACGCAATCACTCCGAATCTGGTACAAATATTTACTAAAGGGATCACAATTCAAAAAGATATTTTATAGTAAACTGCATTTAATTTTAAAACAACTACAACATGATTCTTTAATGTATCTTTCACCTTTAGCTTGTGTAAATTAATAGTGACGTATGTATTGATGGAGAACATTCATTATACAAAATGCAGATTTCAAATATAGATTAGGAGACTAAGACCATAATAGGGTTAGTGTGTTTCAATACATAATTATGGCATAGTCATTAGATTTGCAAAAACATGTGTTACCGTAAATTCACATATTTAAAAATGTCGGATTTATCTTTGGGTAAACTGATCGTAGATACCAGTTTTACAATTTGGCACGCCATATATTACAGATGATAACATGCAAAGAGTGTATGATCATTTAACAATAACTAAGTGTCGGATCCTATCTGCAATGTATAATGGGTGTTATAGTATAGTAGTTTGACCTTTTAATGTATATAAATTTAGAATAAATAGACGATGAAAATGCCACTCCTTGGGGATATTTTGAAGAATTCTCTAACATGTATTGATATTATTTGTAATTATGTAAAATTGATTGATTGATTTGTGTTTCACGCTACTTCAAACCCTTATGTGCTATTTAATGGCGGTAAGTATTATTCGTAGACTAATTTGTTCAAATTATAATTTAAGTTCGTAAAGGCCCTCAAATGATCCCCTCTTTTTGTTGTTAAAGTATTTACAAAATAGTTTACAAAGCATATAGGTCGATTATAGTTAAGTGCATTTCAATGATAAAATAGCTATGTTAATAATCTTTTCTAGTTTTACATGTTGTATAAAAGACAATGACAAATGTTTTATTGAACAATTTACAAATTAGAAAGATATCCTTTCATGTAGTTGAACATGGATTTAGAGGAGAAAAGACAATTAAGGTTTGTTGATTTTGAGTTCATGCTTTTTACAGAAGAAAATGTCATTGAACATTTATAGATTTAAATTTTTGGGTTAATTGAAGTCGAAGTAAATGTATTTATTTTATTCAATTAAAAACAATTTGTCATCCCGAGTTTTATTTAGATACAATTATGCCCTGCGTATCAAATCGGTTTGAAAATATTCGAGTGCCGGATCCAATCAATCAGTGGTTGGTTTCACAGTTGGTATAATAGCAGTATAACATTTCAAGGTGTGTGCAGTATAATACAAGGACATGGTAGATTTGATTTTGCAATTTTCTTAGGGGCTTTCAGCTTCGAGTTTCCTCGGAATTCGGTATTTTTGTAATTATTTTAATTTTTTTCGTTGCCAAAGACAATTTCAGTAACGGTCGGATTGATGTTTTCCATTTTTAAAATATTAACATCCTTTATGTAATTCATGCGACGTTTCACAATCTAACCTCTGTAAAATTTAGAATGGAAATGTGGAATGTGCCAAAGAGAAAACAACCCGACCAACAACAGTAACAACCGAAGGCCACCAATGGGTCTTCGACGCAGTATCCAGCATCCGAAGGCGTGCTTCAGCTGGCACCGAAACAAAAATGTATACTAGTTCAGTGATAATGGACATCATTCTAAACTCTAAGATATATAAACTAAAATTAAAAATCATTCAAATCTGAACATTGTATTAAGAAAAGAAATATTTATTAAACATTTTGTATCTAATTTTAACCAAAAATATTCTTCTGCTGGTTTTCGCAAAAAACATGAAAAGTTTTGTCTTTTATTCGGACCCACCAAAATAGATCAAATATAACTAACAAAAAAGTAATACAATTTTTTTTTTACGATTTCAAGCTCTTTACAAGCAATTAATATTTTCCATGAACGAATGTGTATGAAACTATGCATAATTCGGTATAATTTGTAGACACATCGTTAACTTTACTATCTTTTGAATGCAAAATCTGCAAGAGTAATTGTAATATTCCAATGAGTGATATTTGTACACACTTATCAATTTGTTACTTCTTATTTTCAAGATAAAATTACTAAAAATTAATATTTCATTCTATATCGCAATCTCTCCGTATCTTCTTCAATTATTTACTACAGGATTTACAATTAAAAAAGATCGGTTAGATTAAACTGCATTTCAATAACAATAACAAAAGAATGTTTAAAGGTATTGTTTACCATTAGATTGTGTAAATTTACAATCACTGTGACGTATGTATCGATAGAGAACAATAATTTTAAAAATATATCCTCATAACGCAGATTTGAAATAAATTAGGAGACTTATAACACTGTAAGGTTGATTTAATTAAAAACATATTTATCGCTAAGTCATTATATTGGCTAAAAGATGTGTTACAGTAAATTCACAGATTTAAAATTGCTATAATTTTTTTTTGGTAAACTCATCTTATATTACCAGTTTACAATTTAACACCCTAAATATCAACGCAAGCATTTGTAATATTTGACAATAATAAAGTATCAGATTCTATTCTGCTGTAAGGGTGTTATATAGTTATCAAAGGTACCAGGATTATAATTTAGTACGCCAGACGCGCGTTTCGTCTTCATAAGACTCATCAGTGACGCAAAATATGCAAACAGCTTAAACTTTTAAGGTTATAGATTGTATGATTATGATACGCTGAAAACGCCACTTTGTTGTGATATATATTTCAGAAATCTTTAATATGTATTGAGAGTTTTTGAAATTTTCTACATGTGACCATTCTTCACATCAATATTGATTTGTTTATGAGCTATTTGCATGAATATTGTAACAAAGTTACAATTTGGCACACATTTACCAACTTAATGTGGAAAACATTTTTATTTGTAGAATACTTCAATTCAAAGGCCCTTCAGTGAACCTCTCGTTAAGTTGTACTATTATTTAATGGTTTACAAGATGTATAGTTGGGTTATAGTTCACTTAATTCCAATAACAATATAATTATCTAAATTAGCTGTTGTCTTTAAATTGTATAAAAGACGATGACGAGTGTGTTTATTGATTTCCATTCTATAAAGATATCCTTGTAATGCAGTTTAAAATGAATTTAGCAGAGAAGAGCATATTAAGGTTGGTGATTTTTAATTCATATTAATTTTTTTCAGACAAAAGTGTAATTGAACATTTACAGATTTAAAATTGGGGTAAGTGAAGTATGAGTATCTGTATGTTCTTTAAATAAACTCATCTGCGAAATCAATTTGATACCCCGGTTTATTTTTAAGAAATAAACATGTCACACGTTTTAAATATTTTTGATAATAACTAAGTGTCGGATCCAATCAAACAATGGTTTATTTCATGAATGGTATATAATAGCAGTATACTATTTAAAGGTATCTGCATTGTATAAAAATGACATGCTAGCGCTGTGAACGCCACTTATATTGGCTATATATTTTCAAAAGCTAAGCGTTGGTGCTAATTTGAGTTTTTATATGATATGCAGGACATTTGCCGGATTATTAATCCTAATGAGTCATTGATGAGAATGCCAAATTTGCGAGAAATACTCATACCAGTTAATTCACTTCATGTTATTTCTTAGTTTTGCAGGACTGTTACGTTTTTGGCACTATAAATAATCAAATATCTGAGAAATACTGTAACATGCTTCCATCGCTCAACCTAACTTCATTAGTTTTTATTGTTGGAATTTACATAATATATATTGATATTATTATAGATTTTTATAATTATTTGTGAGAAAGGAAGGGAAAGAATTAGTGTTTAAAACCCAAACATAATAGGAAAACCCGACTTCTAAAATTGATATCTAAATATGTAGGTTACAAAATCATCTCAATTTAGAATAAAAAAACATGAAAAATGTGAATAAGACAACAAACCATGGCGGTTGGTCTACAACGTTCTATTTTGTCCCGTATCTAGCTGTCTAATTTACCTTAAGCATAAACAGGATATATATACATCATTCATTTCTTATTTGACCTTTTGTCTTGTCTAAACAATAGACTTTTGTGGTCTAATTAGTCAAAACGTAAGTTGGTGAAAGTTTTATGTGCAATAATGATTTTTCAGTATGGTTATGTGGACTTTCAGAATAAATGAATAACTCACAATATCTAACCCTCAAATAAATACATTCAAATTATCATTACAATAAAAAAAAAAGTAAAAGATAAAAGATACATTCAAGTATTTGTTTAACAAATATTCTTATGTAGAATATTGTGTGACTCCAGAATGTCTTCTTGTGTGTTTTCAGTTTTCGAATATCAGTTTACTTACTTTATGGTTCTTTTTTAAAAACTTTTTAAACAACGTTTTCATAAGCATATCTATATCATGGCAGAAACAATATGTGTGAGTGTGAGCTCATGTGATATTCACTGTTCAATTACCAAATACG
The DNA here is from genome assembly GCF_963676685.1 of Mytilus edulis. NCBI lineage: Eukaryota > Metazoa > Mollusca > Bivalvia > Mytilida > Mytilidae > Mytilus > Mytilus edulis. The sequence goes on along the minus strand of NC_092355.1, from coordinate 21,524,950 downwards.
CACAATTTCTGTGACTTTGCGGTATGGGCTTTGCTCATTGTTGAAGGCCGTACGGTGACCTATAGTTGTTTATTTCTGTGTCATTTTGGTCTCTTGTGGAGAGTTGTCTCATTCGCAATCATACCACACCTTCTTTATTTTTGTTATAATGAATTTTTGTAAAAGATTTAATTGATGGAGAATTTCAGAAAAGGTATCAAAAGTCAGGTGCTTTGGGACAGGACAATTGTTTTCCTAGCCCTGCTCCTCCTTTATTTTTTCAAACATTTCCCATTTTTTTTAATTTCTATTAACATTAATAACACATGCATACTTTTAGCGCTGAACATTCATTACTATAAATAAAGTGTATTTGCTTTTTACTTTCAATATTCAGGTTACTAATCGATCCACGGCGGTCATTTCTATATTATACAGACTCTCTCTCTCTCTCTCTCTCTTTAGTTTACTCGGTGACCACCGTGGATAGTAAACTTGAAAAAAATAGCAGATAGAAAATACACTTTATTCGTAGTATATGTATGTTCAAAGAATACAGAAAAACGCAAACCGGAAGTCTAATATGACTTAAAATTTCACTCAATGACGGAATCAATATCCGGATGCGTTTTTTCTTGTTTTTCTCCCAAATAACTCATTCTGAATAATCATAAAAATGGATGACAAATGCGACTATGCACTGTACCTAAAGGACACAGAAGCATGATGATTACTTTATTGTGGAAAGAGGAGAAGCGACACACAAAATGAGGTCTTCTCGTTTAATAGTTAGAAGTGTATTAAATTTTCTATTAACTATTAATTCTAAGTTTCTTCTCCATGGCGATCACTGTTATATTATATAGACAGTTTCTATATATATTAAAGTAGTTTATTAATCATAGTATACATACAGATAAATGTGATAATAATTGTCCCGTCCGAGTTCTTATGAAAATTATGTGCAAGTTTAAACCGAGGTATAATAGTAGTGGTTCTTACGATCTAAAGACCACAATATAGACAACGCCCTGATTGGCTTATTTATTTTTCATTTTTGTTATCTATCATACGATTGGTTCTCAATGGAAAAAACGGAAGTCATATCTGACTAAAGTCGGTTTGAATATGAAATCAGTATCCGGACGTCTATATTTTCGTTTTTCTCCCAAAATAACCCAAACTGAATAGTCATAAGAATGGATGACAAATGTGACTATGCATGGTACCTATAGGACACAGAGGCATGATGAATAATTTATTGTGGGAGGAATAGAAGCGACACACAAAATGAGGTCTTCTCGTTTAATAGTATAGATATTCAAAGGATGACGTTTTTAATTAATCCAGAAATCTTTTAAATTCTGCTTAATTGAAATCTCAAACAATATGAAAAGATATATTGTATGTGAAAAAAGTAATGGCATGTAATGCAATGTTATGCATGAAATTACACAACTTTTTCTCAAGTAATGCATTAAATGACAATAACATGTAATGCAACTATTGCTGCATTACACATTACATGTAATAACTTAGAAAATGTAATGCATTACTATTCATTACATTTACACATTTCTATTTCCTAAAGTCTGGTTGGCATAGTTCTATGTTTTAATAGAGATTAAATTATAACACAATGTTGACTGTTGGGTACATTTTTTAGCAATTTGTACCTATTATGTTTGTGTTTTTTGCACAAATATTTTATGCGACTGTCATTCAAGTAAAAGGTTTAGCTAGCTATAAAAGCAGGTTTACTCTAACATTTAATACATAAAGGAAATGCTTGTACCCAGTCAGGAAAATGACAGTTGGTTTCAATTCGTTTATGCATTTGATTTTGTCATTTAATAAGGGACTTTCCGTTTTGAATTTTCCTTGGAGTTTTTGTTATCATCTTACTGTTTTTGTAAGTAAGATGTTTGAAGAAATTTAAAAAAAAATAGCATCTAACAATATAAATGCTCTATGAATGCACAGAGCGTAAACTCATCGATGCGCACAATTTCTTTATTTTTAACCTGAAATGCGATTGTTTATAGGATCAGTTGGAACAGTTTGTTACAATAGTTGCTTCATAAGCTACTCAACAGACATCGAATATAGAAGATTTTCCAGTAATTAACCGCCTTAAGTTTTAGAAATATCAAATCGATTCAACAGCTAGTCCAAACCAATTTTGAGGAATAACAATTCTTCTTTTCCATAAAAAAGGAGCGAGTTCACAATTGGGAACTGACAATATCTGTTATGTCGTAAAGTTTTGTTTGCAACAGACCCTCATTGTCAGTTTTGTTTAATCAATTGCAAATCATAAGTATCTGAAACTAATCAGATATCCGTATTTATTCTTGATGGGGTTAAACCACAGTCGTAAATGCAATTATTTGTCAAACCAATTAAACTCTATTTATTCTGATGTGGTATTTCCACTGATGACAGTGATAGATGCAATAAATCCAACTATTTTGACATTTGCACCTAATTAACATTCAGGGGTTTGTATACATAAAACATGATAACAATTATTTAAAGAAATTCCATTGTGACAGCGTCCTTTAAGAGGGAACGGCAATGAAACTTTTTATCAGTTTTTAATTAATATTTAAACATGTTAAAATCAGTGAAGGTGTTACACTCTGGGGTGATATTACATTTATCTGACCACATATGTTAATACCATCTATGATCTGACCAAACGTCTTTTATATGTATTGTATTTTGGAATTGAAATATCTTCATAATGAAAGATGTAAAATTGGCAATAAGAAAAAAGTGTTTAAGATGTAGTTGCGACTATTTTGCTTCTTAACAAGATGATGAGCGGGGAAAATATTGAAATATATCTATAGGTCTGTGTTTTGTTAATTAATATATGACAAGGTATATATTTTTTATTAACAAAATATATGAAAAGGCTGGGGTACTTGATGTCTCAGTTGCTCACCCCTACCAAAAAAAGTTTGAAGTGCCACCCCTCCCCCCCCCCCCCGAGATCTATTCGACACGTTAAACCTGTAGGAGACACGATGTTCTAAGTTATACAACATTTAAACTTTTCCCAGTCTATCTAAATATTCCGCCCTTAATGCCTGGCCTTTAGAACGGTATGGATGCTTTTCGTGCGTTAAAGCAAGGAATAAACTATGAAACCAGAGTGTTAATGCAAAAATAATTGTGCAGCTGTTGCCGCCGTACATGTTTACACCAAACCGATATACGAATTACTTTCATACATGTATACGAATATTTTGGTCATAGAAAAAGTAAACAGTCTTCATTTACTTCGAACCTGATACCCTCGTAGCAGGTCTTGCATTCTTTCAATAATACAAAACGTTTTACTTTGCAAAAAGTTTTAAAATTCACGTACCGGATTTGATGAGGTAAATTACTTTTCTTCCAAAAATTTAGGTAATTTTCCAAAAATCATGCGTTACATAATTAATGTATCATTATCTGCTCTTGCTTTTGTACCCTATGCTCTTAAGATATAGATCAACAATATTAATCAATTAAAGCAAACGACAATTAAAATACAAAGGATTCTTTTATTTAAAATGATTTCACTACTGTTGTGTCGGAAGCAGTAAATCGTTTACATGGTTTGTTTATTGGAAAATCACGTTCTAAAAATAAATCGTTGAACGCAGTATTTAAATGGACGCAATCAGGTTTGTGTATTTTGATTTCATGCTTAGATATTAATAAAGTAGCCAGGCGCCTAACAGTAGCTACTGCATGCACATTTACAGATTTCACATTGTTTGGTTTAATTTTATACTAAAAAACAGACAAATATTTATTTCTTGAGGCATTATATAAGTTTGAGATAATAAAAACAAAAATTAGAAAGTGTTTATAGGAGAATGATATAATATATTAATACATCTATTGGTCTTTAGAGAACATGGCATTTCTGTTAAATGGTAAAGTGATTTCATTATTAACAATTTGTTTAACAATTATGTCGAGCACAGTGACGTATTTATCTATTGGAAATTCCAGTCTAAATATATATTATTGTAATGTAGTATTTATAGATTTGTATGTTTTAGGTTATGTTAATACGTTTATTTAGTTGGGGTAGTCATTTTATACCTCATACTTTAATTTAAAAATCATAATTTAAATAAATAACACAAATTCAATTCACAAATTCCACAAAACGATATTCAAATTTGTTTAAATTGTTTTGGTTAAACATGTTAAATGTAATGACTGATTAAAAAAACCCAGCTGTTTTCACATTGGCACTTATGGTTATTGAAAAACATTATTCTAAAACTTCTTAACCACAGGCCCATCAGCCCGATGCTTATGAAATTCATTTTTGGCCCATAAAAACCATCTTTGAAAGCCAACAGAATCGACCTAAACATTTTCAAAAATTATGTTCACTGCAAACTTTGGCATTCACAAAGCACTAAGACACGTTAACATTCTGTTCATTTTAGAATAGGATCATGTTAATTTTAGATGTTTGGTAAACTCTGTTGGGTTTATAAATACTGGGGGAGGGGGGTCTGTTGTAACTTGTTATATAGATTTTTTAAGTGTGTTTAACTTTCGATAGTAAAAGAGGTGGATTTTAAGGGGATAGGATGCCCAGACCCCTACCCCTTGTGTGGGAACTAAATAGGGATTCAATGAAGCATGACTGGAGCCGACTTTCTCCTAGACAGTCATTATCCCCCTTTATGAAAATCTCTGGATCCACCACTGACTAAGTAAAAAAGTACAACAGTAGTCGCCACATAAATTGCACAGCATGCACATCATATCAACCACCGACTTCTCTGACGTATATGAACTGTTTAAAGATCAACATGGGGTAGAGTTAGGCATGCGAATCTTCCTTTTGCCTTGTACGACATATGTCTTAAAACAACTAAAACATGCATCGAAAACCCTACACAGGGCATCAATGAATAGGATGACCACTTCAATATATATAGACGGCAAATTGGCCTATTGAAGGGTTATTCTGAATACTATCGTTTATTGGCTCCCATGTAACGTCCAATATTATAGAGGTGAACACCTGACAGTCCAGGAAGTATAAGAACAGGTGTGAAGATGCACCCTTTAAAAAATGTTGGTCTAATATATCAAAAATCTTAATTATGAGTTGATCAAAATTGGGAAACAAGTATAACTATAAAGATTAAGACCATGCATGTAAGTTTTTCCTGAATCATCAGTCATTTGATTCTATAACCATCTAGACGAACAAATAAAAAAGTAAAATAACAAAAATACCGAAACTCCAAAGAAATTTAATAACTGAAAGTCCCTTAACAAACAGCAAAATAATCAAAAGCTCAAAAACAGCAAATACATCAAACGAATGGATAACAACTGTCGGTATAGTTTTTTTCTTGTAGAAAATAGCAGATTACACCTGATTTTAAAGCTAGGTAAATTATCAATTGTATGACATTTGCATAAAATTTCAAATCAAGCAAACATAATAAGTAAAGATGTCCAAAATTGAGGTACTGCAGTCATTGTGTCAGAAAAGATACTAGGCTTAAATTAGCAATTACTGGATAAGATATGACAAGATAATAATATAAAAAGTGTTTATATGATATTCAGTGGCGGATCCAGGGGGTGGTCCCACGGCGCACCGGACCACCCCCATGACGAACCTCAATTTTTTTTAAAAAATGTCTATTTTTTCAATAACTAGCTAATTAACCAATTTAACCCTTAAGATTAACCTTTCATCGCACTAATTGGTTATGGATTACCTGGATACCTGGGGGTGTCACAATGATAGAATACGGATCAATGCGTTTCACCTGTATACAATTGTCAAAACAGCTCGTTAATATGAAGAAGTTGACTTCTTATTTTAAAAGATAAATACAAAAGTAATTTTTAGTGAAATTTCCATATATGTTTGCATTGTCCAACTAACGGAGTCTCGGTTTTATTTCATTTATGTACATTTTGAAAAAAACAATCATTTTGAATGAATTAAATTAAATTTGTGCATCTATCCCCCCCCCTTTTCCCCCTTTTCTCCTCCCTTTTCCTTCCTAAAAACTTTAAATGTCATGCGCGTAGCTACGTTTACGTCAAAACGCCCGAGCGTACACTTAAATTTTGAAAACAAAACAAATAATCGACATAGAATAAGAAAAACTGGTCTCAAAAGCACATCAGCCTTGTGCTTCTTTTTTCACTGGATTGTAATTTTGAATAAAAAGGGACTAAATTTACTCAAATAGATCATTTAATATATTTGTTCGAATCTTTTGTAAAAGTCTGAATCTACTATGAATTCTACGTATTTTTCTTAAAGCCATTCACTATATATATATCTGCTCAGATTCGATATGCTATTTTTGTCGAGCCTGTGATTTATGTCCCAAAAGCGAGACAAAGCGATGTCAATATTTTAGTTAGGTTCCGAATGTGGATAAAGTCTTTTGAATGACTCTCCGTGAAATTTTAAGAAAGTTGGTTAGAAACTGTTTATGACCAAAAGAGTATTCAGAGCAATATAATAATGCAATTATATCTTTAATTTTCCTGCATTTTAAGGACAAAGTGTATTTCTTTCTGCAATTAATAAGTGGTCTCAGTTTAGGCTTACATTTTGTTATGTCTAAATTACATTAACTACTTGTCGAACCTTTATCGAATTTTATGAAAATGCCGAAGAAGCTTTTTCTATGACTAATGTCTGAAGCTAAAATTTTGAAAGCATTTGTTTTCGTTCATTTTTCTGTTCTTTTCTGATCGACAGAAAGCCGAACTCTTCTTCACGTAATTAACTGTTTTACATGCTTAATTTATAAACCTTCATAGATTGTCGTGAAATATTCCAGATCAAGAAAAAAATATCAAAAGAAAATTTTATGTATTTTTTTTAAATCCTTTTAAAGAAATGATAAATTGATTCACTTTTTGTAGGAAGAAATCCTAGGTGTTCCAGAATTTTTTTTTATATTGCACCTCTTAGAAATATTATTTTCCGTGTTCATTAAAAGGTGCTTTTGTCGATTGTATGCTCACCCACGGTACCCTTTAATCTTATTTAACAGTAATATTGGTTTCGACGTTTTTTCTGAAACCAATGACCATTAGGCTAGCTTCCAGTTTAACATGATGAATATGTTAACATATTACAAAATTTAACCAAAACAAATAAACCATTTAGATTCAAAAGTATGTTGCCATCAATGATTTTTTACTGACAGGAATCATTATGGTATCTTATTCTCGATAGCTTTCGGGGGCTTCGTCCCTTTCGAATCCACTACCAGCAGGTGCTTTAACATTGAACGGTTGGCACCCCTCATATCCCTCGCCAAGGTTCGGGCGTACACGTAAAAATGACCCAGCTACGCCACTGAATGTTTAAGGCAAAATTTGGAACATTTTAGCTAAACTTTTTTTACAGCTTGCCTAATTCAGATGACAGTTGTATGTTTTGCTATTTTAGATTGCAAGATAATGAATAGAGTCTTAAATAAAAATCAGTTTTAAATGTCTTTAAATTCCTTTACCTAGGAATATGTGCATTGCACAGGATGTTACATCCAAATTCATGATCTTCCATAATGTCGAAGGTATTTTTTAACCATTTTCATACAATTCAATATTCATTTGGGACCACCCCCAAATTTTTTTCTAGATCCGCCACTGATATTATACATGCTCACGTTCAATCTGTTAGGTTCAATTCAAATCAAATTCATTTAAAGGAACTTGTTTACCGTAAGTACAGATTAAAATTGATTTGGATTATTTAAATTCAGTTATGTTAAAGCACTGCCTCTTATTTAATATTTTAAACACTTTTTATTAGTTTAAACATATAGTATTTGATCAAAGCAAAAAGGATCAGACACAAATAAAACATACTTAAAAAGTCTTCTCCGCAATACACATGATACAATACAATAAATATAACAATGCAGATTGAAATTGGGCATGCATTATATAATATAAACACTTTTTATACTATTATATTGTCATATTCTATCCAGTAAGGGCTAATTTAAGCCTGGTATCTTTCTTACATGTGAGTGTTATATTATAATTTATCATATATTTAGTAGTGAATCAGTAGCTTTGTTTATTTGATAAATAGCCTGTTGTTTAATCCATATCGCACAACTTTGATGCGCACCCTTTATAATATACTTATACAAAATAATGGTATAAATGTATCCGATGATAAAACGTATTTGTACATATATTCATTCATTAGATTGAAGAATTGCCTTAGCCGTGTGATATGACTTTTGTTATCAACTGCTTCCGGTTATTATCGCATTTATTTGATATAACGTTATCACATGACATTTGGTCGTCATTCAGCAAATTCCTGAAAATATACCGCCATGGTACGTGTTTTTGAGTTAAACATAACAAAGTAAGATACAAAGAAAATATTGTGAATCAGGAAAATATATCAAAATTGCAAAACAAATGTATTTAAAATAGTTTTTGTCTATAGGTCTTCTATTAAAGTATATGATAAACAGAACATAACATGGCATTTCATCCCGAGAGCCGACATATTTTGACCAGGGGCTGTTTAGGGGTCTGATATGAAAAATGACATGTTATGTTCTTTTTCTCATATACTTCAATAGAATAGAATTTGCGTTGATCAAATACTATATGTCAGTTTAAGATTTATATGTTTCTAAGTATATTTTACTTGTGTCTGATCCTTTTTTGCTTTGATCAAATACTATATGACAAATTATTCAAAACATATCATGCAATTTTGATGCACACCCTTTATCATATACCCTTTATCACACCCTTTATCACACCTCTACCCATTTTTTTTCATTTTTACATGAAGTCCACTTATAATGTATGTAATCTTCTCAAGAGATATTTGTCCTCAAAATGGGTCCTAAATGAACGGTCATTCGGTCGTGACGCAATTTATTGAATGACGTCATTGTTTGCATGTGACGTCACAAACGTCGAGTTTTCATATTTTCTGGCACACGAAATGCAACTATAAATAAGAACTCAATGAAATACCATATAAAACACAAAAAAAAAATATAATAAACAAAATATCTGCAAAACAACAGCACACATTGTAAGGGGTCCTTCGGATAAGTAATTGAGCAGTTATTTTAAAGCTTTTTAAACAAAACAAAAGTCGAACTGAAGGTAACCCAGTTTCTTCTAATCTATTATTCTGTATTTTACAGAAATTGGCTGAAGCTTTGTTATAATCGAATAACGAGAAATGAATTAAACTTTTATTTGTCAAAACATTAAAAATCGGGTTTATGGTTTCAGCTTTTTTTTAAATAATCAAAATAATCTTTTACAGTACAACGTATTTGGGCGATATTTGATAATCTTCCACATACATGTATATTAAGAGAAGACAAATGTATTAAAAGATAAACATATTACTATTTGAAAAAGGACTGAACATATTACAACGCAATGACATACAGAAAGGTCATGGTTAGTTTTGTGTTCTTGGTCACGGCTACAATTTCCAAAGTTAGATTCCATAAAAAATTACGCCTAGTTGATAAGACGTTATTAGTACGAAATAACTTCAGTGTAAATACTGAAAGCCTTTGTGTATTGCTACGGTCTAAATTGCATAAAATTTGAATTTAGGTTGTAGTGCACCTTTGCTTATATCTTTAAATATTCTAAATTTTCAAAAATGTTCTTTTACAGATACGATTTTCCCAGTACTACTTTCAGTTATCAACAATCGATATTTAAGTACTTTGGGAAAACAAACCTTTCAAAATGCTGCTGGAAAAAGAACTTTGTGATTTTAGTCCGGAAATGTATTGTGACTTAATAATGAAATTCAACAATGATATTGAATTTGAAGAAACCAATAAATTTTCTGAAGAAGAAGATTTGAGAACTTTGAATGTTAACCAGTTGATGAATAGGTTAGAAAAAAGCTTGTCAGTGTCAATTGATAAAGTAGAAAAAATGTTGAACAAAAAACTTGAGGCTAGTGACTTAATTCGGTTGTGTAACATTGGAATAGAGATAGCCAATGCGACATTTGAAAGCAGTAGGACACGAAGGTCAGCTAAAAGTGACGAAAGCCCACCAAATAAAAAGACATTAATAGAAATCACAGTAGGTTCAGATTTATACAAGTAGTGTTTAAGTTCATTTACTTCATGTTAACTAGTTGAATGCATAAACACGTTGTCCAATGATTCTAAAAAGGAAGAGTTCGATAGGACTCATATCTAACAGTTAGGGGCATTACTTAAACAAGTAACATTTAAAATTACCTATACAAGTAATGTTGAAAACGAGGCTATTTTAGATATTACTTATATTAAGTATCTTTTCTAAATATTATTTTTATAGGTGTCCAACTATACAGATTTTACTAGCTGTAACAAATGTTCGCAGTCATCTGGTTATTTTCCACATGAAATATGAAATCTAATCTTTCTGAAACACTAATTGCCTTTCTGACGCACTTATCTTTCATATCGACGCTTGGTCACTTGGGACTATTAGAATATCATTTTCCTCAAAAATCTTGAAGGAAGACATATATAAATAGATAGAAACTTGTGAATTAACTAAGACTTGAAGTGATTTATAATTTGTAACCCAAAACAATTATATATGTTCCTTAAATAAGTGTTATTATTATATCTTTCAAAGATGTATAAAATAACTTATTCAAGTAATATTTTTGTCACTATTTTTAAGTAACCCATAATCTCTATTCTCCTCTTAAATCTAATAAATTCTTCATTTTATTATATAAAATTCTGTAAAAATTCATGAAAACTACATAAAGTACATGCTTCTATTGAAATTTAAAATAACTCAAAAATTACCTAGTATATAAGTAACTAAAAAAAATTACTTGTTTAAGTAATGCCCCTGACTGTCTAAAAATGAAGGAGTTTGACTATTTTAGAAAAGCCTGGCAAAAGATACCCGAGAAATATTAATCAACGTCATGGCTAAAAAAAGAAGACAAACCGACAAACAATAGTTCACAAAATACAAGATAGAAATTTTCAGACTAAGAAACGCGATGACCACCAAAATCTGGGGGTGGTCTCATGTGCTCCGGAAAGATAAGCAAATCATGCAGCACATGTCGCACCCGTCGTGTTGCTCATGTAAGTACAGAACCGGTAATAAGTCTTATTCAGTAGGTCGCATACGTGAAGACGAAACGGGATTGTAGTTATGACATAAGGAACATATTCGTAATCATGTTTGATTCCATATTCAATAACGATCAACCAACTTATGATGGCGTCCGCAAAATTAACGAAAGATGATTTCAACGTCACGATTTGGAACTCTTGGTTTAACAGCTTCCTTGTGAACAGCTATCCTCTATCAAGGTCACCATGATAGGTAACACAAGCCCGCGAATACCGTATCAATAAAAAGAGAAAAGAACTCCGCATGCAGTCGCAGCTCGAATGTTGCTAAATAGAAATGAAAAGTTCACAATTAGGAAGATGAAATCATATCTTTTGTTATGAAGTACGTCTATGAAAAAAAGTAAAATCACAAAAATACTGAACTCAGAGGAAAATCCAATCGGAAAGTTCATAATCACATGGTAAAATCAAACGACAAAACACATCAAAAACGAATAGACAAGAACGGTCATATTCCAGACTTAGTACAGGCATTTTCAAATGTAGAAAATGGTGAATTAAACCTGGTTTTATAGCGCTGAACCTCTCACTTTGTTGACAGTCTCATCAAATTCCGTTATATTCACAATGATGCGTGAACTAAACAGACATAATATATACACTAAACTACACTTAAATTGGCATTGTACAAGTAAAAATAAATTGATGTCAGAGGTTTCAAAGATATTTAAGAAATCAACATCATCGGTTATTCATCTACTTTGATTCAGACTAAAGATCAATTGTTGGACATTTACATATCTTTTCTATCTGGTTTGGATAGATTGACTATAGGGATTTGCGTTTTATTGTCAGGTAGGCACATGATAATGTTTTTGTAGACTGAAGTTTGATTTCCACTTGTTTTCGTACCTGCTTTATTATGCGTCAGGGCTACTGGGCAAATTGTTTTCACGTTTGTTCGGAGATACGTATATATAAGCTACATTTAAGGCTCGCATAATATCATATTCTTTTGCATCCTTCAGCAAGATGAATATTCAGAGTTCTTGTTTTGCCAGAATATCAATGGTAAACACGCTCCAGGATTATATGTCTTTTTCTTTTGTGGTTTAGTATACGACGAAGGGAATGCAATTTTTCAGTTGTTAAATGATAACTTTATGTCAACAATGCTATGATAACAACCAAATAATCATACATTTTTTAAACGTTTGCATTCAGGCCAAAACCCCGATACAGAGTTCAATGCCGACTGATTTAGAGAAAAGAATAAGTGAAATGGAATATTCTCCACATACAGGTTAGAATATTGATGTTTTACAAATATGAAATTTAATATTATGACACAATATACAATCGACGTCTTAAAAATGCATCCTTTTTATCATCATGTTAATTATCATTAGGAACAATTTACTAAAAAGAGACGAATTGATTAATTTTGACTGTGCACGGAACAATTTGTACATCCATTTTTTTTAATCATATATGTTAAAGCACATGACATGTAGAGCTATTTCAAACATTTCCTGTACATACATTCCCTGTGTGTTTCTAAATTCAATTCATATAGACAAACCATATAAAATAGTACTTGTTTTGAATTACTGAAAACATTTACATGTCAAATTTCACTTCAAGTGAGTTAAAATTTAGTTTATGCTCTGAATGTAGATCGTTGAGAATATAATAAAAATTCAATTTAGATTTTAATTAATTAAATTAGGTCCACCAGCAGAAATTGATGACAACAAGAAAAGATGGCTTGTGGTTGGAATCTGTTTGCACAGTGTTTTGTCGCCAGCTTTACGAAAATATGTAGAGCCTGTTGTTACCAGCTTTTACAACTCGCTTAAGCTCTCTCATCAGATCGAAAAACAAAGTTTCATAGGACATCTTAAAATTTATGGCGCAGTAGATATCAAATACCTCAATTATAAGGCAATCAACAATAACAAAAATACTTTTGGTAATCGAACACTTAATTATGATTACAAGATACAGAATGCTGTTGATTTGTCAAAGTTATTCCTGGAGATCAATATGGTACATTACAAAGGGTTCGACGAGTCATGTGATGCATCGGCTTTGCTTGGAATAATTATTAATATAGACAAGTTTCCTGCAAACGTACAGAGTGCTGCAGAATATGTAAGAATATTTAGAAATATTTTAAAATTTCAAACGTAAATAATATTATTGTAACAAATTTGCACAGGTATTTTCAATAACACTTTTATATTATTGTGTCAAAATGTAAAACTAAACTCCGAGGAAATGTTTTTCCCTGATCAAATGGCAAAATCAAAAGCTTAAACACATCAAACGAATTGATTACAACTGTCATATTCCTGACTTGGTACAGGCATTTTCTTATGTAGAAAATGGTTGGTTAAACCTTGGTTTATAGCTAGCTAAACCTCCTACTGGTATGACAGTATAAATCGATCGAAACTATAAAAACATAAAAACTTTATAAAACAATTCTTTATAATGACTACCTCTTTGAACGTTTAATAGACTTTTTCTTATGATAAATTTAGATTCGTTCATTAACTTGACTTCGGCAAATTGTATTGATGTACAATCGCTAGTGCATTTACTATACAATTAGTTGGACCTTCATTATACAATCGCTTGACAAAAATGATTTTTAATTTTACGTAGTGTATATTATATTAGTTATTTTAATGCAGTTATAGTAAGTTAGATTTGTGTGGCGAGTCATGATATTTTCCTTGGAGTTCTGAATTTTGGTGTTTTACATTTTACAAAAAATGTTCATACTTTTTTAAGAAATTTCCGTTAAACATTTTAAAAATATTCATTTTCTATATTACCGTTTATTGATACCAGTCCTTATCAGCAATTATAATTCTGAAAACATTTTGCTGAGTGACGAAAGTCTATAGCTAGCGTGTGGCTCCTTGTACAATTTCATATAAGCAATGTATATATTAATATTTAACGTAGATAATTTAACCAATGTTGACACAATAAAACCAATAATTGTACGGCTAAGCTTTGATCAGATAAAACATGTTTCAAAATCTAGTTTAATTAACCCAAAGCTTGTCAAAAAAGTTGGACATTTTATTTTATAGCAGGAACAAAACAATTTTGTTGCATTCAAGCAGTTTACAAATATTATAATCATATATGTATATTTATTTTATGTACAATGTATACTACAGGTCAGATCAAACATACGAAATCGCTGGGCTCACTGCAATTTTACAGAGTGGAATTCCGGAATGTACTATAAGTCACTACAAGAAGTTGAAGATTTCATTAATCTTCTTCATTTAAATGCAACAGAAAAAAGTCAAACCATAGGGGAACTCAACAAATGGAAGACCAATGGTAATTAACTGTACTCGATAAGGCGACATAACTCATTTTGCGAATTACCGTATATGGTTTTACTTTATGTATGTAAAGTAAGCAGCCTGTTCGTTATTCGAAATTCGATATTTAATATCTAACCGGCTGCTAGCAGTCAGTTCGGTATTGAAATTAAGTTGAAAATTATAAAAAAAAAAAAATATTTTATAACATTAAAAGTATGATTTTCATAGTTTAGAGGAGTGAAAAGATACGTAGGCAATCGTTTAATAACCTCTTCAGGCTGTCGTAAATTCTGGTTGTCCTCGAATATAAATCTGTTTCTAAGTTCCATATTTGCTTCATATAATTTAAATTTTTATCAATAAAACGACTTCAAAGATGTACTTTATTATACGATATTTCGTAAAACAAAAGAAAAAGTGATAACACTAGAAACATTTAGAAAAAATAAATAGGAATATTTATTAAAAGCCCCAAAAATATGTATATAGTGAAAACCTACCTGAGACCACTCAATGAGGGTGAGACCCCCCTGGTCTTTCAATGTCCATGAAGTTCAACTAAATTATAGACTGTATATATAAAGGTTGTATCAGAGGGATTTCCCAGATTAATGTTCTCTTCGATATCTACGGAGGACTTAGATTGTCACTTTTCAGCTAAAAATAATCTAAATTGTAGGATAAAGTGCACATGGCAATGGTGAGAACCCCCAGGTGTCTCAATTTTCTAATATTATGCAGACATTTAGTTAATAGGTAGATACAAAAAGGACTTTTGGTACACTTCCCGTCTTTCATGTTTACGGAGTTCTCAATGTGCAAGTTGGATATTAAAAGTATATAGTGAAAACCTACCTCAGACCGCTAAAATGCGGGGAATGCATATATATAAGAGACGCTTTCAACGCACCCGATTCTAGTGTTGTTTCTTATTTGTGTTCTTAATTTGTCATTTAAATCGATTTATGAGATTTGAACATCGGTAAACTACTGTTGCCTATATCTTTGTGCTCTTATTACGATGTCTTTAAAAGTGGCTAACATTTAAATAATAACCTTAAAAAAATATTCTTCTAGATTTAGAGGAAAGGATAAAAAAGATTCTTTACAAATTCTAAGGACTTTTTCTTAATAGTGACTTTAATTCCTGTCTGACATGCAACAAGTCCACTGTGGCTCATTCAATATTATTTAAATTTTGACTTGATTTACCTTTTTCTATAGTCCTGAATTAATGTGATTGTATGTATCTTTGTACATGAATAAAAGACTTATCGTAATTTAATTATGGTATGATAATTTTAGGCACAAGTTACTTGAAAGATACAACTCTTGGTCTTGAGTTGGTTAATGATATCCGCCAGCAGATACAATTACTTGTGGAATATGAGAAGGTTATATGCAAGTCAGCAGATGCAGAGTTTTCAAAAGTTCACAATGAGCTTACAGAAATTGGAAAAACATTAAGTCAGTTTGATAATAGAATCTCATCACTCGAAAATGTAAGTAACAAAAAAATGTTATTACAAATTTATTTTTCAGTATATATTAATACTTCAATGTACATATGTTACGTTCATTGAACGTGTATTTTCGTTTGTAGTACTCATATGTATTTGATATCGATTAAATGTTAGTTAATCAAGTGTTTGTTGTTAACGACTTTAACAAGACGATACAGGTATGTTTCGCATTTTGTTTTTTTCCAAAAACAATTATATACAGTGAAAATTTTACCTGCCCATGTTGTCATCAAATCACGAAAAAAGCAGACGCGAAAAAAAAAAGATAAGTCATGACGTCAAATAAATCCGTAATATTTTTCTTTTGGGAGAAATTCTAATGAAGAGTGCAAAAATATAAACATTGCGAAGACAGGTAAAGCCTGCAGTTAAAAAGTCCAATGTTTCAATCTTTCTCACTTTACTATAAGTTGATAGGAATATGTTAGACTGGAATGAATCTTTGATTTGTTTTTTTTTCAATTTCTTACTAGGTAGAGAATATTAATAAAGATAATTCGTACATAAATAGCAATGTTAAAAATTTTATTTAATAAGTGAATTTGAACTTTATGCATCCGACGGAGTGTGTACACTCTTTTCCTTTATTGAAGCTCTTTAAGGTGTCTTTTTCTGTTAAATGATAATATCAAGCTGTCGAGGTATGTACTACATTAATAGAGGCAGCTAGCAGCTTGTTTTTTTTCCTTTCAGAAAGTAGCTTTACAAGAGACGACATTATTAAAGTATAAATCTTTATATGGTAAGTTTTACTGTTAGATATACTCTCAAACCATTATTGACGGTTGAAGTACAGGACCAGTAGTCAGTACTTTACAAATCTTATTGGGGCGGCCAATTTTTGTAAAAATCACATTATTTATGGCAGCCCTTAGATTTGTTTTCATTTAACCATGGGTTGGGCATTTATATTCGATTATTTTACCCTGAGCGTTAAATGAAAACAAATCTACGGCTGACATGAAATATTTCGATTCTAGCAGGACACATTTGGTTATTTTGTTAACCTTGAAAGCCCTATACATACGATACTGTTTTGGCTGTTCCGTTTTACCGAATTTTGATAATATAAGTAATATTTATTTAATCCTCTTGCTGCCGAAGGGACATTTATGGCTTCAACACAAATCTTGTTGATTGTGAAGAACGTCAAAGGTCCAAGGTAACGTCATAATACCGAGAGGCAATGGCAACATCAAAAGACGCCGCCAAAAGGACGATTGTGGCGGGAATGAAGCAAATTGAACAAAATGCATTATTTGTATACTTAAAACGGATGTCAAAAAATGATACAGGATCATAAGCTTGTTAGTACTATACTACCAACTAATTTAATATGTTTAACGTGTTTACTAATTATCTAGTTCGTCATTTTCATGTAAATTGTTGCATACTTTCGAGAAATGTGTTTCTTTCATACATCTTTCAATCAGAATATCTCATATAGTAATCGCATTCCTAATAAATAATTATAGAAATGGTAACTGTTATACTTACTTACGCAAAATATTTTTTTAGCAATAAGTGGTCAACAAAAAAATAATAAACATGATTAAAAAATAAACAAAATGAATATGGATAATAACGTCTATAAAAAATATTTTCTCGCCTACCGAAACAAGGCTTAGAATGAAACTTTTAATCTGACACGTTTGATACTTTACAACCAGAAGAAGTGCATAGAATCGGCTTCTCGGGTTTTTTTATTTATTTTAATTTGTATACGCATTGTATTTATTTTTATTTTTATTTGGGGCCGTTGTTTTGTATATATAATTATTTGAGAGTTTTTTTTTTTACATATCATCAATTATAACATTATAACAAGGTATAAGCTTATCGGATAACAATGGTAAATATATTTTCGTATTTTAGAGGTGGTTAAGAATCAGTTATGCATTTTACTTGACAAAGATAAAACAAAAGCGCTTATAAAGCTATTAGCAATGGGTACATCATTTTCAATTTTTTATAGACAATAAAGATAAAAAAAATATATATTTCAAGGTTAAACGTTGTATTTTTAAATAATATTGTATTAAAACATCGTTTAGAACAATCTTAGAGCAATAGTTTTCATAAAATTACTTTTACATTGCTTTCATAATTACGGCTACATTGACGCGGGAAAAATTATGGACGGCGGGAAAGCGCTGTTCTACAGAGAGGCACAAGTTTTGCAACGTCACAGATATGAAACGTCATGATGCTTTTGGCGCGACAAAGCAAGAGAAAAACTCGGCAGCAAGAGGGTTAATGATTATTTTTTTTAATCTCATTTTTCACTGATATAATTTCTTCCAATGTAATTTAATTCGCTCTAAGGCTTACAAGAAGCTTTAAAACGCCCGGTATTTACATTTGATTTTCTGTTTACGGAAACCTACTTGAAACGTCACCTTGTTTCGTTGCCATGGCAAGACAATAACATCATTTCGCGGAATTTTTGTTTTATGAAATTTTACCATGAAAAGTAAATTGAAATGGACTGATTTGTTCATTTTGCTGAAGAATAAAGTTAGTGATAGAACATCATCTATATAGCGGAATGTAAAGTAAAATGATATTGCTTACTTCTTATTTTTCATCCTAAGACGTTGCTCAGCCTCATAATAAAAAAGCACCAAGTCGGCAACAAGAGGGCACAATTGGTTTCCATTTGAATGCCAGCAGTCTGTTAAAAAAACACGCCCTCCAAACGTAACAAATATGGTATCAAGCAAGAAATCAAGCATCTTGATAATATTTTGTTTCAGAGAATCAGTGTGATCCTTTACAAAGTAAAACAAGATACTTGTGTAAAGTGTAGAAAAGTAAAATGTGTTGATACATTGTACTATTGCAAGATGAAGGATTATTAGATTATATGTACTCTAAATGATCATTGTGACATTCAATCCGTCATTGCCCGAAAATGACAATTTTGTCATTTATATGAAGTAGGCAACAACTATATAGAAGATACTGTAAACAGCGAAAATCTTAGACAAGAACAAATCTACAATAAGCCAACAAAGCCGTATGACAAAGACTAACTCTTTAAACGTTTCCGTTGAATGGCGTGATTTATCCTTCTTGCATCTGGGTAAATTATTTATAAAAAAACGAAATCAGAAATGTATTAAAGCAGTACGCAATTAACATGAAAAATGTAAAATCACAAATATACTGCACTCCGACGAAAATAAGATAAGGAACGTCCCAAATCAAATGGCATAATCAAAAGCTCAAACACATCAAACATGATCATGATGAAAGTGGTCAGAGTCATGACTCAGATTCTAGTCTGAGATGTTGAAGAGTGGCCATTTTTAAAAATTCAATTATATCAAGGCTAGCGTCAAATCTTCTGAAGAATCTTTAGTATTTTGTCCCTACGAGCATAACAGTATGTTATTTCAAGACGGATCATACATGAATGAAACTTGCTTATATTTCTCTTCCATTAAATGTGCTGTTTTTAGAGAATTTTTTTAACGGAGAGAGATTGAATTTAAATAGTGTGTGCTCTCTATTTAAATCAAAATCTTTAACAGAGCAATAGGTCACCGTAAAGACATTTTTGTCACACTTTCGTTTATATTAAAAATACTACCACTACAACTTTGTTAGGATAAAAACGGAGAAGCGAAAACATATTTTTTTGAGGTTCATAATTTTGATAGTCAAACTTTTAACCAAACACAGATTAAGTTTACATGCCATATGTGAGCCTTTCTTTCCTTTGAACTGTAGTCGGTAACATCTTTGACCATCGCGTAACAATAAGAAGACGATAAATATGTTTATTTTTTATTTTCTAATTTTTTCTTAAAGGTATGCTGATTATGTATCAAGCATAATACAACATCCTTGGTAGAACTTACATTTTTTTGTAAGGGCAAATCAATAAAACCATTTTTGACATTTCAGAAACAACAAAATAGTTCTTTTTATACCTCCGCCGTTCAATAAGACTTACACACATTACAAACTTAAAAGTTATTAAGTTAGAGATCAGAGAAAGATAGGAATGGAACCTTAAATGATTTTGAAAAAAAATGTCTTGATTTCTTTTCCAGATGCTGAACCCGTAATTAATGCATGGAAGCAGAAAATGGAACTTTTTGTCGAAACCAACGTAGTCATTGATATATTAGAAATCCTTAAAGATAGTCATTGTGCACTTTTGATTGGAGTATCTGGAATGGGAAAAACCCTGACTGCACAGAATGTAGCGTTGCGTCTTTGGCATGAAAAAGAATACAACATAGTCCCTTGCTGTAGCCTTAACGATATCCAAACGCGATACAGGGACAATGTTAATCAGGTGTTTTTTATAGATGATATATGTGGAAGATATACTACAAATATCCTGAAGATCGAAAACTGGATGAACATTGAAGAATTTGTTAAATGTATTCTTCTTAAGGGAAAGACAAAAATATTGGCAACTTGTCGTACAGAAGTCTTCTTTGAAGAAATATTCCAAGACACATTTGAAATGTTCAGTAAGACTACATACAATTTATCTGAAAAATATTCATTTAAAGATAAATTAGTAATTGCTGAAAAATATCTTAAACAAGATGAAGAAACGTTATCAGCTACTTTACGAAAAGTTGAATTCACTCCATTAATGTGCTTTCTATATGCCCAGCATGAACATTTTGATATAAATGATTTTTTAAATGGTCCATACGAAACGTTCTGTAAAGAATGGGATAAGCTGAAATCTTTTGACAAAGAGAAATACTGTGTTTTATTTCTATGTGTATTATATAACGGAAGAATTGATGAATCTTTTGTTGATTTTTCTATAGAATTAGATAAGAATGAAAAACGGAAATTAAAGGACATTAAGGAATGTTGTAATTTAGGCCGTGACACATCTCGTGTAGCTATTAAAGACAAACTGAATGCCTGTATTGACACTTACGTAATGAAAGTAGACAAAGAGTACAAAGTTGTACATGATAAAATGTTTGATTTTCTGTGTTGCTATTTCGGGAAAAAATTGATCGCGCAAATTATCAAATATGCACATGACATGGTCATTTTCGAGCGTGTACAACTGGAGTCATTACAGGAAGCACATGGGTATTTTACAATTATGGTCTCAGAAAAGGATGAACACATATACAATGATAGGATAAAAGCGGACCTTGAAAATGGAAAGATACATTGTTGCTTGAACAATGCGCAAATGAAATATAAAGAATACAGGATTAAGTTTCGAGATATCATAAAAGATTTAGAGATTAATTTGATAAGGAATTTGATCAACATCAAGGACGACAATGGGATAAACTCCTTCATTATTGCATGTTTACGTGGTTATGATGAACTTGTTGATTTTTTAATTTCTGTTGGAGCTGACGTTGACGGTCGGGTTGGATTTTTCACACCATTAACAGCTGCGTGCCATGGTGGACACTTAAATACGGTTGAAATTCTACTTAAAGGAGGATCAAACATAGACGATGCTAATACTCAAGGTGAAACACCACTGTATACTGCTTGTGTTGGAGGCTATTACAATTTGGTTAATCTTCTCATAGAAAAAGAAGCTGATATTAACAAACAAAATAAATTTAGTCGCACACCCTTGCATGCTTCGTGTATGTTGGGTCATGCAACCATAGTTAGTATTTTGATTGATAAAGGGGCGAATGTTTTCCAATATAAAGATTTACTAATAGCTGCCACTTTAGCAGGCAACGACAAAATAGTCGAAATACTTCTTTTAAAAGGCTGCTGTTTAAATAGTGTCGACATTGAAGGAAAAACCGCGTTAGTCATTGCATGCGAAGAAGGCAATACTTATATAGTGAAGCTGCTTATTGATGACAATGCTGACATTTATATAGTCGATAGTGATGGTAGGACACCACTGCATGCCGCCTGTTGCGTTGGGAACAATGATATAGTCAGAATGTTGGTTAACAAAAATGCAGATGTAAACATGCTTGATGTACATTTAGAAACACCTTTGCACATATCATGTAGAAAAGGTTTCGTAGACGTAATACTAACTCTATTGGATAATAGAGCAGATACTAAAAAGACAAATAAAGACATGCAAACACCACTTCATTTGGCAAAAACAGATGGTAACATTGTAAATGAAAGTATTTTGAAACTTTTAAGGTACAAAGAAACCGGACCAAATGAAGGTTTAAAAACGACAGAAAGTACACAAGATAAATTACAGAAAAAAGATACTGCATGTACAGACCATATTATAGCGAATGGCGGGACTCCTTTATATGAAGCATGTGTACATGGTGATATAGAAACTTTCAAATCGCTTATTAGATACAAGGTAGATGTAAATATGCCAACGACCTCTGGTGACATGCCGTTGGTTGCTGCTTGTCAACATGGTCATGGTTTTCTAATACAAACGTTACTAGACGAGAGAGCAGATGTTAATCAAGCGCTAGTTTGTGCTATTCAGAAAGGCTATGATAGAGCTATTAAAATTCTTTTATATAAAGTTAGAGATTTTGACTATAAGGTTAATGGGAAGTCGTTCATTAGTTTGGCTTGTGAACATGGTTCAATTAACGCAATTAAAACTCTTTCAGAAAAAGATGTGGATTTTAAAGAAATAGACGTAAACGGGAGAACATTGATACACATTGCATGCAATACGGATAGCGTTGATGTAATCCAGCTTCTTGAAGACAATGGTTCAGATCTTAACATACCCGATAAGGACGGTAGATTTCCGCTTTTTTTGTCAATATATAATGATTGTTATAATGTATCAGAATTTCTAATACAAAAAGGTTGTCATATAGCAAAATTAGAAGAAGACACAAAAATAGCTTTGATATCAGTATTCGAGGATGGACGTATTGAATTGTCCAAGTTACTTGTATCTAACGATTACACAGAAAAGTTATCAAACTTTGATGAAACTATGTTATATCATGCGTGTAGGTTAGGTCTGTTTGAGAAAGTAAAGACAATCCTTCAAAATGGGATTGACGTCAATAAAACATATAAGTATGGATACACCCCTATGATATTAGCAGACATTGGTGGAAATGATGATTTATCAGAGTATCTTCAAAATCACACATGCTTTGACAGTCTGACAGGTAGTACTACATTTTTTCACGAAAGTAGAATAAACCGATATATTACGGAAACAAGGACATCAAGATATTGTATTGACAGGAAACACCTT
This sequence comes from Mytilus edulis, assembly GCF_963676685.1. Classification (NCBI taxonomy): domain Eukaryota; kingdom Metazoa; phylum Mollusca; class Bivalvia; order Mytilida; family Mytilidae; genus Mytilus; species Mytilus edulis. Next base: position 21,501,792 of record NC_092355.1, on the reverse strand, counting down.
TATACATCTGAATATGGATTAGATTTGTGTAAAGAACTGTATCAGTCATGTATAAATGGAGAACAAACATTCCGCATAACAAATCAAATATTGAAACGGGGGATGCAGGTTAATTTTTTCTTCCACCCGAGTGAACCATATGTTTCTATTTGGTTTAAACAAACAGCGTTGTGTTTGGCATGTAGGAGAGGAAATGAGAAGATAGTGAATAAACTGTTAGAATTGGGAGCAAATGTAGACATGACTGCCGAAGAATCTGAAAATCAGGACGATGATTGTTTATCTCTGACAATTCGATATGGATATACTCCGTTGTTTGCCGCATGCCAAAGAAAAAAATACAAAATTGTTGATATGCTTTTACAAAGAAAAGCAAATATAAACAAAGCTTTATATGACGCCTCCCGTGAAGGTTATTTGGATATAGTAAAATTTCTTCTACAAAAAGGAGCTGATGTTAATTCATTTGGTCGACATGGCCAGACAGCTTTATATGCTGCTTGTATAGGAGGATACTTTGCAATAGTAAAATTTCTTATAAAGCAAGGAGCTGCAGTTAATTTGGCAATTAAGCGTGATGTTTATTCATCCTATGAAAAAACAAGTCTAAATGTTGCGTGCCGCTGTGGAAATCATAAGATAGTCCAATTTTTGATAGACAGAGGAGCTTCTCTTGATACAATGAGTAACATCGGACGAACTTTGTTGCATACAGCGTGTAAGCAAGGACACTATAAAATAGTTAAAATACTCATTGGTAAAGGAGTTAGTCTTAATGCAATAGACCAATACGGATATACACCTTTAATGTTTATTGTGCAAGAAGAAGAGGATTACATTACTGAGCGACAGTATATGTATGATTTCTATCGATCACATGGAACGAAGATATATGAACCACCACATTTTCTTACCGACAATCACTATAGAGTTATTGAACAACTTATCGAAAATGGGGCCGATGTAAATAAAGTGGATAAGAAAGGCAGAACACCATTATCTCTGGCAAAGAAAATTGGAAATAACAAATTAAAAAACATGATGCTAGCTTAGAAGGTTCTCACGATTCAAGAGGGCCAATACCTAAAAGTTCATTCATTTTTGAAAAAATATTTCCAGTGTATAAATACAAACAGTAGGAAGACGGACTGCCTCACTAATCGTGTTATTTAAGATAATATATTGACAGTACTTTTTTATAATTATACTTCAGATGGTCGCAAGAATTATATTAGAATATCCCTATGCCTTAAATTAGGTTTAAATCATTATAGATATTGATTATCAATAACTGTCTTTTAATAAACATGCATGCTATGCAACATTTAAGTCAAATTGAATGATGAATCAAATGCCATAACTAGGTTGTTATTATCTTTTTTTCTCTTTTAAAAATATCTTCATTTCCATACATCAATTGATTTTTACATTGTCCTAAACAAGTCCAACCTCCTTTTAAAGAAAAAGTTTAATTTTGATCATCTCTGATCAATTCTATAACATTAATGATTTTCAAAACATCAATTTAATAAAGTTTTTTCTTCATTAACTTACATGAACTAAGACTTTAACTTCTCATTTTTAGTACCCCGCATTTGTTTGTTAAGGTCTCTAATGAATAGAAAAATAAATCAAGTCTTTTCATTTTCTGATTAGATACATAGTAGGATTCATAAATAGAATATTCAATAATAGTATTCATCTGATATTTTAAAGCCAAAAATTGCGATCTTTTAATGTAAAATGCATTCAGCAAATGTTGATTATTTCATTTTCTCCTTTAATTAATATCATTTATTGTTGTGTTCTGTCATCTCCATATTGTACTTGTCTCTAAACTAAGGAAAAAACACTTTTTATTTTATATAGAAAAAAATAGATTTTAAAATTCCGCAATTTTTAAAATAACTAATTGAAAAAAACTTTTGAAATGTCTGTACTAAGTCACGTTATTGTACTTATCTGTAAACATTTTTCATTTTATTTAGAAAAATAGATTTTGAAATTCCGCAATTTAAAAGAAAAAGCTTGTGAAACATTGTTGTAACATATTTCTTTAAAAAATGTCTGTTCTTAATCAGCAATATGACAGATGTTTTCCAATTGTTTGGTTTGTATAGTCGAGCGTTTCATTATGTAAGATTTTATGAACTACCTCATTTTTTAATTACATTTGAGCCCGAAATTTTTATAATCATGTTCGAAATTGGGTATTTTAATGAAAATCATTTTTATTATATCGTAGGAATATTGAAAAATCAAGCTTAAATTCATGCAAAGGATAATTCAATATTCTGACTGATCATTAAAAACATTTTGAGAATGGTTTTACACTAATCTTTTTGTTGGGCCCTTTATAGCTTGCTGTTCGGTCTGAGCTACAGCTCCGTGTTAAAGACCATATTTTGAACTATAATGGTTTACTTTTACAAATTGTGAATTGGATGGAGATTTGCCACATTGGCATTCAATACCACATCTCCTCAAATCTGTTTGTTTCAATCTCATCGAAAATGCAAAATTTGAAATTGTTCAACTTGATGATATTTAAATTTTAAATGAATAAATGGGGAATGTGTCCACGGCACACTGATTGTCCTCCGTTGTATATAGAGTTATAAAAGGAAAAAAATAATGAACGATTAAAGTGGCACCACCCAAATTTGTACTTGATCTGAGTTTTGTTGCAATAATCATAGTGGATAAGTTTCAATACATTTGCTTGAGGCAAACAAACATTAGTGAAAAGAAACGGCATTTTTTTGTAGGAAAACAATGTGCATAAGAGTCATAACATTTGTTGGAGGCAAATTAAAGTTATAGAACGGAAATCAAACATTCAGCATTTTTTTTCATTTGTGAAGGAGCATATAAAGTTATAAAGGTACATAACTCTAGAATGGTAATAGTGACGCTACCCAAATTAACAGGTGATAGGTGTTTTGGGTAATAAGAAATGTTTAAAAGTTTCTTAATATTTGGATGGCCTAAAAAATGTTAGAGCACGGAAACGAAATAATAAGTATTTTTTTTCTATTTGTAAAGGGGCATTACTCTTGAACAGTAAATAGTTATCAAAGGTACCAGATAAAAGTGACGCAACCAAATTTCAAACTTGATCTGTGTTTGTGGTTAAAAAGCATTGTGTACAAGTTTTATAAAATTTGGTTGAGGCAAACTAATTTTGGGACGTACGTACTAATGGTCGTACAGACGGACAAGGGTAAAAATTAACGCCCCTCCGCTATTCGAAACATTTTTCATTTTCACATTATGAATAAAAAAAAAGAAAAATGCTCTAGTGTGGATCCGATAGCATTTTTCGTTAGAAAATTATCCCACCTGCATCCTGTTTTAATGTTGATTATTAATGTACAGAACAAATGTAAATTCATTTCGATATTGTTTTTTTTTAATTTTATTAAATTGTTGACAATATTCTTTAAATTATTTATTGTTTGACTTGTTTTATTTTCAGAAGTCCAAGTATACTCTTGTAATGAATTTAATGTGATCACTATGCGTGATGTCATCTATTCATGTTTCAAACTCTTAACTAGATGTGTAAAAATTAAGGGGAAATTAAAAGACGTGCGTTAACCATTTTTCAATATCAGCGTAAAAAGAAAGGCAAAATATATTATTTGTACGATTGTTATATTAAGACTTTATTTAGTCTATGTAAAACATTCCGAGGTTATAAAAGAGTTTGAACTAAACGTCATTTGAATATCCCTTATTCTGTATTATTTTTATCACCACTTAAAAGTAAAATAACACAAATATCAAACTCAAAATGGAAAGTCTCTATTCAAGTGGTAAAACAAAAGCGCAAACAAATCAAACGAATGGATAACAGCTGTTATATTTTTAACTTGGCAAAGGTATTTGCGTATGTAACAAATTGCTGGATTAATAATGACAACACTACGTGACAGGAATACAGTACATACAAACTGAAAATCACTCATGATCAGCACAGAGAAACGTGAAAAAATATTACAATAGTACATTTCAACATGTAATAACATTAACGGTACCAATTTTCCTGCACCAGTTGCGCATTTCGACAAAACATGTCTCTTCAGTGATGCTCGTGCCCAAAATATTTAAAATCAAAAGCTTATATAAAAGATGAAGAGCTTAAATCCAAAAGGACCAAAAAGTATAGCCAAATCCGTGAAAGGTATCAGAGTTTTGCATGAGGGAGAGACATTTCTTAATTATAATAATTTCTAACATTTTGTAACAGCAAATTTTAATAACACTAAAAATCCGTATGTTCATGCCAACTGCAGAATAACAACGGATATCTTCTTCAAAATAAGCAAACAACAAACAGTGACGTATTTTTTGAAGTTAATATAATATGAAATGCATACAATTATATGAAACAGACAAAAAAAAACCACAATTATTTTAACAACATTACTTTAAATAGTATACGGACAAATAAGACATATGTGAAAAGTACCGAAAATACAAAATTCAAACAAGAAACTATAAGATATAACACAATATCCAACAAAATCTTCTAAAGAAAAATAAATACATACATGAACATTGGATGTAAAAATACCGAGACAATCAAAATTCACAAACAATACAGTCATATTCGGGATAGGTCACGTTCGATACTTAGCAGACAGACGACATATATAATAAACCATCATAAGTCAGTTTAAACAGATAAATATCATCAGTAAAGATCAATCAATTCGTGATGGTGTCCATACACTTTACGGAGCTTCATTTTTAATCTTTCCTCTTTATAACTCTTTTGGAGGTATTTTTCCTCAAGGAGCAGGCTTCTGTATACGAAGTCCGTATAGTGAGAACATGCACGAGCATAGCTTATCAATTTATATGTAGACACTATTGGACAGAGCAGAGTGTATGTTACTGCAGGAAAATGGGAAATGTATTATTGGAAAGTTGAAATCATCTCGTTAGACATATATGTCATTATGATAATATCATCGTCAGTGTATTTTCTCATAGAATCAGTGTTTTCTTCACAAATTAAGAATTATTATAACCCAAAATATGCATCTACGGTTTTCCATTTTTATAGAAAAAGCTATGTGAAATGAAATGGTGAAGTCGATCTTTCAATTGAGCAACAGTAGGATAAAGAATAGAAAATCGAGATTGTGAACCAATATTCAGCAGTAGATCATTAGAATATTTGAGAATCCACATCTGATTGACACCACTGGTTGTTTATATCTTATCACAATATTTTTGAAGGTCATCTTTGGCTGATAAAACCTGGTTTATAGCTAGCTAAACCTCTCACTCTGACAGTAGCATTTTATTGACAACAATGTAAGAAGAAAACAATAAACCCAACATAGATACCAGGATCGAAACTCTGAATTCGTTTACAAAGGACTCACCAGCAACGCTCGAACAAAAAGGCAGGCGCTTAGCTCCCTATACGCTAACACGCAGTTACGTGCACATCGATTCGGCATGCAAAAAAAAAATAATTGCAAAATACAAAATTTATCAATTGAATGTTAGAGGAAACGCCTATGTTGTCACTTTTTTAATTGATGAAATTTCATTAAATAACGGCAGTTGGTTTAAAAATAAAAGTTTAATTGGAAATGATGGCAAAATCGGACAGTAACTTGTATCTTTTACAAAATTTGAATTTGTAATACTCAGTCTAACCATGTAGTTTTGGAGCACATTTTACAGTGTACGATGCATCAGTTTAGAATGGGATGTACCAATCTGCATTAGAAATATCAGAACCCTTCGATATGATTGAAAGTATGCTGAGGCGATGTGGTCGGCAGACTACTGGAGCCAACCACCCTGCAAACACGCCAAAACAGTATTGGAAGGTCGCATTATTTTTTGCGTTTATAGACCATATGATAAGGGAACTTGGGAGTGCAGTCGCGTCTAGTATTATCAGAAAAACGCTTCTTTGCGTTGTATCTGCTTCATCGTGTTGTAGGAAACGAAGAAATCTCAACATTGTCTGAGACATACGAAACTGACCTGGCATGTTATTTTGACGAATGCAATTTGGAGGTCGCTCGATGCCGAACACGTACGCTGGTTTATAACATCTCGCGAGTGCTACCATGGAGATCTACCAGTGTACTACGTATGTTGAAAACACATTTACGATCAACAATGAACAACGACATGCAGTTACTAGCATTACTGCATATTCAACGGTATTTCAGTGTGAAAATTGACAACGTAATAGAGAAGTTTGTTTCTGCCTAGACCTGAAGAGCAGATTTTGGACGAGTAAATTCTGTATCACAAATATGTGCTGTTTATGTACGTATTACTCTATTCAGAAGATTTATAAATAGTTTTGCAATCATATTTTCTTATAAGTCCTGACTACATATAGCTCCTCTTTTTACTGTCCTATGACCGAACACTGCATAAAAGGATCGATTTTTTTTTAGAATAGATTTATATATGATATAGCCGTATTATTCTTGATGGAACACAGCTATGGTTATCCTCTCCTGTGATTGTAAAACTGTTAATTCATGATTATGACTATATCAATGATAATGCATGTCAAGACATAAGTGATGATTACTGGGCTGGTGGTACCCTCGGTGAATCAAAACTACCCCAGCAGCGGCATCAACCCAATGTTTGTAAATAAACTCATCATTGATACATGAAATACACGGATTGAAACTTTGCATCCGCGACAGACGCATGCCTCGTCAATAAAAGACCCCCAGCGACGTTATAACAAAAAAGTCAAAAAGCGAAGCCGAAAAGCACTGAGGACCAAACCGAAAAAAGAAAACTCTAGTTTAAATAAATCAATCCCTGATACTGACATTATGAAAATGTTCAAGTTAATAATTGGCAACATATTTATTACGTTTGAAGGACGTTGTATTCAACAAATAATCGGTATTCTCATGCGAAATTATTGTGCTTCTCTTTTGCCGACCTTTTCCTTCATTTGTATGAAGCTGATGCAAACGATACCTGATATATAAAGGTAACTTACTTTCAATATAAATTTTACAACAAATTTATCTTATATACAGATATACATTGAACAATATATCTCCCTAAGATATATACGTTTAAGATGAACAGGTTCCAAGTTCCTATAACACATGGATTACGAAATTTTACATATCCACTATCACATAAATTTTCTATCAAACCAATTGTGAACTTCATGTGGCATTTAAATTCATCACAGGTGAAACTGGGTCAACCTATTATTAAAGTCAAGGTCGAACACCGACTGAAAATAGACAATAAAACATCAATTAGTACAATGTCACAATATTATGAGATACACATTAAAAGCATAATTTACAGATTGTATATGTATTGCTTACATAATGGAATATTTTTATTAATTTAAAAAGTGTATGTAGAAGGGGTATTATGTATAGATTTACAAAAATACATATTGACTTTGCATTTATTATTATCATGTTGTTAACATCAGATTTGGGTAAACATTGTATTTTCATTATGACACTTATGACAAATAATGAGTGAAACTATACATATATGTTCATTGAATTGTCAGGGACTAGGATCAAAAGATAAAAGACAAAGACTTCATATGTGGATGAAGCATCAACATTGTACTATTTTATTTGTACAAGAAAGCCATTTTACTGTTAATTTAGAGAAAGATTTGAATGAAGAATTCAAAGGTGACATATATAATAGCTATGGTAATTCACAATCAAGAGGGGTGTCAATTTATATTAATGAGAAAATAGAATATAAATTTATTGATAAATTTCAAGATAAAGAAGGGAGAATAATTTTGCTTAATATAGAAATTAAAGATAGCATTTATACTTTAGTGAATATTTATGCTCCAAATTTATCAAAAAACAGAAATGTTTTTTTCAAAAAAGTAAAAGATATGATATCAGAAAACAGCTTAGGGATGGTAATTGGTGGAGATATGAATGATACTCTATCAAATATTGACAGAAAAAACTACAGCACAAATAAAAAAACACAAAAACCAGTTAACAGTTTAAAAACTCTAATGAAAACAATAAAGTTGATAGACATTTGGAGAGAGACACATACAAATGTAGTAACAATACACAATTTACATGGAGGCGCAAAAACAAATATCAATGAAGCCTCTCGCATAGATTTCTTTCTTATATGCCCAGAAATAAGATCACATATATGCTCAGCAGATATAAGACCTGCACTTATATCTCACACAGACCACCAAGCTATATCATTAAAGTTGAAAGGGAGATCACAATCAAAAGGGAAAGGATATTTTAAAATTAATAACAGCATTTTGAATAATATTGAATATAGAAACATAATAAATGGCCTAATTCATAAATATAAAAACAATCCAAAACTTACCAAAAATATTGGACACCATTGGGACTTATTCAAAATTGAGGTCAAAGAATACACCATTGAATACTGTAAAAGAAAAGCAAAACAGAACATAAGTGAAATACATGTATTGGAAAACAAAATCAAAAAATCAAATGAACAAATTAACAAACATTGTAAAGATGAGGTAATAAAACATTTTCAAGAAGAATTAATTAATAATGAAAGTAAATTGAAGAAAATATATGAAATAAAAACAAAAGGAGCTCAAATCAGGTCACGAATTCAATGGGTAGAAGGAGAAAAAAATACGAAATTCTTTTTAGGTTTGGAAAAAGCTAGACAAACAAGAAAAACTATAACTGCACTTAGAGATAAAGAAGGAGTGATACAAACTGACTCATCCAAAATTTTACAATTAGAGAAAGAATTCTATAAAGATATTTTTAAAAGTACAAATTCAGATATAAAATTTATAAATGATTATATTAATGATACAAATATTGATCATAAATTAACAACACAAGATAGTGATATTATGGAAGGAAAATTAACTATAGATGAATGTACAGATTCACTATTTAAGATAAAATTGAACAAATCACCTGGAATTGATGGTTTAAGCGTAGAATTTTATAGAACATTTTGGGAAGAATTAAAAGAATTCATTGTATCCACTTTTAATTTTTCATATAAAAAAGGGGAGTTAACAACTTCTCAGAAATTAGGAGTTATCTCTCTTATCCATAAAAAAAATGATCCACTGAGTTTAGATAACTATAGACCCATAACTTTATTAAATGTAGATACAAAATTAATAGCATATTCATTAGCTCAGCGTATTAAAAATGTCTTACCAAAAATTATCCATGAAGATCAAAATGGGTATGTAAAAAATAGATATATAGGTTATAACATCAGACAGATCCAGGATATAATTGATTATGCAGAAAAATTTAATATAGAAGGATCATTATTATTTTTAGACTTTTCAAAAGCTTTTGACTCTTTAGAATGGGATTTCATGTTCTCAGCATTAAAAAAAATTGGCTTTCAAGATTCTATGCTCAAATGGATAAAAACTTTGTATACAGACATTAAAAGCTCAGTGATCGATAATGGGTGGATATCTGAACCCCTCAACATTTTTCGAGGGATAAGACAAAGATGTCCGTGCAGTGCTTTAATTTTTGTTATTGCTGTCGAGATATTAGCATGTAGAATAAGACAAGACAATAATATTAAAGGATTTGAAATCAAAATAGATGGGAAAACACATTCTTTAAAAATCAGTCAACTCGCAGATGACACAACACTTTTTTTTAAAAACAAAACAAGACATTTCAAAAGTATTAAACATGATTGAAATTTTTGGCACTTTATCAGGGCTTAAATTAAACAGATCAAAAACAGAAGGCATTTGGTTAGGAAAACACAAACATTGGAAAGAAAAATATCAAAATATCAACTTTACAAACAAACCAGTGAAATGTTTAGGAATTTTTTTCGGTTGTAACAAAAATGAATGTCATAAACTTAATGCAGAAAAGCAAATAGAAAAGTCTGAAAAGATTATTAAAAATTGGGAGAAAAGACATTTAACAATGATTGGTAAAATAACAGTTATCAAATCATTGATTATACCAAATATAACCTTTTTAGCATCTGTTTCACATATTGAAAAAGAATATATTGTTAAATTTAAAAAAATTATCTATATTTTTTTTTATAGAAAAGCAAAAGAGAAAAGGTTAAACGCACAGTACTTAGCTTTGGTGAACTAGATGGGGGTTTAAAAATGATAAACATAGATAAATATATAGAATCTATCAAAATTGGGTGGATCAAAAGGTTAATTAATGGAGATCTAAAAAATTAGAAAATTATTCCACTTTTTTATTTTAATAAGTTTGGAAAAGATTTCCTTATCTTTCATATGAATATTGACAATACTGACTCTATTCCAGAGTTAAAGGAGCTGCCAAAATTTTATTTCAACATTGTTAAAGCATGGATAACTTAGAAAAAAGTAAAAAACAGCCAAAAAACTTTAGATCTATACGTCAAGAAGTTATTTGGGGAAATCATTTCATAAAGATAAAAAATAAATGCCTTTTATTCCAAAACTGGATAAATAGTAATATTATCTTTGTTAATGACATCATTGATGAAAATGGTAATATAGAAGAGAATTTTATTTTACAAAAGCTTAAAATAAAAAGTAACTGGATGTCAGAATTTTACCAATTAAAGAAAGCTTTTCCAAGAGAATGGTTAAAGATTTTAAAACAGGAAAATTCAAAGAAAACTAAAGTAAAAACGCCCTATGCAATACATATTAATAATAATTGTAACAAAAAAGAATATTTAGAAAATGTAGATACCAGAAAAATTTATACTATATTAATTAAGAATGAAATTGAAATACCTATTGGTTTTTACAAATGGAAGACAATGCTTAACCTTGAATACATTAAAAGTCTTTCGTGTAATATGTTAAAGTTTGTTCATCATTTTTTAAAAGATAACAAATACAAAGTGTTCCGTTGGAAATTGCTACACTTTATTTTACCTTGTAAAGTTTTATTGAAAAAGTTGAAGATCTGCGATATTTCAAATTGTCACTATTGCAACACCACAGAGGATTATGATCACATGTTTCTTAAATGTCACTTTCTTGATAATTTCTGGAGTAAAGTTAAAAAACTCTTAGAAAAACTGAATATTAGTAATAATATTCTAACATTAAAAAAATTAGTATGGGGTTATAAAATAAATGATGAGGAATGCTATGAAATAAATTATCTGATTACAGTAAAACCTGTATAAACCGGCCGGCTACGGAACTATGAAAAAGGACCGGTTTGGACAGTGAGCCGGTTTATTCAGGTTTCCAAGTTAAAACGTAAGTTCAATCCGAGATATATTAGGTGTGTCTTTACGTTTAATTGACACGTTTATAATGTTTTAATAAATAATACAGCTCACTACTGTACGATTGTAGGTTCACAGTTTGACACCTGACTAATTGATTATCACGAAAAGCCATATTGTATAAAAAAAATTGTTTTGATTGCATATCGATCATTGACATGAATTAGACAAACTGGTTTTGACAGGTAATAATTAATGTAATTAAGAGTATTGGGACTTCATAATTAGACCGGAATTCGGAATACACAGGGTCCGGTTTACAAAGGGTATTTTAACAAAGACTTTGAATGGAAAAATATGGGACTTTCATTTTCGACCGGAATGGACAGGAAACCGGTTTATTCAGGGTCCGGTTTAATCAGGTTTGACTGTACTATTATAATGTTTTGTATATATAAGGCAAATTATATGTCTAAACAGAAAACAAAATCTTTAGATGTATATTCTGTATTTAAAGCAGAATTCATGTACAGCTACAAAGTGCAAGCAACTAGTAAACATACTAAGAATAAATGTCTACTTGATAAAGTTGTCAAATTGTTGTAATAATTTTTTATGTTTGCAAATGTATAATCTAGCAAAAAAGAAAAGAAAAAGGATAATATTATAATTTTTTTTAGATCCGGAACTGATTTAGAGAAATAATTTTACCTATCATCAATAAGCGTGAAGATAACGGTATTTGTTATCCACTGTTTTTTTATCGTTTAAAAAAAGGAAAAAAATATTTACTTACTATCTTTTTTTCCAGAATCGAAACATTAATACATACCTGTGAATTGCTAATTATATTAATCATAAATCACTATTTTAAACTGGTAATTTCCAAACCAGGAAGAGATATTAATACAAACTTAATTACTGAAGCATCTGGGCGTTCTTCAGAACGTTGCGACCAGTCGGAGATAACAATGCGTTTAGTATGGTGACATATTTTTCTGTGGTCTGTGATATATTGGAAAACAGTTACCCAACTACACAACAAACCCGCTGAACAGTAAACATTTCTTTAGAGCATTTATACAAACATCCGTGCATGTATCATAAAAAATTTCAGCGATATAAGATAAATTCGATAGATAGTCCGATTATCTACAAGAGACTTATCAGTCAGAATCGAATCAAAACATTTGGAAAGCTAAATCTTTAAAAAAAAAAACAACAACAAAAAACAACACTTTAATGAGAAAATATTATAAAAAATGTAAGACACATATTGCTGTGACGGAATAGGAAAAATGACTATTAAGAGTTAAATTTTACTTCATAGTATACGGTTACAGTTATAGAAAAATGATTTTACTTGAATTTAAGATTAATTGTCAAAAAGTAGTATGGGGCATTTAATTTTTATTTAAGCTTTTAGAGGCAGGTACTCAGTGCCATGCAGTTTGTCTTGTTATTCAAAGGCTGCCCTCATATATTTCGTTTTTGTGTTAATCAAACATCACACATAATTTTCTGTGCATTAAGCGAAAGAATAATCCTAAAAGCCTTTTGATGACAAATTATAATTGTCAATATTTCTGTAAACGGGGAAATTTTGTGTTACTGGATTCCAACATCATGCAATAATGAATAATATATATAAGACCTTTGATCTTGATTTTTGAAAAACTGCACGGGGCCATAATTTCTTTTCTCGACCAAAATTATCTCAAAGTACAAATATTTTGGAATAGATTGATATATGATATAGCCTTATACTATTCTTGTCGATTTAAATTTCATAATTCCGACTTTGGTCACTGTTTAACATCAGCCTTTTCGTGGATGAAAAGTCTTACTCTTTTGAAGGATTTTGATTATTTGGGAAAATTGAATTACAATTAAATCGACACTTCCAGGGCCATAACAAAAAAAAAACATTACAAATAAATCTGGAAAACAATAACAACTTGTTTACATTTGTTATTATCGTTTTCAGTCTAGTGATTTACTAAAAGACCCTGACATTACTGGACGATATTATTATATACTCAATGTCAAGAAAAAAGCATCATTGTACATGTACTCATAAACAGTATACAAGTATTCATAATTTCTCTATTCTGTTTTTGTTTTTAAATTGTTAAACCCAAAGATATTTTATGCATAGCCTTCAAGATAAGTCCAAGGGTTCAACAGAGAAAAAATTATTTTAGTGGCGACAAAGGGGATTTCATTCCAAAAAGTCCGACAAAAAGTATTTGTCAAGTTGAACTTGATTTCTCTTTACCAAATTTCAACCAAGACACTAAACATCGAAGTAATTTAGATTGATTTCAGTTTAAATGATACTACAAAATAATAGACATTGGAGTGTGTAGATGGAACACTAAAGTTCTGACAAAAACTCGTAGAATTTAGAAATCTCGTATTGTAGGAACATATTTTATATTGGTAGACCATCGAACCCCGACTTAAAAAATATAGCAATGTACATTTTTTTTGGTATCAAATTGGACATATAATTTTAATCATAAGACTCACACGACGATAATAGATCGCTCTAAAAAGATTTAAGAAGTTTGTGCCTTTCTTTGTTGGTTAGTTTAAATCAAGGTGACAATCAATGCAAATATGGAACCAGTTTAAAGGAACCAGTTTGATAATTTAACTATACATGTAGGTTATCTTTTTATCTTATGTTAGTTATAACTTTGGGTCCGATTGATTATCGTTTTTAACATCTTTTACAATTAAAACAAAAGACAATAAATTAATTTAAATATTTTAAATAGTATACAGTGTATTGAGACTGAAGATGAGCGTTAATTGTAAGTTTATATATATTTATACATTTTCTCGTTCTACAGTCTGAAAGTATAATGTCTGTGTGTTATGAATTAAACTCACAACAAGGTGTATTTTGAATAAAATCACGAATTAAATCTGTAATCGTTCATAAGAAACATGTTTATAAGATCTCAACCCTCCCCCTATACCTCTAGCCAATGTATAAAAGTAAATGCATAACAATACGCACATTTAAAATTCAATTCAAGAGAAGTCCGAGTCTGATGTCAGAAGATGTAACCAAAGAAAATAAACAAAATGACAATAATACATAAATAACAACAGACTACTAGCAATTAACTGACATGCCAGCTCCAGACTTCAATTAAACTGATTAAAAGATTATGATTTCATCATATGAATATCAGGCACAATCCTTCCCTTTATGGGTTTAGTATAATTGCATTGTATAAGTGTTTCTGCATTCTATATTTTTTTATAAAAAAAATCATTGTGTCATTGTTTACCGGCATGCATAAGCTATTTTTCACACGAATTCCAAGGACATAGAAAGGTTGCCTGCATGGGTTACATTGACTGTTCGGCTAGTACGCTGAAAGCACTACTCAGAGAATTCCCGTCATGATTGTTCTTTGTATTTTTAAAATATTTGTTTTTAGCTCTTAGCGTTGCATTTTTTTTATCTGACGAAATCAAAGATGAGAAATCGAAAAGAAAAGACAACTCCATTTTTCGAAAGGCAAACAGAAGAAGCATAAAAAATTCTGCGACTGTGTAACTTTCACAACTGATGTCAAACCATATTCAAGATCTGCTGTTTCAGACAATTTATATTTTGAATTACAATCGTCTTTAAACCTGCATATTTTCTGTAAATGATGTCCCTTTGATTTACTTATAATATTGAACAACAGTACAACCAAGTTTTTTTTGTTATATTTTTTGTCTTGGTATACTATCACTTTACCCTGCCCTCCAAATTTAAATGTATAAATGTATTTATTCTTACAGGCTTTAGATGTACTATGCCATGGCAAATTCCGAAAGAGCAGATGTCATGCTAAGGTCATACAGAGGACACTTGAACTTTATATGAAAGTAGAAGATAAAAACATGAAAAAGAAACTGACTGTATATTGGTAGACCATCGAACCCCGACTTAAAAAATATAGCAATCTTTTTTGGGTATCAAATTGGACATATAATTTTAATCATAAGACTCACACGACGATAATAGATCGCTCTAAAAAGATTTAAGAAGTTTGTGCCTTTCTTTGTTGGTTAGTTTAAATCAAGGCTGTCGGACCGTACAGTAAAACATACACAAGTCTTGATGAATATTCCATCACACAAGAAATGCAACAAAGGACATTGGGACAGAGAATAGGCACGATGACATTCAATGCAAATATGGGACCAGTTTAAAGGAACCAGTTTGATAATATACATGTATGTTATCTTTTTATCTTATGTTAGTTTTAACTTTGGGTCCGATTGATTATCGTCTTTAGCATCTTTTACAATTAAAACAAAAGACAATAAATTAATTTAAATATTTCAAATAGTATACAGTGTATTGAGACTTAATATGAGGGTTAATTGTAAGTTTATATATATTTATACATTTTCTCGTTCTACAGTCTGAAAGTATAATGTCTGTGTGTTATGAATTAAACTCACAACAAGGTGTATATTGAATAAAATTACGAATTAAATCTGAAATCGTTCATAAGAAACATGTTTATAAGATCTCAACCCTCACCCTATACCTCTAGCGAATGTAGAAAAGTAAATGCATAACAATACGCACATTTAAAACTCAATTCAAGAAAAGTCCGAGTCTGATGTCAGAAGATGTAACCAAAGAAAATAAACAAAATGACAATAATACATAAATAACAACAGACTACTAGCAGTTAACTGACATACCAGCTCCAGACTTCAATTAAACTGATTAAAAGATTATGATTTCATCATATGAATATCAGGCACAATCCTTCCCTTTATGGGTTTAGTATAATTGCATTGTATAAGTGTTTCTGCATTCTATATTTTTTTATAAAAAAAATCATTGTGTCATTGTTTACCGGCATGCATAAGCTATTTTTCACACGAATACCAAGGACATAGAAAGGTTGCCTGCATGGGTTACATTGACTGTTCGGCAAGTACGCTGAAAGCACTACTCAGAGAATTCCCGTCATGATTGTTCTTTGTATTTTTAAAATATTTGTTTTTAGCTCTTAGCGTTGCATTGTTTTTATCTGACGAAATCAAAGATGAGAAATCGAAAAGAAAAGACAACTCCATTTTTCGAAAGGCAAACAGAAGAAGCATAAAAAAATTCTGCGACTGTGTAACTTTCACAACTGATGTCAAACCATATTCAAGATCTGCTGTTTCAGACAATTTATATTTTGAATTACAATCGTCTTTAAACCTGCATATATTCTGTAAATGATGTCCCTTTGATTTACTTATGATATTGAACAACAGTACAACCAAGTTTTTTTTGTTATATTTTTTGTCTTGGTATACTATCACTTTACCCTGCCCTCCAAATTTAAATGTATAAATGTATTTATTCTTACAGGCTTTAGATGTACTATGCCATGGCAAATTCCGAAAGAGCAGATGTCATGCTAAGGTCATACAGAGGATACTTGAACTTTATATGAAAGTAGAAGATAAAAACATGAAAAAGAAACCGACTGTATATTGGTAGACCATCGAACCCCGACTTAAAAAATATAGCAATCTTTTTTGGGTATCAAATTGGACATATAATTTTAATCATAAGACTCACACGACGATAATAGATCGCTCTAAAAAGATTTAAGAAGTTTGTGCCTTTCTTTGTTGGTTAATTTAAATCAAGGCTGTCGGACCGTACAGTAAAACATACACAAGTCTTGATGAATATTCCATCACACAAGAAATGCAACAAAGGACATTGGGACAGAGAATAGGCACGATGACATTCAATGCAAATATGGGACCAGTTTAAAGGAACCAGTTTGATAATATACATGTATGTTATCTTTTTATCTTATGTTAGTTTTAACTTTGGGTCCGATTGATTATCGTCTTTAGCATCTTTTACAATTAAAACAAAAGACAATAAATTAATTTAAATATTTCAAATAGTATACAGTGTATTGAGACTTAATATAAGCGTTAATTGTAAGTTTATATATATTTATACATTTTCTCGTTCTACAGTCTGAAAGTATAATGTCTGTGTGTTATGAATTAAACTCACAACAAGGTGTATATTGAATAAAATTACGAATTAAATCTGTAATCGTTCATAAGAAACATGTTTATAAGATCTCAACCCTCCCCCTATACCTCTAGCGAATGTAGAAAAGTAAATGCATAACAATACGCACATTTAAAATTCAATTCAAGAAAAGTCCGAGTCTGATGTCAGAAGATGTAACCAAAGAAAATAAACAAAATGACAATAATACATAAATAACAACAGACTACTAGCAGTTAACTGACATACCAGCTCCAGACTTCAATTAAACTGATTAAAAGATTATGATTTCATCATATGAATATCAGGCACAATCCTTCCCTTTATGGGTTTAGTATAATTGCATTGTATAAGTGTTTCTGCATTTTATATTTTTTTATAAAAAAAATCATTGTGTCATTGTTTACCGGCATGCATAAGCTATTTTTCACACGAATTCCAAGGACATAGAAAGGTTGCCTGCATGGGTTACATTGACTGTTCGGCAAGTACGCTGAAAGCACTACTCAGAGAATTCCCGTCATGATTGTTCTTTGTATTTTTTAAATATTTGTTTTTAGCTCTTAGCGTTGCATTTTTTTTATCTGACGAAATCAAAGATGAGAAATCGAAAAGAAAAGACAACTCCATTTTTCGAAAGGCAAACAGAAGAAGCATAAAAAAATTCTGCGACTGTGTAACTTTCACAACTGATGTCAAACCATATTCAAGATCTGCTGTTTCAGACAATTTATATTTTGAATTACAATCGTCTTTAAACCTGCATATTTTCTGTAAATGATGTCCCTTTGATTTACTTATAATATTGAACAACAGTACAACCAAGTTTTTTTTGTTATATTTTTTGTCTTGGTATACTATCACTTTACCCTGCCCTCCAAATTTAATTGTATAAATGTATTTATTCTTACAGGCTTTAGATGTACTATGCCATGGCAAATTCTGAAAGAGCAGATGTCATGCTAAGGTCATACAGAGGACACTTGAACTTTATATGAAAGTAGAAGATAAAAACATGAAAAAGAAACCGACTGTATATTGGTAGACCATCGAACCCCGACTTAAAAAATATAGCAATCTTTTTTGGGTATCAAATTGGACATATAATTTTAATCATAAGACTCACACGACGATAATAGATCGCTCTTAAAAGATTTAAGAAGTTTGTGCCTTTCTTTGTTGGTTAGTTTAAATCAAAGCTGTCGGACCGTACAGTAAAACATACACAAGTCTTGATGAATATTCCATCACACAAGAAATGCAACAAAGGACATTGGGACAGAGAATAGGCACGATGACATTCAATGCAAATATGGGACCAGTTTAAAGGAACCAGTTTGATAATATACATGTATGTTATCTTTTTATCTTATGTTAGTTTTAACTTTGGGTCCGATTGATTATCGTCTTTAGCATCTTTTACAATTAAAACAAAAGACAATAAATTAATTTAAATATTTCAAATAGTATACAGTGTATTGAGACTTAATATGAGCGTTAATTGTAAGTTTATATATATTTATACATTTTCTCGTTCTACAGTCTGAAAGTATAATGTCTGTGTGTTATGAATTAAACTCACAACAAGGTGTATATTGAATAAAATTACGAATTAAATCTGTAATCGTTCATAAGAAACATGTTTATAAGATCTCAACCCTCCCCCTATACCTCTAGCGAATGTAGAAAAGTAAATGCATAACAATACGCACATTTAAAATTCAATTCAAGAAAAGTCCGAGTCTGATGTCAGAAGATGTAACCAAAGAAAATAAACAAAATGACAATAATACATAAATAACAACAGACTACTAGCAGTTAACTGACATACCAGCTCCAGACTTCAATTAAACTGATTAAAAGATTATGATTTCATCATATGAATATCAGGCACAATCCTTCCCTTTATGGGTTTAGTATAATTGCATTGTATAAGTGTTTCTGCATTTTATATTTTTTTATAAAAAAAATCATTGTGTCATTGTTTACCGGCATGCATAAGCTATTTTTCACACGAATTCCAAGGACATAGAAAGGTTGCCTGCATGGGTTACATTGACTGTTCGGCAAGTACACTGAAAGCACTACTCAGAGAATTCCCGTCATGATTGTTCTTTGTATTTTTAAAATATTTGTTTTTAGCTCTTAGCGTTGCATTTTTTTTATCTGACGAAATCAAAGATGAGAAATCGAAAAGAAAAGACAACTCCATTTTTCGAAAGGCAAACAGAAGAAGCATAAAAAAGATTCTGCGACTGTGTAACTTTCACAACTGATGTCAAACCATATTCAAGATCTGCTGTTTCAGACAATTTATATTTTGAATTACAATCGTCTTTAAACCTGCATATTTTCTGTAAATGATGTTCCTTTGATTTACTTATAATATTGAACAACAGTACAACCAAGTATTTTTGTTATATTTTTTGTCTTGGTATACTATCCCTTTACCCTGCCCTCCAAATTTAAATGTATAAATGTATTTATTCTTACAGGCTTTAGATGTACTATGCCATGGCAAATTCCGAAAGAACAGATGTCATGCTAAGGTCATACAGAGGACACTTGAACTTTATATGAAAGTAGAAGATAAAAACATGAAAAAGAAACCGACTGTAGTTAAACCAAAGAGAGTGGCAATTAAGGATGATTTAGAGTGGTAGGGATAAATTCTAAGCTTAGAACAGTTATCCATAAATGAAAGACACCATTCAAGTACAACTTTGCTGCATCCGATCCAAACAGTGCGAGGTGAAAAAAGAAATCTTTGCAGTCGAGATAATTATCTGCCGTTTTGTCAAAAGTTGGAAAAGTGCTTTGTGGTTCCGATTGTTCCGCTCAGTGAACGCGAAAATAATTCGAAAGGAACCAGTGTGATTTGTTTATTCATAAAAGGTGTTTTATTCTATTGGCTGTTTGCTTAATCCATGGTTTGTTTACTTATTCAAAGGTGAAAAGCTAATGGAGTGCCACCCATAATCCTTGATGCCACGCTTCTGTGCTTATTAAGCGTTACTGTTTCCCTTAGAATGTTTAGAAAATGAAAACTGTGGGGTATCATGAAAAATATATGACATTTGGAAGATTGTCCGACTATGAACAAAACGGTTTAGCCCTAACGTAAGACAGATCTTTAAATAATTACATTTAAGTCACTGATCATGCATAAATACATGTAGCAACATTTATCTTAAATGATCTCTAATTAAAGTGGGTTTTAAAAATCACAAAGGTCATTCAAAAACAAACTATGCCTATATTTACATATAATTATAAATTATCAGATTTGATGCAATTGAAGACCTTTAAAACGTTTTGTCTGCTTAATGACCGGAACGGTATAACAGTTGTGAGAGGGAAGATCTCAAAGTGTTCAAAATATATTTTCACATCTAAACCTTATGTTTAAAACTTTAACACGTTATAGGAATTTTAAAAATCAATTGACATCAAAACTAGACAAATTCGAAATGAACTTGAGAACAGTTTTATTCTGAAATATATTTTTAATGTAAAAAACTTGAATTTTATGATGATTTTTCTAACATCTAATTTTAGCAATGATTTTTGTGTGTTTCTATGTAAATCTAGAAAATGACACAGAAATCTTAACAACTATAGGTCACCGTATGGCCTTCAAAATGAGCAAAGCCCATACCGCATTGTCAGCTATAAAAGGCCCCGAAATGACAATGTAAAACAATTCAAACGGGAAAATTAATGGCCTTATTTATGTACGAAAAATGAACGAAAAACAAATATGTAACACATAAACAAACGACAACCACTGAATTACAGGCTCCTGACTTGGGACATGCACATAGTTATAAATTCGCCGAAATCTCTCAAATTAAGAACTTTAAATATGAAAAGCCGACGTTTTTAAATAATTTCTAAAATGCAGGAATTGTTAATGTATCATGTATAATGGTTTAATGCCATATAAGTACACTTGCTTCCACCAGAACACCACAATACATACGATATCAAAGGGGGTATACAAACTCGGTCGATCGAGAGAGAGAGAGAGAGAGGTTAAACAGATTCTGCTCTACTTGTTGTACGTTGTGATACTAGATGAGATAACAAATTCGGTAATAAGTTTCAGTTTTACCCATCATTGGTGGGCGTTGGTTCATATGTAAAAGGTTTCACAGTTTACGAAAATATTATGTCCGATAGGGATAGTACAATAGTTTCTTTACATTGGGGAACTCATGATCAACAACTCTTCCAGGAGTCCGCAACTTACCGAATTGACTGTACTTACATGAGCAGCACGACTTGACCGATGTCATATGTGGGGTAGGATCTGCTCACCATTCCGGAGCACCTCAGCACGACCTGACCGATGCCATATGTAGAGTAGGATCTGCTCACCATTCCGGAGCACCTCAGCACGACCTGACCGATGCCATATGTGGAGTAGGATCTGTTCACCATTCCGGAGCACCTCAGCACGACCTGACCGATGCCATATGTAGAGTAGGATCTGCCCACCATTCCGGAGCACCTCAGCACGACCTGACCGATGCCATATGTAGAGTAGGATCTGCTCACCATTCCGGAGCACCTCAGCACGACCTGACCGATGCCATATGTGGGGTAGGATCTGCTCACCATTCCGGAGCACCTCAGCACGACCTGACCGATGCCATATGTAGAGTAGGATCTGCTCACCATTCCGGAGCACCTCAGCACGACCTGACCGATGCCATATGTGGGGTAGGATCTGCTCACCATTCCGGAGCATCCATGAGCAGCACGACCTGACCGATGCCATATGTGGGGTAGGATCTGCTCACCATTCCAGAGCACCTCAGCACGACCTGACCGATGCCATATGTAGAGTAGGATCTGCACACCATTCCGGAGCACCTCAGCATGACCTGACCGATGCCATATGTGGGGTAGGATCTGCTCACCATTCCGGAGCACCCATGAGCAGCACGACCTGACCGATGTCAAATGTGGGGTAGGATCTGCTCACCATTCCGGAGCATCTATGAGCAGCACGACCTGACCGATGCCATATGTGGGGTAGGATCTGCTCACCATTCCGGAGCACCCCCGTTCTTTTAGGTGGTTTGAGTTGATGAATCTTTGTTTTCTGTTATGTGTCGTGGTATGTTTTCGTTTTTAATTTATCTTGCCATTGTCAGTTTGTTTAAACTTATGATTTTTAACTATCCATTTCGTACATTTGTGTCTGCCGCCTCTCTCCTCTCCCTTTTCTTTTTTTTCGCTTACGCAAGCATCAATTAACCTGCCTGTCGTATTAATAATATTCGTGTTGGTCCTGGTATTGGTTGAAATATTAGCCACTATGTGTAAGGCAAACACATCGAACCATTAGTTCAGTTAAACATTAACATGCCTGTTATGCAGTGGTTGTCGTTTGTTGTTACATATTTGTTTTTCGTTCATTTTTTGTACCTCAATTAGGCCGTTAGTTTTCTGGTTTGAATTGTTTTAAACTAGTCATTTCGGCGCCTTTTAAACTGTTAACGCTGACTATGCGGCATGAGTTTTGTTAATCAAGGCCATACGGTCACCTATACATGCTATACATGCTATAGTTGTTGATTTTTTTGTGTCATTTAGTCTCTTTCGGAGAGTTGTCTCATTAGCAATCTGATCATACCACATCTTTTTTATAATAACAGTCATTTTTCTTTCACATGAGGGAGATGCAAACCTATAAGTTGTTTTGTATATATGTACACATGATTGTCCACAATATTTTGTATACATATAATTGTATAAATATAAATTCGCCATACCTCAAATTATATAGTAGTACTTTTTAAAATGATCTTATTTTTTTAGGAATCTCCGTTTCCATACAACGCATCAAAAAGTGTTTCGCGGACTTTCATGCTGATGACAAAGGGCAATCGAGTCAGACCCGAGGGAACAAGCTTCAAAACGACAGATGAATTCGACTGAGATTGTATGTTTGTTGGACATCGGATTTGTGCAATATCAAAATAACTTATGTCTATTAATCACATTAAAACAACTTGGCAAGCAGTGGTTTGCCAAAATCACAACTGAAATGAAAGTCAGGTTTAAAAACTACCGAGAAAAGACGGTACTTAGAATATTTGTTTGTATTAATATATGATATACAAGTATTCCATTAGGTCGGGTTTTTTTTTTAGTATAATTTTATTTTCAAAGATAAACGAAGATGTGTTATGAGTGGCAATGAGACAACTCTGCATCCAATGAAATTGAGAAAAGAAATTGGGAATGTGTCAAAGCGACAACAACCCGACCATAGAGCAGACAACAGTCGAAGGCCACCAATGGGTCTACAATGTAGCGAGAATTCCCGCACCCCTAGGTGTCCTTCAGCTGGCCCCTAAAAATATGTATACTAGTACAGTGATAATGGACGTCATACTAAACTCCAAATTATACACAAGAAACTAAAATTAAAAATCATACAAGACTAACAAAGGTCAGAGGCTCCTGACTTGGGACAGGCGCAAAATTGCGGCGGGGTAATAACAACAGACTACTAGCTGTTAACTGACATGCCAGCTACAGACCTCAATTTAACTGATTGAAAGATTATGTCTTCATCATATGAATATCAGGCACAATCTCTCCCGTTAGGGGTTTAGTATCATGCTATCATAAAATATATGAGAAGAACATAACCCGTGTCATGCCAATAACTGTTCTTGTTTTAAATAAATGTGTTTAGTTCCGATGCAAAGACCCTATAAGTGAATCAATATTAAAGCCAAAATATGCAATCTTTAATGACCTGACAACAGTATCGTAACTATATCTCTTCTTAATAAGTCTGCTTAAAGGTTTTGTAAGCTTTTGAGGTGAATACTGACATTTTTGTGCTTTGTAAATGTTTATTTTCATGATTTTGAAAGGAATCTGAGATCTGTTGCTATCTTCTAAAATCAGATTTTAAAGTTAAAATGCTTCAATTGCATAGAGTGCATAATTTAGAGTACGCAATAATATATGTCACTCAATGTTAAATTACCAAGAATGATCAAAACAGGGCTTCTATACATTAAATTAATGATTAATGTATGTGCGAAGGGTACGTATTACACCAATTTCAGTTTGAAATATCATAAATTCTTGTGTACCCTTTACCTATTGTATTGACAATGGTCCATCTGAAGATGTTGACCTCTAGATATTTGTTGTTGCTATTTTTACTTTGTGTTATGGTCAAATCATTTCCCATATCTCTTTTATTAAAAAAAAATGGATTCAAAAACTAGTAACAATTCATGGACTCGAAACGGAACGAAACCCTGTTCATTTATAGGGTGACCATCTACTGCAATGAAAAAAATTGCCAACCATACAACTTAGCTTCAAAATCACGTTTACTTATATATGGGTTGTGGATTGGGACGTCTTTATACTTATATAAGGGTGTGGATTGGGATCCTCTATTTCTTGAATCAGTTTTCTTGTCCGTCTGTTTTTCTCCATTCTTTCTTTAAAAAAATACCAATAATCTCTTTTCATTGTATTTTAGTATCTCATTATTCCCTTATATTTCTTTCTTTGTCCATTTTTCTTTATTCATTATTTTGGCCCTTTATGTCCATTATTCACTATTCTGTAAACCAAATTTAACCCACTCTTTTGTTCCGAACAAATGTTGCAACTATCTCCTTGCTTAAACTATAGTCAACATACGTGGGATGTTTCAATGAGACACAGATGATGCCCCCTTTTGCATTTAATGTTATAAAGAGCATTCGGACGGTAAAATGTGACGCCACCTACAAGTTCTTAATTGTTCTTAGGTACATGATTTTTTATAAGTTGTTGTTGACTTTTAACTAGCTGTCAGTAACAGCGAGTACTTTAAGACTCAAAGAGTCTTTTTGCTGAAGGGAAGTACAAGTACCCGGTCAAGTCCACTGTTTTTGTAAGATGTATTTCAAATTAAATTCATCTATTGAGTTAAGATTTGTTCATCTGATTTTTACAGTCTGTTCTTATGTTGTACTGTAACACCATTGTACCAGTTGAGTCAGTAGCCTGTAGCCCTTTTTATACATAAATTATACCGTTAGTTTTGTCGATTGAATTGTTTTACTCTTTTTCTTTCTGTGCCTATTATAGCTGAATATGTGGTATGAGCTCTGACCGTACAGTGACCTATAGTTGTTAATTTTTGTGTAATTTGATCTCTTGGGATGCCTTGTCTTTATATATTGATCTGTGTTTTGTGGTAATATGAATTTTGTATAAGATTCATAAAATTTGGTTGAGGCAAAGTTAAGTTACAGGATGGACATAAAAAAATCCGCAATATTTGAATTTATAAATGGCATTACTCTAGAAATATAAAAGTGACGTCACCTTATTGCTGATTGCATTGAGTGTGTAGGTAACGGTACTACATATATATATTAAGTTAGCTTGCTTGCTGAACTTTGAAGTCATGATTAGGCTTGGTAAACTATCCTCCTTCAAGAATAGACGAGTCCGACAGATATCAAATCTATCTGTCTATAGGAATATTCTACTTCGAAAGGAGGGTAGTATATCTTATACCTAATAATGACTTCATAGTTCAGCTAGAAAGCAAGTTAACCAAATATATTATCTTCACACTCCATGCAATCGACTGAAATTCAAACTTGGTCTGTGTTTTGTAGTAATAAGCATTGTGTATAGTAACAGACGAACAATAATAAAACTAAATGGCCCCTCCACTACGGCGGGGCATACAAATAAAGGCAACAACAAATTTCTATTTTATGAAATGTATTTGTAAAACTACAGGCAAGACATGTTGGTCCTGTTATCTGGAAATCTATCATAAAATGACAAGTAATGGTCTCAACAACTAATGTAAGGGTTATAGGATGGTTCTTTTGTGGTTTATAAAAAATATACCACGAGTCCAAGCGTGACCAACTGCCTGATGACTTATGACTATACATATAATGACAAATACATATACAATTTACATGACTCCAATATAATTCTATGATGAACTGAACATCTGTTCCTTAAAAGTTGCAGACCAGCTACATAATGAACAATAATAAATCTTTTGTATAGAATGACAGAATAAAAGTTGTTAAAATTACTGTACACACAAAAATCGTAAAATGTTTGTGGAAAAAAATATAAGATTTTTAAACAAATCTTTATATCAACAATAAAAATATCTAAATTAAATAAAATGTTCTTTATTCTTTCAACACGTTTTTAGCTCACCTGGCCTGAGGGCCAAGTGAGCTTTTCCCATCACTTTGCGTCCGTCGTCCGTCGTCCGTCCCCGTTGTTAACTTTTACAAAAATCTTCTCCTCTGAAACTACTTGGCCAAATTGAACCAAACTTGTCCACAATCAATATTGGGGTATCTAGTTTAAAAAAATGTGTGGCGTGACCCCGCCAACCAACCAAGATGGGTGCCATGGCTAAAAATAGAATATAAGGGTAAAATGCAGTTTTTGGCTTATAATTCAAAAACCAAAGCATTTAGAGCAAATCTGACATGGATAAAATTGTTTATCAGGTCAAGATCTCTCTGCCCTGAAATTTTCAGATGAATCGGACAACCGGTTGATTGGTTGCTGCCCCTGAATTGGTAATTTTAAGGAAATTTTGCTCTTTTTGGTTATTATTCTGAATATTATTACAGATAGAGATTAACTGTAAACAGCAATAATGTTCAAAAAAGAAAGATTTACAAATAAGTCAACATGACCGAAATAGTCAGTTAATCCCTTTAGGAGTTATTGCCCTTTATAGTCAATTTTTAACCATTTTTCGTAAATCTTAATAATCTATTACAAAAATCTTCTCCTCTGAAACTACTGGGCCAAATTAATCCAAACTTGTCCACAATCATCTTTGGGGTATCTAGTTTAAAATAATGTGTAGCGTGACCCGGCCAACCAATTAAGATGGCTGCCATGGCTAAACATAGAACATAGGGGTGAAATGTAGATCTTGGCTTATATCTCTGAAACAAAAGCATTTAGAGCAAATCTGACATTATTAAAATTGTTTATCAGATTAAGACCTATCTGCCCTGAAATTTTCAGATGGATCGGACAACCTGTTGTTGGGTTACTGCCTCTGAATTGGTAATTTTAGGAACATTTTGCCATTTTTGGGTATTATCTTGAATATTATTATAGATATAGATAAACTGGAAACAGCAATAATGTTCAGCAAAGTAAGTTCTACAAATAAGTCAACATGACCAAAATTATCAGTTGACCCCCTTAAGGAGTTATTGCCCTTTATAATCAATTTTTAACCATTTTTCGTAAATCTTAATAATCTATTACAAAAATCTTCTCCTCTGAAACTACTGGGCCAAATTATTCCAAACTTGTCCACAATCATCTTTGGGGTACCTAGTTTAAAATAATGTGTGGCGTGACCCGGCCAACCAACCAAGATGGCTGCCATGGCTAAAAATAGAACATAGGGGTGAAATGTAGATCTTGTCTTATATCTCTGAAACAAAAGCATTTAGAGCAAATCTGACATTTATTAAAATTGTTTATCAGATTAAGACCTATCTGCCCTGAAATTTTCAGATGGATCGGACAACCTGTTGTTGGGTTACTGCCTCTGAATTGGTAATTTTAGGGACATTTTGCCATTTTTGGTTATTATCTTGAATATTATTATAGATATAGATCAACTGTAAACAGCAATAATGTTCAGCAAAGTAAGTTCTACAAATAAGTCAACATGACCAAAATTATCAGTTGACCCCTTAAGGAGTTATTGCCCTTTATAGTCAATTTTGACCAATTTTTCGTAAAGTTTTGTAATCTTTTACAAAAATCTTATCCTCTGAAACTACCGGGCCAAATTTAACCAAACTTGGCCACAATCATTATTGGGGTATTTAGTTTTAAAAATGTGTGGAGTGACCCACCCAACCAACCAAGTTGGCCGCCATGGCTAAAATTGAACATAGATATGAAATGTAGATTTTTGCTTCTATCTCTGAAACCAAAGCATTTAGAGCAAATCTGACATTGGTAAAATTGTTTATCAGTTCAAGATGTATCTGCCCTGAAATTTTCAGACAAATCGGACAACCTGTTGTTTGGTTGCTGCCCATATATTAGTAATTTTAAGGAAATTTTGCAGATTTTGGTTATTATCTTGAATATTATTATAGATAGAAATAAACTGTAAACAGCAATTATGTTCAGCACAATAAAATCTCCAAATAAGTGAACATGACCAAAATTGTCAACATGACCAAAATTGTCAATTGACCCCTAAAGGAGTTATTGCCCTTTATAGTCAATTGTTAACAATTTTTGTAAATTTTTGTAAATATTTGTAAATTTTTGCAAAATATTTTCCACTGTAATTACTGGGCCAAGTTCATTATAGATAGAGATAATTGTAGCAACAAGAATGTTCAGTAAAGAAAGATCTACAAACACATCACCATCACCAAAACACCATTTTGTCATGAATGTATCTGTGTCCATTGTTAATATGCACATAGACCAAGATGAGCGACACAGGCTCTTGAGAGCCTCTAGTTTAAACCCCTATAAGACCAATAATTATTCACTTTAGATTATCATCAAGCTTCACTTACACAATATTGGCCAGAGTAAGATGATAATCTAATAGCATTTTAGGTGAACTTAGCGAGTAACTGCTGAAAACTTTTGAATTAATAAATGTTGGATTAATAACTTTTAAATTCAGATACAACCGTGTGTATAGTATGTTGTGTAGTACACCCAATGGTAAGATGAAAGAAAACATCAAAACTGAAAGTTATTCTAACTGTATAAAAAAGTGGTACCTTTAGTCCTTCGTCATCTATGAAAAAAAATGTCCTTTGTACACATTTTTAGATTAAAATAAACAATTATGAAAGTTTATAAGTATATAAATACAAAGCATTTAAATATGGAAAGAAATAAGATAAAACTTGATATGTTAATTCAACCATAATTTTTATCACAACTCTAATAATTTATCAAAGTAATTTAAAACTTAAGTTATTTGGTATTGAGAGACTATGTTTGAAATAAGACTATTTTTGTTTATCTAAAAGAGAAGCTTGCCTCTATCTGTTAAATATATATAATATAAAAATACGAAGATATACGTATGATAGTCAATGAGACAACTTTCCATCAGAATCTTAAGTGGTTAATCTCCTTGTTCGTACATGTCATTGGTTGAATTTCCATTGTTTATAACATTTTAAACCAATCACAACGTTTTGGTGTACGCTTTTGAAAATATTACCCAGAAGGCAATATATTCTGAAACGGCGAATTGACATACAAGTCAGCGACTAGATGTGACCGTACAAGTTATTTTTCCCAAAAAAAATATTGTAACAGTCTTTGAAATTTTCAGTCTAGTATTTCAGTGTAAAAAATCTCGACTGACCAAATGTATGATATGAAAATATTGTTGAAATAAAGATGAGTTTAGAATATTTACCCTTCTGACATACTTATGCAAAATAAATTTTAAATGCTAATTTGTTATTAAAATGTTATTAAAATGTGCTATTATCTTGATTGATATGGAATAATGAAATTTGCAGCAGGAAAAAGGACAAAAAAATGTTTTATCTGATCTTCATTGGTAATCATTTGGATTATTTTAACAGGTATGGGCATACATTTTTATTTTCAATACCGTACCTCATAGAAGGAGAGTAGCGGAATCACTCGAGGATTGCCGATTGGTTAGGACATCATTCGTCATAACTCGGTCGATTCCGTACCTCATAGAAAGAGAGTAGCGGAGACACCCGAGGATTGCCGATTGGTTAGGACATCATTCGTCATAACTCCGCCGATTCCGTACCTCATAGAAGGAGAGTAGCGGAGACACCCGAGGATTGCCGATTGGTTAGGACATCATTCGTCATAACTCGGTCGATTCCGTACCTCATAGAAGGAGAGTAGAGGAGTCGCCCGAGGATTGCCGAATGGTTAGGACATACTTCTAAAATAACTCTGATTATCTCCCCTTTAATATTGTCAATAGTACTGTGAAGTGTTTTGATTGTCTATCTTATATGAACTATCAAAAACAAAAACATATCAAGAAAAATAGCACCTTACTAATCAAAACAAAATTTACAAATTTAGATGCAAACGAATTCACTGAAGATGAATATAACTTCCAATCACAAATTAGAAGAAATTGCATACAACTTCCAAACACAAAATCTATTCACAGTATGCATACCCTGTTCTATAAATAAAATACTCCAAATAATATATATACCAGCTTGTCAAATGTTTCATATGAAATACATATAGACCTATCAAAATTTATTTTCATAATTGTCAATTTTTCAATATCTGCACTGTTCATTACCTAAAAGCTTTTGATGTAGCTATCACTAAATTCTTAAAATTCTATAAATCAAACTCGGAAAAGAATTCCAATAAAATCAAAGAAAGGTCGGTTTCACAACTGCTTCAACTTAAAAAGAAAACATTTAAAAAAATGTTAATTATTCGTCTAAAAACCATGAATGGAAAATCTATGCCTAATAATTATTTATTAATCTCAGGAAAAGTTCAGAAATAAAACATAGAAAGGTTGAAAGATTGTTGTTTGCTTAATGTCCAGCGGCAAATATATGATAGGAGTTTTACATGAAATCTTTATCACAAAATAAACATTATACACGAATACTCATAAATCAGAAATGCAATCACGAGAATCTATAAAAAAATTAAGTTTATTTATTAATATTTCATCATTTTATTATAAAGATTATTTATATATTTGACCATATTCAACTGTAAAACAATGCAATAATAACCATTTAATTTTCTTATTTCATTATACAAAATAATAAGGAATATGAACGATGTATACTTCTATTAAATGAGGTAGGCCTTCACTTGGAATTCTCGTTTTATATAAAGTTTTTAAGTATTATACGGATTACTGCTCTTTCCTCGTTCACCCACGATATTTTTAGCAAAGCTACAATACCCATTCGTCACAGCTCGGTCGATTCCGTACCCTCATCTAAGAAGGGGAGTGGCGGATTCTACCGATGATTGCCGAATGCTACAATACCACTCGACTCGTACTCATTTACATGAAATATATTATGCTTTTCAATTCTTGAGGTTGTTTGATTAGTAACAGCATAAGAAAACTGAATAACAGTTTCATAGTTGATGGTAAAAATATTGTCATGAAAATAAAAGAAAAAAGTGAAGAGAGTATCTTGACTTCTTATTCTTTGATTTAACATTAGTTTACAAGATGATAATTTTCAACAACTTGAAAATTATCATCTTGTAAACTAATGTAAAATCAAAGAATATGAAGTCAAGATACTCTCTTCACATTTTTGTTACATTTACCATGTTAACAGATGAGTAGACAATAAATTTTTCAATGCTTATGTTTTTGATTTCACATTTTCGAAGGGTTAAATATTTCGCAGTGGTGTCTTGCCATGGCTTTGTTTGGACTTGAATGATTGTCCCTAATATTTTATTAACTGTGCATTTGCATTCTGATATCGAATATTAAATTTATTCGTTCATAGTGTATTAATTTACGTTTTTTGATTGAGTTAGATCTGCCAACTGATATTTTATCGTGTGTTTTTCTATGTTGTGATGTTATGCTATGGTTTCAGAAAAAGGGAGAAGGTTTGGATCCATTAAAACGTTTAATCCCGCTGCAAATGTTTGCACCTTTCCTAAGTCAGGAATCTGATGTACAGTAGTTGTCGTTTGTTTATGTAATTTATACGTGTTTCTCGTTTCTCATTTTTTTTATATAGATTAGACCGTTGGTTTTCCCGTTTGAATGTTTCTACACTAGTAATTGTGGGGTCCTTTATAGCTTGTTGTTTGGTGTGAGCCAAGGCTCCGTGTTGAAGTCCGTTCATTGACCTATAATGGTTTACTTTTTTTAAATTGTTATTTGGATGGAGAGTTGTCTCATTGGCACTCACACCACATCTTTCTATATCTATTAAAAATATTTTTGAAACTAAGTATACTTATAAAATTACTCTGGTCCATTCGAAAAGCAGACGTTTTCAAACTATCATCCATTAATTCTGTGACACCATTGTAGCTGCTCTCAATGGTGTAATATCTGAAGGTGATGTACCATTGGGAGTGGTCCTGAGTTCACTTTCTGCTTCTAATTCTGAAACTGATACGGGAACAGCCTTCGGCGGTGATGGTTCATATATTGGCTCTTGCTTCAGGACCATATCAGGATGAAATGTCATGGAACGCTCTAATTCAGTCATGTGACCGGGTGTGACGTGTTGAAAAGATGGAAGCATGCCAGGTGGAGGGCTACCAACCTGTAGAAGAGCGGGAGGTGGTGCACTAAGAGCAGCCAAAACAGAATTGTGACTCTGATATAGCTGGGGATATGTTGTGATGTGCTTCATGTCAATCACTGAAATACAATAACAACATTTTTTTTTTTATTAGATCAACACGGAATGCCATTTGAACTCACGGTTTCGGAATTCCAGACAAAGTTCTAATACTCTTTTACCGATTTATATGCGTCTGATTAGGGTTTACAAAATTGAGATTCAAAATAATGGACGACAAATTAATAAAAAATATAAAAATTTGGACTGCTAAAATAAGAATGAAGAAAAAGTGACTAGATAAATATAGAATAGAGAAATGGTATAAACAATTTGAGTCAACAATTAAAAAAAAAACTTGCGGTCATCAATGTCAACTTATAGAGTAAACCTATTGCAAACTCGGCGTTGGTCCAAATAATTATGACGTCTTTTAACATATTGTTTTGCTCCCTTGGGAGATTTATGAAACATATACCAAGCAGACTGCATAGTAATGAGGACTACCTACCGTCATCGGAAACTCACTAACATTATAAACACATACGTTAACAAACAACAAAACAGTAAAGAGAAGGAATAACTGCATGATGCTTTCTCTAGAGTATAATGTCAGTTGTATACTAGTGACACTAATTACCTTATTGATTGTCTGATCTGGTAATAAGGTAACTGGTAAGAATCATCTTGCATCTTACCCTTGATTTCAAGATTATCCAGACAAACACAAAAAAAGATTGGAGATACCTAGACCGATCAATCAGAAACACAAATAGTGTATTTAACCATCAGTTCTTAGATAAAGTAAGTTCATTTGCTATGCACCCTTCGTGATAGGCTCATAGAATTAGTCCGTAAAAACTTGGAAATTTTGTGGAATCTGATTACAGTTGAATGTTTGTAATGAATTGAAAATTATTGTTTAGTAACGATTAGGAACTTCTTTTAAACAATTGTAGAATAAACAAACTGATATTTCTAGTTGCATGTTTTATATCCGCGTTGGACTGATTCCAATAAGTATATATAAAGCAAATATGCTTTGACTGTAAGCCAGGAATTTTTTATATTAAAAATCGGAAAATGGGAAGCGGATTTTTTTGTATTTTTATAAAATATATTCAGTTTATCTTATGATTATGTTTTAGTGCGGTTCGTTTTTGCATACTCTTTAGTTTTTTGTGTATTGTTTTAAATGCCTGTTTACAGGACGCATGATGGTATACCGTTGTAATTCTGTCTGTCTGTCCGTCCGTCTTCAACATATTAGACAATAATCCCAAAACGATCCATTGTCCATAAAGGTTTGGTGAACTGTTCACATAAATAGACATTATATTCCTTGATTTTTGTTCCCCACCTATGATAGTAGAGGGGCATTATGATTTCTGGTCTGTGCATCCGTTTGTTCGATTTGTCCGTCCGTTTGTCCGTCTGTCCCGCTTCAGGTTAAAGTTTTTGTTTAAGATAGTTTTTGATGAAGTTGAAGTCCCATCCAAACTTATTACATATGTTCCCTATAATATGATCTTTCTAATTTGAATGCCAAACCAGATTTGCAATCAAATTTCACGGTCCACTGAACATCGCAAATGATAGTGCGAGTTGGGCATCCGTGTACTGTGGAAACAGTTTGTTATGAATATATTTATCTTCTTGAGTTATTTATTACAAAGAGGGAATTTCAATTTTTAGACACGAAATCAAAAATACTTTACGCAGTTTTCTTGAAGGTTTGGGGAATTGTGTATATCTATTGATGTAAGCTACCTTTCAATCTCATGGTACAGCTCGTTATTAGATTGTTATTTCTGTTTTTAGTTTTTTTTATTGATAAATGTGATAAGCTTTAATTCTTCAAAAGAAGTGCAATAATCATATTAATCAAAAGGTACTAGGATTATAATTTAGTAAGCCACACGCGCGTTTCGTCTACATAAGACTCATCAGTGACGCACAAATCAAAATTATTATAAAGCCAAACATGTACAAAGTTGCAGAGCATTGAGGATCCATGGGTAATTAAAAGAGGGACGAAAGATACCAAAGGGACAGTCAAACTCATAAATCTAAAACAAACTGACAACGCCATGGCTAAATTTTTTTTTTTACCAATTTCTTACTACGTAAATGCATCGGTAGTCTCCAGGTAGCGTGTTCGCCTCTAGTGCGGAAGTGTTGTCGGTCTTTGGTTCGAACCCTGGTATGGTCAAACCGAAGACTTTCAAATTAATATTTGCTGCTTCTTTGATAGACACGCGGCGTTAAGTAGTAAGAGCAAAGACTGGTCAATTAGGAGTCAAAATTGTTTGTTCCGGTCGATGACATGTCTTTCTTCCAACAGTTACCTTGTGAACAAGCACGTAAATTTTATGGATAATAGTGTCTGTCTAGTACAAATCAGGGTATCTATCTATATTACATTTACACGTTCTCGTCCTGGATTTACATATTAATTTGCCACTCGACATTTAGCAGACATCTTATTATGTAATTGATTAATAATTTCATTAATATGATAGTATGACCTCTGCCAAAAAATATGTTCTATTATTTAGTCTTTATCTGGCCATTCACAACAACCCGATATTTCTGAAACCCCAAACAGGTGACATGGGCACTTGGGGACAGGACAAATCTTTATGCCCTTTCATTTTTTTTTTAAAAATCCATATTTGGTTTTTTTCTATTAATCATTTTTTTGGGTCGTTTTACTGTATAATATGAACATAAATATGCTTGAAATAACTTGTATTTGCTATTTACTATCAATCTTAAGTTAACTATCCACAGCCTTTAAATACTGATAATATTCTATAGAGAAATTAATCATAATATTCAATGACTTTGCAGATTAAACTTTGCATACAGAGTCATTTCAAAAGCAAAATTATTGACGGAGAAACACATCTTCCTACGGTCCTTAATGGCCTTAAGGAAACTCTACCATTTCTTGTACTACAATTTTTATCTCAAGGGTTTTCAATGTTTTTATTTAAGTAAAAGAAAATTGAATTTCAATAACAACAAAAATATTTATTGCATTACCTGTTATCAATAAATTGTGTAAAGAAACCCAGTGACACATGTATTAATAAGGGACAAACATTCTGAAAAATACTTCCTCATGCATTTTAAAATGGATTGCCATGCGAAGAACACAGTAATTATATTGTTTCGTTCATTTTGAATACAGATTTATCTACTAAAACGGTGGGAAAACATGTGTTATCGTTAATTGACTATCATGCAGGCAATGGTAACATGAGTGTTATAGTAAAGCAGTATAACCTGTAAATGTACATGTACTTACTATAAGATTTATAGAAAATTCCACGCTATGAACGCCAATTCTCTAGAATATGTCCATGAGACCTAAGGTATATTGAGGTTGTTTGTAGATAAATAGAAGTCACTATCCTTTACGACATACAGTCATGTTGATATTGTTATGTGTTATTAACTTGTTACCTATTGTTTACATAGTTACAACTTAACACACACACTTATAAAAGTTTTGGTAGACAAACATCCCGAATTTGATCAATACGTCCACTTAAGGTAGATGGGGTGTCTAAATTATGATCTATAGAATTTTTTAATAATTTGCCAAATTGTATTTTATCTATGATGAGTTTATCTATAATGTATTTAGAATGAGTTTATTTACATATATGTCATTCTTTAAAAAAAAAAATGAGTTAAGGGGCTTATTTTCACGCTACAAGTTGCTCAAAATTGACAGATTTTGTATAGATTATGCATGGAAAACTCAATTTTCTGCCATACAACAAAAACTACACTATAGAATTGTGAGATAAAATATGAGAAGAAAGCTTTAAAAGTATGATTCAGGTTACCGCACCCGTTTTCTTGCTACATTATAAAATAGGTAAATTCCTAACACATTCTATTGTAAATGTACCTTTCTCTGAATTATCTGCCCTTAAATTTGAGTTGCCTTCCCTTATGTGGCGAAGTTGGAAAAAATTGATTCAGATTAAATTTTTCTGTTTTCCGTACGTAACAACCATAAATATCATAAAACCTGTCATTTCCTATATTCAAATGGAAATTCTTACACCTTTATTACATACTACTCTCAAAATTTGCAAATTCTATTTAAAGATATAAACCGATATATTTCCAAATCCAAGATAGAGGAAGACACCCTATCTACCTTAAGTCCGTAACAGGCCTTAACTGAGCCCGTTTTTTTTTTGTACCAGTATTCAAAAATAATTTTACAATGTGTATAGTTCGGTTATAGTAAACAGAATTACAAAAACAACATATTTTTTTTCCAATAATCCTTTCTCTTTCAATTGTATAAAAGACAATAACGAATGTTTTTGTCGAGAACGGAATTTCTAAAATATATCATTGTAATGAAGTTTATCATTGACCAAAGAGACATGTTTACCAAAAAAACAGGTAAACATACACTGCACGTATTGGTTTGATCTGTAACACAGTATGAATACAGTATAATAACGTCGATGCCTATATAAAATAAATTGAGTCCAAAGTATAAAAATAACAAAAATACTAACCTTCAAGTAAAATAAAAAACGGAACATCCTCAAAAACAATGTATGATTCGAAGTGCGATAAACAGAGATTTAATTTTAATATCTTTTAAGGTCAATGAAAAAGTTATTTATATTTAAAGACACATTTTAAGAAACTCTTTCATTTTGGTTTTAAATCTTATGTTAGGTTCCGTTTATCCCAAAAAGCTGAGAAGAATTATTTTTATATTAATAATGCTGTGTATTTTTGTTAATTGATACAATTGCTGTCCTTATTCATCACACCTCGTTTTTTTAGGGACGGTAAACTATTTTCTTATCTAAATGTTGTCTGTCTGTTTGATTTGTTTGAAGGTTTATTTAGCTTTCTATAACTTTCATCTACGAACTATATCATATATTTGTTACTCCAAATTTGACTGAAATTTTCACACCTAACCTATTTATCTATGATATCCAGATATAATTTGATTTTCAAATAATAATTTTGGAAAATTTGAAAGTAAAGACTAACGATTATATATAATTTTTGTAAATATAAAATAATAGATTTTGACTATATTAAACCTTGATTTTTCTTTTTTACTTTGAAATTACTTGAATGTATGTAGTGTTTTTTCGCTATTCACCAAGAAATGATTGAATAATTAGATGTGGTACATATATGTGTGACATTGAGACAATTCTCCATTCAAGTCATAGTCAGGTGGGAACAACCCCTCAATCATATTATTGCTATGAATATCCCTTTTGTGAGTGGTCAATTTAAGTTATAAATTTATATGCAAAATGGCTCATTTTCCCCAATGAACTATATATCTTTCTGATATTAAACACAACACATATCAAAGAATTTTGCAATAACCCTTGTCTTCAACATATGTGATTGCTTTGATAGTATTCAAAATGAATAAGTGGACCCCTCTTTTAGAAATGTTGTTTAAAATATAATGCATTTCTCCTCCTTTGAAGTTAAAAATTCTACGTTTTTTTTTATCTTCTTTTCTACAGCAGTAAAATGATCCCTTTGTTTGAGGAAGGGTTTTACACGTGTAGTACTTTTGGGGCCCTTTATAGCTTTTTGGTCGGTGTGAGCCAATGCTCCGTGTTGAAGGCCGTTCATTGACCTAAAATGGTTTACTTTTATAAATTGTTATTTGGATGGAGAATTGTCTCATTGGCACTCATACAACATCTTCCTATATGTAATAGTAATAAATAAAGCTCATAGTGCGGACTTTTACACACGGCTTTGACGTAGACCAAACAACAAGCTATAAGGTACCAAGAAATTACTAGTGTAAACAACTCAAAACCAACGATATTATCTACATATACAACCGGAGCGAGACATATGAACTACATCAACAAACGATAATTACCAAATAACAGGCTTCTGAATCAGAACAGGTGCATAGGCATGCAGCGGGTATGGACAATTTTGTTCTACCGGCATACAATATGATTGCAGTTGAAGCCAACTCCTCCCCTTCAGACTTTCTGTAACAACGAAAATCAACATGAGTTTGATTAGGCATGTAAGTAAGGTGAAGAAAAAGTATGCTTTGATCTGTACAGGTATTTATATATAGGAGCACTCACACTTGGGATATCTGGGTTTAATGCTCTATCAAACATTTACACAACTATATACAGAGTGTGATATAAAACATTATATACTGTAAGTAAGACTGTGAATTTTAAAATCAAGTGTTAATATCTTTTTTTATAATATTTAAAAAAAAAACGGTAAAAGAAAGGAAAATAGACATGATTTCATATCCCGAAGCGGGAAGCGAAACTATTTCAAAAAAACTGTTGAGAAAAGAATATATGTGGGTTGGTCCGTCGAACAAGGAATTAAATTAATGTGGCCTTAAAGTGAAACATCATTATTTTAAGCAAATAGAAACAGGATCGTAGCTTACTAAAATTTTTAATTGTAATGTTTATATCCAGTTTAACTGAATGTGTCGTTGGTGTCCTAAGCAAGTAACAAGTTATGTAACTGTATATGTGCGTGTATCATGCAAATTACAATATTATCAGTTACATAGTGTGTTAGTTACCTAATACAGTATAAATGGGTTCAGTAAATTAGAAGTTATCTTTAAGGTCAAACGCGAATATCACAAAATCTGTCACATTTTCTTATAATCCTATAATGAATATTGCCCAAACTTAATACATTGTGGCCAGCTTTCCTACATGGAAAGGTCTTTTTTTAATATATGTATACGAATGATTCTGAATGGCAATTAATAGTATAGCTTTAAACATGTTGATATTGGTATTATTTGATAAACATCATTATTGATACTCGTTTTCGTGCTACATGTATTACAAGTTCGTGCTCCCTTCGTGTCAATTCTGAACTTCTTTAAAATTATGTATATCTTTTACTTTATCAAATGATAAACTAATAAGATACGTCATGCCCTTCATTATAACCAGAAATTCGTTTTTACAAAATTTTCAATCTACGATTGTTCATAGGATTCTACCATGTAATTCCTTTTATTTAAATGTAAATTAACAGAAACTGAACTACATACATTTTGTTAAGAAATTAGAGAAAATATTTTTCACATTTTTTGGGAATGTAATGTAACACAAAACTTCTGGCTTTTTATTATAGATTGGATTAAAAATTATGACATCATCTTGCCTTTCAGGGCAAAATAGGTAATTTTAGGTGTTTCTGAGGATTCTGTCAACAGTAAAACAGTTAATGATGTGTTTTTGTTACTTTTACTATATATACAAATGTAGATGTAAGAGCATATTGCCCAAAAAATATGGTGGGATAGAATATTTAAAGTATTAGATACAAAAAAAAATATGTTTGTTTCTTAACCTCTACACAAAAAATAAAAATGGATCAGTGGTAATTGTTAGAAGCAGCATTTAATTAACAAAATCAATTGTAATATTTATATCTATTATACCATTATGCATGTTATGGTTCAATCGATCTTACAAGTGTTAATTAACTTTTTATACTTTGTGTCTAAAACTGTATTATGTGAATTCATATGTTTCCTCTTATACATTGTTTTCTATTGAATAACAACCACGTACTCAGAATGGGGGGAGGGTATAGAATTAAATCCTGATTGTCCTGATTATCTGTAAAAATGTATTGCTATTCAAACGAAAATCATTTTTAGATGGTAAAAATTCATGTGTGTCTTACTTCATGCAGTTAGTCAGATACATTATAATTTTTATTGTGTATGAATAATTATTTCTAAGGTTTATATCTATATTAATTAGTGGGGTTAATTTCACAGTCTAAATGAGCCTTAGTGCGTATTAAAACCTGGACGCATTAGAATGGTATATCACACTTTAGTGTGAATTATTTTGTCAAAATGAGTGTAATTCATATACAAATATAACATGTGAGCTGGAAAAAGAGGATGTAAAATAAAAAAATAAATCAAGTGGCAGTTATGGCATGCACATACAATACGGTAAACCATGACATCACAACACATCCTATTATCACAAAAATACATTAATTTCCTATCTGATATAAATAGAACTATACTCGACGAATTTTTTGTCACGCTTTTAAATCTAAAGCACCTCATGAACTTATAATAAATTCGTAACCATAATGAACTGAAAATAATCATTATCATTAAATTTGTCCTTTGTTTTGTCTTATAGCGAGCTTTAATTTACCACTTCCTCACACCCTGTTTCCCCTAAAATAAAATAAAAATCGGTCAGATAGAATACATTATTTGGTGAATTCAATATTTGAGTATGACTTATATCAACAATCGAGATTTGATTTGGATTCAATTTCAACGGATTAAAATATATCAAGTAACAAACTAAAATTTAAATGTAGTAAGAAATAGAGGCGCCAGAAGGAATTATCTAATAATGATAAGCGTACGTAACTTGTACTAATAGATACTTTTAGTTGAAACCATGATCTTATGTCCTTTGTTTGTGTATTCAACAATGAGACTACCGATCAAATTATGAAAGTAAGTGTAATACTTATTTATCGGTTATGCTATATTTATTATTCACTGCAGTCACATATTTCAGATGTTAGACTAATGATATTAAGCACAGAGTTTCAGTGGTTAGGTCGATTATAACTTTTGCTCTATCAAAAAGATCTAGCTGTCACTTTAAACCAGTACTTGTGGAAAATGAACTATACGGTTTTCTAAGAAATATAATATATAGTAACATTAGAGATCATCAAAGGCTTCATTGAGCAACTTCTTATTTTTCGAATGTCGGAGCACCTCTTGACAGTCTCCCGAATGATCGAAACATTATAAAACCGTACGTGTCCGTTCCCACACTGTGGTAGAGAGCATTTAACATTATCTTTACGTTAAAACTAAGGTCTCATTTCTGGCAAGCACATATTTATCTTAGGTTATTTTTGCTATTGATTTAGTAAGTTTTCTTGTGTAAGATTATTCAATGATTCTTT
Source organism: Mytilus edulis (assembly GCF_963676685.1). Lineage (NCBI taxonomy): Eukaryota > Metazoa > Mollusca > Bivalvia > Mytilida > Mytilidae > Mytilus > Mytilus edulis. The sequence goes on along the minus strand of NC_092355.1, from coordinate 21,460,167 downwards.
TATGTTATATTTAACCCGGTAAAGGTTATTTGAAAGTTTTTTTGTCGTGTCATTGGAAATCGATTTTACATTGTTTGTGTGCATTGGTGTAATACCAATATTTGTATAGGAACAATGTTACTTATCTTATGTATTGAACTTGATATGTGTTTACCCTTTTAACCGTTGTACATCATAAATTCAAAATGGAGGAAAGCTAACTTAAGTAAGTAACATTAAAATAATGTATTTTATAGACAATATAAAAATAAAATGATATATTTTTATAATATACGTCTAAACACACATGATTGATGAAAAGAAAATGCAAGTAGGGATGTGGTTAATTTCTAATGACTCAAGTCCTTAGACTCATCTGAATATATTTCGAGAATATTTTTGTCAAATGTAAATTTCAATAAAATTTAGGATGTGAACTGGATTTTAGGGGCTATCTTTAAAAAGATTTGCAAACTTCATATTTTGATAACGAAAGTATATTATCGCTATTTCATGAAGTTTCCTTTTTAACTTATTGACTGATAATTTCAGTAGTATAGTATTTGAACGACTCCAGCGCACCCCCTAAAAAAAAAATTTGACCCCTAAAAAATTACCCTCATTTCAAGTAAAAAAGCACTAAATTTTCATAAAAAAAGCAAAAACACCAAAAAACACCAAATTTTCTTACTCCCAAAAAATTTTTTTTTTTTACTTTGGAAAAAAAAAACGTTATTAAAAACACCCAAAAAACAACAAAAAAAAATTCCAAAAACAAAAATTAAAAAAACCAGGAGAACAGGCAGAGAAAGAATTCTGTGGGATTTAAGGGAGTTTGCTTCTCAGTTTCAAAGTAATTAACTTTTCAAAACACTAGTTTATATTGATAGGGGATTAACAAAGGAATCCAAAGAGCAAAAAAAATAATATAGGTCACCGTGCTTGTTTTCGAGATATTAGCCATTGAAATTTCTCTCTTGACTTTTCATAGCATTATCATTGACAAGCTGAAGTTCTCAAAAAATCCAAAACATGACAAGCCAGCTTCCTTAAGAGAAAAAAAAAATCAATTTTTACTTTTAAAAATGAAACAACCAACAGCTCCTGATTTATATCCAGAATTACCTTTTGAAGACGGTCAGAATTATAGACTACAAAAAATAACAGAAATAGAAAAAACATTAATAAATGAGAGAGATAAACGTAAATCACTATACACAAAATATAAACGCGGAGTTAATGTTACTGATGGTGTTGATACAAGTTTTATTTCGACATCTGTTGTTTTAGCTGGTATAGGAATAGCTTTTCCTATCTTACTTCCCATACAAATTGCAGCTGTTTTATGTGGAAGTTTAGGAGGTCTAGTTAAATTAATTAGAAGAAAGTTGACAACAAAATCAAAATAACATTATGAAATTAAAACAATGGCAGAATGCAAGTTAAACAGCATAAAAGATTTAATATCAAAATCTTTAACTGACGGACAGATAAGTGCAGAAGAATTTTTAATCAGTTTTGGATGAATTAGAAAAATACAACAAAATGAAAGAAAATATACGAACAAAACAAACACAAACAGTAATGAATGATAATGAAAGAAAAAAATTAATTGAAGATACAGAAGCTAGGGTAAAAAGTGAATTAAAAAAAAAATGGAAAATATCTAATTTGTTTTAATAAAATTACAATAATTAATGACCCACCTCCTAAATATGAATTAAATTCTCTTTAAAAAAATGGCTGAAGGAGATGTTGAGTTTGATAATCCTGAAATTAAAAATGATGATGATGATGATTATGAAGAAGAAGAAACGTCTTTTCAAGATGATGAAGAGTTTCAAAATAATATAAATAAGGAATTTGAAAAATCAAGAGATTTATCAGAAAATGATGCTAAAATTCGTAAAAAAGAAACTACAAAAAAAATGATAAAACGATTTTATAAAAAAAATGGTGAAACTATACGTAATGAAGAGGTTATTTTTGTTGGGGAAGATGATTATGGAAGACCAATGTTTTTTTTATAAAAGATGAAAAAGGTAATGATATTAAAATAACATTTTACAAAGGAGGAGTATTAAATTTTTATAAATTTGACACTCTTAAAACATATCATGGTGTTAATTTTGTCAGGGATGTTTTAGGTGTAGATGATTATAAAATATCTGATAATTTAAGAGAAGCTAGAGCAGATTTTCAAGATTTTCAAAGAACGATAAAATCACCAATTCGTGAACTCGATAATATAGAAATTCCATTACAAGAAATATCTACACAACAAGAAGGGCAAGAATTATTAGAAATAGCAAGTAATGAAGAAACACATGTGAAAGAAATAGAAACTTCATTTATTGAACAAGGAACATCTTTCATAAATGAAGAAACACAAACATATATGACAAAAAGAGAGATGGATGGTATAATCAGTGCAATGACATCAGTAAAAGAAGAGATTGCAAATGAATTAGCAAAACTGAATGAAACAAATAAAGACTTAGCAAAAGAAAATGCCAAATTAGAACAAGCTAAAGAAGACAATGATGAATTTCAAATAGATAGAATAAGTAGTCGAATAAGAGAGTTGGAATCTGAGAGAAGTGCAAGACTAGAAGTAATTAATATTAATAAAGAAAAACTACGTAGTCAAGTGAACAGATTTAAACAAACAATACATAAAATGTTAAACGAAGACAAAACATTAGGTGAAAGAATAAGAACATTATTCAGAGAACAAGGAATAACAATAGTTAGTGTTTAACTGCTTTTGGAATGATTATTGGTGTTATTGTTGAGGCATTTACTGGTTCTCCTTCTCCTTCTCCTTCTCCTCCATCAAAAGGTGGTGGTGTACAAGATTGGATGAAAAAACAATTAAAAAATCTTGGAAAATTATTATCTTTTCTTGCAGGAAAATTAGCAGCTGCATTACCTGGTATTATAGGTTCTATCGTTTCTTGGTTATTGTCTGCAACAAAAGACGTAGTAAATTGGTTTGCAAACAACTTATGGGCATTGCTTATTTTAGTTGTTAGTTTATTGTTTACTGCTGCTAGAGATTATTTGAAAAAATAAAGTGTTGTAAATCCTATTACAATACTTACAAATATTATTGCTTGTTTATTATCTTCATGATCTTCATGTTCAATTTTTTTTATTGGATCTATTTTTGGTTCTTTAGGCTTTTCAGGTTTTATAGGTTCTTGTGGTTTTACAGGTTCTTTTGGTTTAAAATCAACATGATCAAAATTTTTATTTATTTAAATCATCATTAAACCCAAGTGTTTGATTTTCTGTTGCAATTATAATTTTATTATTATAACCAACAATAGTTCCAATTTGTAAAACCATATCACTGGGAGACATATATAAACCAAGTCCATAAGCATAATCAACTTTACTTCTTGCGTATTTTAAAACATTTTGATAATTTGATATCTGAGTGGGTAAATCAATAGGACTATTAATAACATCTTGTACATTTGCTAAGAATTGTTTTTGTGCATCAAATCCTGTTCCTACTTTTAAAATTTCTGTTTTTGTTTGAGATTGTGCACCCAACAAAGCCCATACGTAAATTTTAATACTTTCATTAATACGTTCAATACCTGCTCGTGTAAAACCTTCTGATTTTTCTAATATAAATGTTGTCCAAGCCATACTTATATCTTTTTCATGCTTAAGTGTATCACGAATATTAAAGAAAGGACCTTTACTTTTATGATGATATCTGTATTCACCACTTGGTTTATAATACATTTTAAAACTTCCTAATCCTTGACATGATGATTCTAGTTTTTGTCTCGAATTTGTATCTATTGAAACATTAAATTCTTTACATCATTTTTGATATACAGCTTTGTCATATGAGTTCTTATAATAACAGAAAGAAGAATCTGTTGGTAAAGGTGATTTAAGTTCTTTTAAAATTCTTGCAATACAATAATAAAAAGATTTTGTAAGATTTGAAGTATGTAACAAATGATCATTATAAGAAATCCCACATCCTGTACTTGCACACCATACTGCAAAGTTTAATTGACATTGCCACCAATCAAATGAAGAATGAATCCATGTATTCCATGGTTCGTTGGTGTGTAATGATGGGTTTTGATAGTTTTGAAATAAATCAGGAAAAGCTGTTTTAAAGTTCTCTTTTTGATTTACAAATATTGTTTGATTTACAAGATTTGTTTTTAATTGATGATCTTTTTCAGAATATTTAATACCTGGATTATCTGAAACATTAGGATTATATTTAAATTCTTTTGTTATCATTTTTTTTATATTAAAAATGTTTCATACTATTTCAAATATTGATAATACAATAAACTTAGAACAATACATAAATAACAGAAATGGAAATAAACGTATTGGTTTGAAATTTATAAGATACAGTATATGTTGGTATAATGTTTATCATGGGTTTATAAAGAAAACCGGAGAGACACAGCAAAGGCTTATGAATGGTTATTATAGTTTTCAACAAATAGTGGATGAATTTCAAAAAGAAAATATTGTATTATCCGTAAATGAAGCAAATGGTATCGCTTCATTAAACACTACTACTGAGTTAAGGATAAGTAAGGGTTTGGGAAATATGTTAGGATTTAATAATAAACGTAAATTCGAACCTAATGAATTACATTATGGAAATAAATTTGTGGATTTTGCTATCCATAAATCATTATATATCCATTTGGAACAAGTTAGCACTTCTCATAATTATCTTGATGGTAAGTCAAGTACATTATTGGCTGTTATTCCAGTTGAAAATAAAGAGTTTGGTGAAGTTATAACAGCAAGATTTGAGCATCCGGAATATAAGTGTTTAGTAAATGATGTTATAACAGAATTGAAATTAGAAATAAGAGATGAAAATAATAACAAGATAATTAATCATTTACCAATTAATTGTGTTTTAGAAGTTATATAATTTATTTAATAAAATGAGCATACTTGGTGTCAAAAAAAAAAACGTAGAAAAAGAAATATTAAATATGAAGAGTGAGCTTCAAACAATGGATACTAAGGATAAAAATTTACATCGGAGTATCGCTGCCCTAACCATCAGAGTTTTAAATGTTGAAAATATAGTTAGTAATATTGAAAATAAACCAGACAGAAAAATAATAAGTATATATGCTGGAATTGATGGTCCATTACATTCAAATAAAAAGTTTAATTTTGGTGATGGTGGTGGTAATTATGTAATGAACTTTCCAGGACAAATATTGGGTATAAGTTTATTAAGTTTAAGAACAAACACAGATCATATAGAAGTTTGGATAACTGTTAATAATATGCTAATTGGTTACGCACTATTATTAAATAGTGGTGACACACACACATATCATAACTATAGTACACCTCCACCTATAAAAATTAAGGCTGGAGATTTAATAGGTTTTATTAGTATGAGTAATAATTCTACATGTATCAATACTCAAGTAACAGCGGTAATTGAATTGTTTTTATAACAAATTTAATCCTTAAAAATGTCGGCATACGGAAACAAATTCAATCCTTACAGAAAAATAAGAGAACCCCGTGGTGTGAAAGGTATTAATCAAAGTGTATCAATAACAAATAATCCTTCAACTATTAATCAAAATCAACAGCTATTAGTGAGATTCTCCAATCTAAGCAATAATGATGTTATTGTTCCTGGAACAACCAGATTGGCATTTGAAATAGAACTCACATCTACAGACGACAATGCAACTATATATCAAAACATAGGAAGAGCAATAGTTAAAAAAACAACAATTCGTATAAGTGGAAATGAAATTATGTCAATTGATGATAGTGATATTTATCATTGTTATGTAGATTTATGGAAATCTACATCTGAACGTTTAAATATGGCATACCAAGGTATTGGTGAAACAAACATGTTAAAACACAGAGTTGGCGCGGATGATAAAGCATCAGACATAGGCGATGAAGCAATTGCAACTGCATATGGTGCAAGATTTTGTATCCCACTTGATTTTGAATTATTAGAAACTCATATGCCTTTTTATCAAGCAGGTCTTGGTGATAGACTTGAATATGAACTTACATTTAATAATTATAGCAATGTTATTAAATCAACAGATACATCTGCAAGTTATACAATCAAAAACATTTGTTTAGAATTTGATATGGTTACTGATGCAGAATTAGCAAGACAGATAAGACAACAAGTTGATGGTAAGATGGTTATTTTGTACGATAGAATACTAAGACATAGAAAAATAACAAAAAAACAAATCTGATACATTGTGGAATATTCATTCAAATGTTCCAGCTAGAAGTATGAAAGGAATTCTAATGTTGTTCGAAGATCCTGAAAGAACAAGTACCGAAACTTATTATAATCCTAACATAACAAAAGTAGAAATGACAATAGAAGGTGTTCCAAATCAACTATACAGTCAAGGAATGAAATCATATCAACAATGGGATGAAATAAATAAATTCTTTGCTTTAAATTCAAAAAGAAATAAAACAACAGAAGAAGTTTTAAAAGAGTTAAATTTATCCTATACAACATTAGAAAAATATCTTACAACTAATTATGCATTATGGTTAGATTTACGTTCAACAGATGACAATTCGTTACACGGTTCAGGTAGAAAAATTGAAAATGCTTCTGAAGGTATTACTATCCAAATAACTAAAACAGCAGGAGCAAATAAAGTAATAAATGTTTATCTGTTTGTTATACAAGATGCACAAATTAATTTTGAAGATGGAAGATTTAAAGAAGTTAATTACTAGTAAGCGAGCGAAGCGAACGGTTCCCCTTAAAAAATGGAAACAAACGAGCGGAGCGAGATACACTCCGATTCCCTTTATGAATTACCAAAATATCCCCATTGTGCTATTATATGTGGACAAACAGGATGTGGAAAAACAGAGTTTGTTCTTGATTTATTAGAAAAAGAATATAGTGGAGTTTTCAAATATATAATTATTATTTGTCCAACCATCCAATGGAACAAAGCATACAAAAATCGTGAATGGATTGATGATGTTAGAAAACCAAAAACCAAAAATTTAATAATTGTTAATCCTATTGTTGAAGTGAGAGAAGCGAACGGTTCCCTTTATGAAGAAGAGAAGCTACAAGAACTATTAAGAATGTTCTTTAAAAAATATGCTGGTCATTCAACATTATATATCATTGATGACTGCAGTGCAACAAAAGAACTAACAAAGAAAAAAGATATGCTGTCCGAGCTTGCCTTTTCAGGAAGACATGCGGAACAATCAGTGTGGGTCATTTCACAGAGATACAACTCTGTTTTAAAAGATTTAAGAGAACAAACAAAATGGTTATGCATGTTCTACACAAAAGATAGAGATAGTTTTGATAATTGCCTAAGAGAAAATGATGTTATTCCTACTTTGGAAGAAAGACAAAGAATAAAGGAAGAACTTAAAAAAAAGAAACATCGTAAATTAATATTAAAGACAGATCAACCTACTGATTATTGGTTACTTAATTAATTTTTTTAGCAATTCTCAAGTAATGCTTAAGTAATGCTTAAGTAATGCTTAAGTAATTTAACCAAAATAAGCAATAAAAAAAGCAATGCTGTTGGAAATACTAACAATTGCAACAAACACTGCAGTCTTATCATTGGTTGGATATGTTGTATTTAATTTTTTTAAAGTTAAAAATAAATTATATCCGTTTTTTGAAACGTGTAAAATGAATGCTGAAGAATTATTAAGCGAGCAAATTGTGGAAAACATAAATATTGATGATGATAAACAAGCGAGCGAAGTGAACGGTTCCCTTCAAGAAAAAAAACCGCGAAAGATTATCATCCGTTGTTGCTGGTGGGAGTAGTAAACAATATCTGGGTAAAGAATTACAACTGTCAGATATTGATAAAATGACAACAGAACAAATAAACAAACTATACTGTAAATATGAAGCAAGATTGGGAGCTAGTATGACCAAGACATTAGGAAACACTTTTATAAATTTATATGTCATGGGTGTATCAAAGTATTTCAAAGTTGTTAATCCACCAATTTTGATACAAGACTTAGAGGAAGATCCTTTTATCAATAATGCTTTAACTAATACATGTTGTGAACTGTACTATAGATATGGAATGTATCTTGCTCCTTTTACTGCAATGTTAATAACAGCAAGACATATCGAACCACTCGCTTCGCTCGATTTCCGAAAAAAAGATGAAAATAATGACATAAAAAATGATGAATGAAACTCCTGAACAAATAAAAAACAAAGAAGAAAAAAAAGAAGTATTTAAAAAACCCAAACCAAAAGACCCAAAAAGAGTAGCTGCTGGTAAGAAAGGTGCAGAAGTAAGAATAAGAAATGCAGAATTGAGAAAAAAAGAAGTAGAAAAATTAATAAAAGAAAATTTAAAAATCAAACAAATAACAAAAGATTCTGATACAGAAACAGATTATGAATCAAACGAACATATTCCTTCGGTCAAGAAACACTCCAGTTCCCTAGTTGATTACAAATTTGTACTTTTTTCTATAGGTATTGTTGGATTGGGATTGTTTTTTTACAACCAAAGTAAGAAACCAGAAAGAATGATTAAAGAAGTAACAAAACCAGAAAAACAAAAGAAAGAAATTGATCCTTTTGAATTTAATTAAATTTAGTACATTCAAATGACAACTCAAAAAGACAGAAAACAAATAGCAAATATGTTATATCATGCTGGAGTGGAAACATTGTTAACAGTTGGATATGCAGAAATAGGTAAAAAGGTATTAAGGAGGCCAGCTCCAAAAGTGGATTTTAATATGAATGATGTTGTAATGTTATCCATTGATATATTACTTGCAATGGCAACAAAAGATATGTTGATTAAGCAAGGTATTATACCTGCTGATATTATGAAGTAATTTTTTTATTATAAAATGGCAAGTGCTTTAGCAATGATGCTTGGTGGGGCAATAACAAATGCTTTTGCATTTTCAGGGAGTAATTATTTATTTTCACATATGGGTAGTAATGCAAATGAAGAGAAAATAAGACATGATAAAGCTATAGAAAAATTAGAAAAAGCACAAGCAGAATGGAATAAAAAAAGAATACAAAGATTAGATTTTATAAATGAACAATTACAAAAGGAACATCATGCGGTTCAGACTTTTGATGATGTTGACCAGGCAATAAAACTATACTATCGTGTCACGAATAAAAAATTAACTTCATTATCACCTAAACCTACATTAAGTGATTTTTATACTCCATCAGAAGACCAGAAAAATAGAGAAATTGCATTTGTTGTTGGTGGTATGACATTAACTGGTTTTATTGTTTGGATAATAAAATAAATTAAAATCCAAAAGGTTGAGTATCTATTCTATTATCTAAAATATATCTTTTGTCGTCGAATGGAGACATACTTATTTTATTTACTTCATTAACAAACATTTTGTGTTTGCTAGAGTTCATTGTACACATTTTATTCATTTTGGTTTTATTATTGAACAAACAATCTTTATAATGATCAAATTTAATATCTTTATTTATTGTAGTTTTTCCAATTCCTTTTAATTTTTTTTCTTCACTTAAATCTGTTAATGTAAAAGAATATGCTTTACTTTTTAAAAAAACTATTTCATTCATAACTTTCCCCGTTAATTCATCTTTAAATTTTCCTGGTACTTTTTTATTTTTTTCAGAATACAAAGGATGATCTTTTGGATAGTTTGAAGTATCTAAATGATCTTTTAATTTTTTCATATCCTCATAAATATCTTCAGTTTCTATATTTAAAAATAAACTATCTGTATCACTTGCAATTATTGCATTTTTTCCCCATAATTCATTAGCAACATCATAATAAAAGCTATACATTAATTGTTTTGAATAATCTAATATAGCTTGTCCTAAATAAATAGGTTTATTAAATTTAACAGAAGTAACATTATTTTCAATTGCAACAAAGTTATCATTAAATATTATTGAGTCTTTAAAATTTGGTTTTTTTATATATTTTTTTACTTCTTCCTTGTCTGTAAATAATTTTATTTCACTTCTTCCTCTTATATTTTCTACAGTTTTTCCATAGAAACTTACAATCATTAGTTTCCATTGATCTTTTTCAAATTCTGTTTTTGCTTTAGTTCTTTGTTCTGTATTGAAATTTATGTATTTTGCTAACCAATTTGATTCTTTAAATGAAATTGTTCTGTAAACTTTTGTTACCTTTATTCCAAGTTTTATATATTTTTTTAAAATGCTATCGTGAATTATATATATTTTTTTTATCTCTCAATGTTAAAAATAATTTTTCTTCATTACCAAATGGTTTGTCTCCCAATAGATTTAATTGGTAATCAGATAATTCTTCTTTTTTTATTTTCATCTTTTCTGGTGCTAAAGGATATTCATATGTTTTCTTTTTACATTTTTTTGTATATTGTAAATCACATTCAATTAAACATCCTCTTCCTTTTTGGAATATTTTTATAATAATTTGGATCTTTTTCCCATTTAAAATCTCCTGTAGGAAGTTTTTGTGACATTGCCCAACCATATAAATTATTTGCATCTAGATATAACAAAAATTTTTCTTCAAAAAATTTATTTAAATCTTTTCCTCCTTTTATTAATTCTAAACCTTCTTTTTCTTCATGTTCATCTATTATTCTATAATCTTCATTATAATTTGTTGTATATTTATTAAAAGCTTTTACATGTCTAGGACCTAATACTCCAGAAAATCCTCCTCTTATTCCTTTTTCAAACATTTGTAACATATCAACATCAGTCAACAATTCTAATTCTACTCCAGTAAATTTTAAACCACATTGCCATGTAAGTCCTGGTGCAGAATAACAACAACATGGGTCTATTTCATGATATTTTATAAAGAATTTTCTAAATTTTTCGAATGCATCGGCTAAGATAAGAACATCTGTTTTGAGATATAAAATATGATAGTCTAATAAAGTTTTACAATTATAATGTTCCCAGACTCTTTGTGCATGTTTGTACTCTTCTTTTGTAATTGTTTCTTTTTTTAATTTAGAATAAAACTTTTCTATTTCAGGAAGTTTTTTATCTTCAAATTTTTTTTATAGAATCTATGTATTCATATGGATAGAATCCTTTTTGTTTTAAAAGAGCTATATTACCTTTAAACTCTTTTTCTAAAATAGGAAACTCATCCATTGATTTTGCAATATCTGATAAGCCTTTTAACATAAATCTATATGAATCTAGGAATCTGAATTTTTTATAATTTGATCCATAATCTATAGAAATATAATTTTCTGAGTTTTTAGAAAGAAGTTTTACTTTATTATATTCATCTTCATATTTCATTAATTCTTCGATTAAAAAGTGGAAATCATAATTCGATCCATTATGAAAGAACACGGGTATTAATTTTGTTGCTTTACCTTCTTTTGTGTTACACGATTGACACGCTGCTCCTCTATATTTACCTGAAAGATTATTATGTTCTCTTACTTTTTCGCTTTCTTTAAATTCTTCTCCACAAATATAACATCCAGTTGCTTCTTGAAATTCATCTTCTTCATGATTATTTAATATTGGTTTTTTCTTTTCGTTAAGGTAGATCTTATAAGTTATTTCTTTGTATATCTTCATTACTTTTTCCACATATTTTTCTACTGCATCATCACCAACATAAGAAAAGTATTGTGGTTTATATATTTCTGGATAATCAGAATGAACATACATACCATAACTATTTATTTCTTGTTTACTTATTGGTTTTATATAAGATTTATTAGGATCTGGAGTACATGATTGCATGGGTATATTATATGCTTCGAAATCACAATATATAACAAATGGTAATTTATTTTTAAAATGATGATTATTGAATTCAAGAATATTTTTTCCTGGTTTTGGCATTATGGTTTTACAATGTTCGTTATCATAACATATTTTTTTATGTTTTATTAGTGTTTCTTCTCTTTGAAATCCTTGCAAACAGTTTCTACATATAAACGATTTATTTCTATTCTTATCACACATAAAACTATTTAAATCTTTAATTAGACAATAATGAGTATTTTCGTTACTTTCAATGTATAAGAGATCAATTACGTTTTTACTTTCTACATTTGATATATAAACTGGATGTAAAGATTGTTTATTTGTTTGATCCTCTAAAGCAAATACATTTATACTTATATTATTTTGTTTCTCTACTTTTGGGATATCTTTTATTGATACAGGATATTCAATTCCTTTCATGTTAATTTCATTTTCATATTCTTTATATTTAGTTACTCTTTGTTTGTCTTTATTGGCTGGAAATAAACTTGCTAATATTGACTAAAGAAAACACTTATTATCCTTTTTATTTTGGACATTAATAATATTACTTGATTTAAATTGAAGGGGAATATAAGACGAAGCTCTTTGATATTCATATTTATATAGTTTTACTTTTACACTTTTGATACCATCGAAAACAAAACCAGATCCTCTTTCTTGAAATTTATGTACCCAAGCTTTAAATTTATCTAACAAATTATTGTAAAATGTAGATAAATTGTTTTGTGTTAGGACAACTTCAACAGGATGAGAGTAATGACTTTCTATTCTATCAAATGCCATAGGAGTTGTAAATTCACTTGTTATTATTATCTTTATTTTCAAAGGAAATTGATTAATAACTATTTTATCTTTTAATAAGTTTATGTATTTAGTTGCATTGATTTCTTCTTTATCATCAATAGTAGTTTCAGTAATAAGATCTTTAAAGGATTTTTTAGATCCCATTTTGTAATATTAAATTTTAATTATATTATTTTCTTGGATATAAATTCCAATAAGTAGGATTTCTAGACATAAATTCATCATAAGCTTGTTTATATTTTTCTTTGTTATTTTGATAATGATTTTGTTTTGAAGGTTTTAAACATTCTTTACATGCAGATTTAACTCCCAGTGGTTTGTCTTTTGATTTATAATATTTACTTAATAACTTGTATTCATTACAAATTGAACAATGTTTTCTCATTTCCATTTTAAAAAAAAACATTTTAGTTACTTCAAAATGTCTAAAACAAATCTAACAAATAAATTAGCAGATGAACTACATCATAGAGTTGTAAAATCTTTTCCTAAAAGACGTGTTTATGTTCATTCAATAGATCAAACATGGGCAGTTGATTTAATAGATATGCAACCATATTCAAAACAAAATAAACACTATAAATATTTATTAGCAGTTATAGATGTTTTTAGTAAATATGGTTGGTTAATCCCTGTGAAAAATAAAACAGGAGTAACAGTCAGTGAAGCTTTTAAAACATTATTTAAAGAAAGAAAACCAATATATATTTGGTTAGATAAAGGATCCGAATTTTATAATCGACAAGTAAAAGAATTGTTAAAAGATAATAACATAAAGTTATATTCAACTGAGAATGAAGAAAAATCCAGTGTAGTGGAACGATGGATAGGAACAATGAAACAACATATGTATAAATACTTTACTGCTAATGAAACTTTTAAATATTATGATATATTAGATAAATTAGTTAAAAATTATAATAATACAGTACATTCTTCAATTGAAATGACACCTATTGAAGCAAGTAAATCAAAAAATGAATTAACAGTGTATAAAAATTTATATCCAGAAAAGGAGTAAATTTGAAAAGGGTTATACTACTCGTTGGAGAAAAGAAATATTTGTAATTGAAAAAGTTTTAAATACAATTCCTTTTACTTATAAAATAATGGATTTAAAAGGCGAAGAAATAACAAGTGCTTTCTATGAACAAGAATTACTTTTGACTAAGTTTTAAATCTCTAGGTAGATTTAAAATCCATTGAATAAATCCATTAAATCTTAAATGTCTGTTTTGTATAGCAAACAGTAATTACTGGTTTGAATAGTTGAAACGTTGTGAATTTGATATTTAAATCTAACTACAGTCAATTGTAATATTATATATATTAATAAAAGGACAAATTCAATAAGCGTCAGTAAAAGTTTAATAGTTGTAAACAAAATTCTCAGGTAAAATTTACAATAACCTGTAACAATATTAAATGGCAAATTTAATTAAAAACCGCACTTTGTTACCTGTAAATATTTACAATGATCGATTTAGTTTATTTAAAAGTCATATCCTATTAAATTGAATATAAACAGTTTGCTTGGATACAGTAAATCAAGCTTATTATAACAGTCACTCAGGTATGTAGAAATACAGAATCCATTATCAGTTAATAGTCAACACATAATCCTTAGCAACGGCGCTACTGCAGTGTCACCGTTACCATGTTATGAAATCGATAGTAAAGTGGGTCTGTACATGACAAACAAAAACAAGTATTGTACTATACATAGCGTATCCTCTTAAAGCATCGGTAAAGTCATAACTTCTTAAGATGATTCCATTTCTCGTGTGGAACATATATCAGGTTCGTGTCTCCAAAATGTGTTCATCTCTGGTCTGCTGTTAAACAAAGCTACAAGTTCTTTCTTAAGCTTGTAGATCTCGGTGAAAGAAAGTCCAAAACACACTCTTGACAACCATGTAAATATTTCCAATGATCGATTTAGTCTATTTAAAAGTCATGTCCTATTAAAATGTAAAAAGCAATTTAAGTTGTAGTCGTATTGATCCGTTTTATTACTAGACTATATTGATAGAATTAATTAAAAATCAAGGTTGGGGCGCACTGGGGAAATTTTATTTTTCTTAAATCCCACAGAATTCTTTTTCTGCCTGTTCTCCCGGTTTTTTTTTTTTTTTTTTTTTGGAATTTGGGTGTTTTTAATAACGTTTTTTTTTCCAAAGTAAAAAAAAAATTTTTTTGGGAGTAAGAAAATTTGGTGTTTTTTGGGTGTTTTTGCTTTTTTTTATGAAAATTTAGGGCTTTTTTACTTGAAATGAGGGTAATTTTTTAGGGGTCAAATTTTTTTTAGGGGGGTGCGCTGGAGTCGTTCAAGTACTATACTACTAATTTCCTTTCTTAGCAGAGTAGAGTCATATACAAATTATTGCTAGAAACTTAGGGCACGTGCTAAAATAGCAGTAAACAGATTATAATTGGTTATCTCAACTCGATTGATTTTCTCACTGCCGTCGTACCGGTTGAACGGATTGAAATATATCAAGTAACATACTAAAATTTAAATGTAGTAAGAAATAGAGGCGCCAAAAGGAATTATCTAATAATAATAAGCGTACGTAACTTGTACTAATAGATACTTTTAGTTGAAACCATGATCTTATGTCCTTTGTTTGTGTATTCAACAATGAGACTACCGATCAAATTATGAAAGTAAGTGTAATACTTATTTATCGGTTATGCTATATTTATTATTCACTGCATTCACATATTTCAGATGTTAGACTAATGATATTAAGCACAGAGTTTCAGTGGTTAGGTCGATTATAACTTTTGCTCTATCAAAAAGATCTAGCTGTCACTTTGAACCAGTACTTGTGGAAAATGAACCATACGGTTTTCTTAGAAATATTATATAGTAACATTAGAGATCATCAAAGTTTTCATTGAGCAAATTGTTATTTTTTGAATGTCGGAGCACCTCTTGACAGTCTCCCGAATGACCGAAACATTACAAAACTGTACGGGTCCGTTCCCACACTGTGGTAGAGAGCATTTAACATTATCTTTACGTTAAAACTAAGGTCTCATTTCTGGCAAGCACATATTTATCTTAGGTTATTTTTGCTATTGATTTAGTAAGTTTTCTTGCGTAAGATAATTCAATAATTCTCCTATATTATATTTTACCTGGTAAAAGTTATCTGAATGTTTTTTGTCATGCCAAAGGAAATCGATTTTACATTGTTTGTGTGCATTGGTATAATACCAATATTTGTTCTGGAACAATGTTACTTATTTTATGTATTGAACTTGATATGTTTTTACCCTTTTAACGTTGGATATCATAAATTCAAACTAGAGGAAAGCTAACTTAAGTAAGTAACATTAAAATAATGTATTTTATAGACAAGACATAAAAAATCTTATGATATATTTTTATAATATACGTCTAAACACACATGCTTGATGAAAAGAAAATGCAAGTAGGGATATGGATAATTTATAATGATTCAAGTCCTTAGAATCATCGGAATGTATTTCTAGAATATATGTGGCAAATGTAAGTTCCATTAAAATTTAAGGGATGTGAGCTGGGGTTATCTTTAAAAAGATTTTGAAAACTTCAGATTTTGATAACGAAAGTATATTATCGCTATTTCATGAAGTTTCCTTTTTAACTTATTGACTGATAATTTCATTTCTAAGCAGAGTAGAGTCATATAAAAAATTATTGTTAGAAACTTAGGGCAAGTGCCCGTAGTCAATGAAATCAACTACATCGTCATAGATAAAATAGCAATAAACAGATTATAATTGGTTATAACAACTCGATTGATTTTCTCACTTTCGTCGTACCGGTTGAACGGACTGAAATATATCAAGTAACATACTAAAATTTAAATGTAGTAAGAAATAGAGGCACCAAAAGGAATTATCTAATAATGATAACCGTACGTAACTTGTACTAATAGATACTTTTAGTTGAAACCATGATCTTATGTCCTTTGTTTGTGTATTCAACAATGAGACTACCGATCAAATTATGAAAGTAAGTGTAATACTTATTTATCGGTTATGCTATATTTATTATTCACTGCATTCACATATTTCAGATGTAAGACTAATGATATTAAGCACAGGGTTTCAGTGGTTAGGTCGATTTGAACTTTTGCTCTATTAAAAAGATCTAGCTTTTACTTTGAACCAGTACTTGTGGAAAATGAACCATACGGTTTTCTAAGAAATATAATATATAGTAACATTAGAGATCATCAAAGGCTTCATTGAGCAACTTGTTATTTTTCGAATGTCGGAGCACCTCTTGACAGTCTCCCGAATGATCGAAACATTATAAAACCGTACGTGTCCGTTCCCACACTGTGGTAGAGAGCATTTAACATTATCTTTACGTTAAAACTAAGGTCTCATTTCTGGCAAGCACATATTTATCTTAGGTTATTTTTGCTATTGATTTAGTAAGTTTTCTTGTGTAAGATTATTCAATGATTCTTTTATGTTATATTTAACCCGGTAAAGGTTATTTGAAAGTTTTTTGTCATGCTATAGGAAATCGATTTTACATTGTTTGTTTGCATTGGTGTAATACCAATATTTGTATAGGAACAATGTTACTTATCTTATGTATTGAACTTGATATGTGTTAACCCTTTTAACCGTTGTACATCATAATTTCAAAATGGAGGAAAGCTAACTTAAGTAAGTAACATTAAAATAATGTATTTTATAGACAATATAAAAATAAAATGATATATTTTTATAATATACGTCTAAACACACATGATTGATGAAAAGAAAATGCAAGTAGGGATGTTGTTAATTTCTTATGACTCAAGTCCTTAGACTCATCTGAATATATTTCGAGAATATTTTTGTGAAATGTAAATTCCAATAAAATTTAGGATGTGAACTGGATTTTAGGGGTTATCTTTAAAAAGATTTTGAAAACTTCATATTTTGATAACGCAAGTATATTATCGCTATTTCATGAAGTTTCCTTTTTAACTTATTGACTGATAATTTCATTTCTAAGCAGAGTAGAGTCATATAAAAAATTATTGTTAGAAACTTAGGGCAAGTGCCCGTAGTCAATGAAATCAACTACATCGTCATAGATAAAATAGCAATAAACAGATTATAATTGGTTATCTCAACTCGATTGATTTTCTCACTGCCGTCGTACCGGTTGAACGGACTGAAATATATTAAGTAACATACTATAATTTAAATGTAGTAAGAAATAGAGGCGCCAAAAGGAATTATCTAATAATGATAACCGTACGTAACTTGTACTAATAGATACTTTTAGTTGAAACCATGATCTTATGTCCTTTGTTTGTGTATTCAACAATGAGACTACCGATCAAATTATGAAAGTAAGTGTAATACTTATTTATCGGTTATGCTATATTTATTATTCACTGCATTCACATATTTCAGATGTTAGACTAATGATATTAAGCACAGAGTTTCAGTGGTTAGGTCGATTTGAACTTTTGCTCTATTAAAAAGATCTAGCTTTTACTTTGAACCAGTACTTGTGGAAAATGAACCATACGGTTTTCTAAGAAATATTATATAGTAACATTAGAGAGTTTTCATTGAGCAACTTGTTATTTTTTTAATGTCGGAGCACCTCTTGACAGTCTCCCGAATGACCGAAACATTATAAAACCGTACGGGTCCGTTCCCACACTGTGGTAGAGAGCATTTAACATTATCTTTACGCTAAAACTAAGGTCTCATTTCTGGCAAGCCCATATTTATCTTAGGTTATTTTTGCTATTGATTTAGTAAGTTTTCTTGTGTTAGACAATTCATTGATTCTCCTATATTATATTTTACCTGCTAAAAGTTATCTGAAAGTTTTTTGTCATGCTATAGGAAATCGATTTTACATTGTTTGTGTGCATTAGTGTAATACCAATATTTGTATAGGAACAATCTTACATATCTTATGTATTGAACTTGATATGTGTTTACCCTATTAACCGTTGTACATCATAAATTCAAAATGGAGGAATGTTAACTTAAGTAAGTAACATTATGTTTTGTGTATAGAAACGATAAAAAAAAGACTGAGATAATATGTATATACACCTGATGGATAAAAGAAAAATGCAAGTAGGGATATTGATAATTTATAATGACCTTAGAATCATCGGAGTGTATTTCAAGAATATATTTGTCAAATGTAAATTGCATTAAAATTTAGGATGTGAGCTTTTGAAAACTTCATATTTTGATAACGCAAGTATATCACCGCTATTTCATGAAGTTTCCTTTTTATATTATTGACTGATAATTTCATTTCTTAGCACAGTAGAGTCATATAAAAATTATTGTTAGAAACTTAGGGCAAGTGCCCGTAGTCAATGAAATCAACTACATCGTCATAGATAAAATAGCAATAAACAGATTATAATTGGTTATAACAACTCGATTGATTTTCTCACTTTCGTCGTACCGGTTCAAACGAGAAACTCAATCTCGTTGAGATGATCAACGATAATCAATAATTACACATCAATCCTCTTTCATTTCATTCCCCTCTTTATAACAATTATGTTTAAGCAGAACACATAATAAGTTATTATTTTATGAAACAGCATATAGATTATTTTCCAAAACTGACAATAGATTTGAATTTAGGTAGTGTATTGAAAATGTGGTTGTTACTATCCTACGCATACTTAAAGTTAAAAGATTTCAGCTATGCCTTTATTGCATGTTGGTCAAAATGCTCAATGTGAATATGGAATTTGTGTTAAAAATTTCATGTATTTTACATTACCGCATACTCTTGTACAAACCCACCCTTGAGGCTGCATCCAAATAAGACGTGGAATGTATGCCAACGATTCCATAAGTACAAAACATTTAAGAATAAAACTCCTTATGATCCTGACTTCTTCAAAATGCATGATACTATGGGTTGGGTAAACTTTAACAATTACAATCTACCAGCGAATGATTGAAATTAACGTTATCACTTTGTATTGTCGCATACAGTTATTGCAAGTGTAATCACATGTCCACTGATTGTGAGAAAAGTATTTTAGATTCTTACAACTGTTAGAATAGAATGGAAAATGTCCCACTGATGCATTCATGCATGCCATCAGATCTACATTAAATGTAAAAAGCTTATCAAGTATCATCAAATCCTTCAAATATCTAAATTTCATATACCAGTAAATTATAAGCTAGCGGATTTGCTTACAGTTTAAAAGTTGTTTCGATCGTCTGTTAATCAAACATCTTAACACCTAAAACATTTTGCTTTTTTGTTAAAAAGACAAAATTAATGTAAAGCAAAACAACATGAACAAAGTGATTGTCAGATAGTTCAGAAATTTTTATACAAAACGTGACAGCAAATTTTATTTACATAATAATGTTGTGTTTAACAATGACTATACAAAAATAGGGTGAGAGACAATAGTGCACGACCCGAAGGGAAGTGCATAGTTGTCTCTCACCCTGGCTACTATTTTCCATAGTCAATGATGTTAAACACAACATTAATATCAGTATTATACTGACTGTTTCAAATAGTGCTAATTATGTATTTCTATGTAAAAATAACTTTATAGTATGAAAAGAAGCCCTTTATGTAACTCCTTATATATATATATATATATATGCTGTCTTAAAGAAAGTTGATTATGCTACTTGACTGTTAGAAAGAGTTACACATAAATAGATCAAAAAATATTTGTTTTGAGGTGAAATGTTTGATTTTAACTCTATCTGAATATAAATCTTTATTAACTAGTTAAACAAGTAGAATTCTGCTTAGGTTGGTGTTGAAGGCTGTCTTAAAATTGCTAAGAGTCACCTTTATTTTGCTTAATGTTGAAGGCATGAAGTCATTGCCCGGTACTATTATGGATTTTGTCTAAATAAGGTTTATTTCACACCCCTTCCATTTCATTCTTAATAACATTTTCCATAGAACTCATAACTTACACACAGTGATGTGGTCATAACTATTTATTTGTATCAAATAAAATTATTGTTCAATTGTAATAGTTAATCAATTTTCAGGCTAATAAATTCAACCCACTTGTTTGTTTAAGCAACTAAGCTTCGCCTTTGCACGTGAAATTCACAATGATTGACGTGACAATCAATAGTCTATTGGAACAGCAAGGCATACTATTTTCACATAGTGCATTTAACGCTACATATTTCTTTTGAAAACTATGCAAAAATTGAGCAATTTTGCTATATCGAAGAACATTCTTACAGGAAGTATAATAATCATTCATACATCCAGTTTCCTTCCTGATCGTGACATATTGTATTACAAGAATCACAGATCTTTAAACGTGTTCAAATAAAATGCTACTTCAGAAACCGAATGATCATATTATGTACAGAGTGATGTGATTTAATTGAATAATACATAGCGAGCCCCTAAATTTATGAACAGTTATAAAACATGGAAGTCAAAATAACTTTTTTCTCCTCTCTGTTGCTGTATTGACTATTTTGTATTACTTACATGAAACAAGATACATATAGAATATAATGAGTTTTTTTCGCTTTTGTATCAGCTTTATCAGAAAGCGATGCCACTAACGGGAGCTGATATTTCAGCTGATGAAATCACTTTAAAAAAATGCCATAATTCTGTTTATCGGCATTAAGTCTTCTTTGTTTATCTTTTTTCTATTAAGAATATCAATAAAATTACAAGTTAAACAACTTTTACACGTACAAAACGTTGGATAGTTTTTCGGTTATATGGATGAAGTATCGGGTATTTCGTAGATAAAATGACGCAGATGGATAAGAGTACGTGAAGTTGCTGCACGCATATAAATCGTCATTGTCTAAATTTTCAGGTATCAAGTCCTATCCATTATTTATATGGGGACAAAGTCCCCAATAACAGTAGAAAAATCAATAAAATAAAAATTTTAAAAAATAGGGAAAATTTTCCCGAAATTTTCATTGTACTAATGAACTCAAACTCGTTCAAACTTTTTTTTGTCGTGTTTTGAATTTCCGCATCTACGCAGAAATCTACAATGTACCTCTTTTTTCCGGTATCGTTTGTATGAAACTTTGAGTAAAATATATATTTAGCAGTCTAGTATAAAATAGGATAGAACGCAATACCAATTTCCTTTTTAATAATTCCTTGATATGAAAAAAAGATACATGATGATAGCGTTTCTTTGTTAACATTGCATATGACGTCATAAATTAAATAACGTCACAACTAAAATCCCTATCAACAGAACCAAAATCGGAAACGTTACGGTATTTCCTTATCTTTTTTTTAACAAATATCTAAGTTACAAAAAATAATTCATACAGACTTCGTCCCCATTCACAGGTAATGCCTGCAGCCTCATATTATGGAGACGAAGTCCCCAAAACAGTAGAAAAGTCAATAAAAAAAAAATTTTAAATCGGGAAAATTGTACTAATGAACTCAAATCGTTCAAACTTTTTTTATCGCTTTTTAAAATTCCCGCATTTGCGGAGAACGCAGAAATCTACTTCCATCTTCCGGTCTCGTTGTCGTGAGACTTTGAGTAGTCTAGTAAAATATAGGAACTCAAGGAACACAATACTAATTTTTCATTTTTTTTTAATAATTCTTTGTCTTTGATATGAATTAACGTTACCTGATGCATTGCGTTTCTTTGTTTACATTGAACATGACGTCATAACTAAAATAACGTCACAAGTAAAATCGGATAGTTACGGTATTTACGTTTCTTTTTTTTAACAAATATTTAATTTACAAAAAAATAATGCATACAGACTTCGTTCCCATTCACGGGTAATGCCTGTCTCATAATAATGGCCCAACAATGAAAATGTACAAAGTGCCGATACATGTAAATACTTAAAATCAAACAGAAATCATTGAGTTTAGAAAAGAAAATCAGTAGAAATATTATTTCACTCGTATAACGTCCAGATGGGCGACATATACGAAGTGATGACACTATTTCACTAGGCACTGATGAAATTTCAAACTGTAATTATAAAATTTAATTTTTAATTTTTAATTTCAAAGCTTAATAGTAATAATTTTATTTTTGAAAAGCAGGAGCTTGTATAGTCCTCGTGTTGGTAGATAGAATGGCTTCTCAGACCCCAATAAAAAGCTCAACTTCGGTTGATTTAGAGAAAAAAATAAGTGAAATCCAACATCCGTCACATGCAGGTAAGATGATTTAAGTTTTACATGACTCATTTATGCATCGGTAATCCTTTTTCTAAAACAAAAATATCAATAACATATAAACTAAATTGTGGTTGCTTATATATGAATTCTTTCACTGCACCAAATGTGATACCATATTTTTCCACTAGAGACAGTTTAATTTTCAATGATCCTCCAAAAAGATGTGTTCTCTGAATGTAACGTCATGCATGGTCACCTTTTGTAATGACGTCTCAATTGTAAATTATGTCGAGCACAGTGACGTATTTATCTATTGGAAATTCCATTCTAAATATTTATCCTTGTAATGTAGTATTAATAGGTTTGTATGTTCTAGGTCATGTTATTAATACGTTTATTTAGTTGGGTTGGCATTTGATACCTCATACTTTAATTTTAAAATCATAATTTACAAAAATAACATAAATTCAATTAACAAATTCCACAAAACGATATTCAAATTTGTTAAAACTGTTTTGGTTAAATATAATGATTGATTAAAAAACCCTAGCTGTTTTCACATTGGCACTTGTGAGTATTCATGTTACATTGTAGGTACTTGTACAACACCGAATTTAATTAAAAATCTTCTTCATTTCCTTATTTCCCAAAATGAAACATAAGTTATCGCGAAAGTAGTTGTACAGATAGGGTTTCTCCTTTCCGGCCAATACAAAAGTGCAATCATTGAATTGTGTGCAAAAATATGGTATCTCCGATGAGTTTTTACAAACTTTTTATTCTTTGGTATAACTGACTAAATCTCAAACGGGATCATGAAATTCTATTGAGTAGCACGCACACTTTTTTTAATTGTAGTTCCTTATTAAATTCAAAAACTGTTTTTTTATCTGCAGCTGTTGAATCAATGATAGTTTCTCAAACTTTTAAACAAAATCATCAAAGAACATGTTCAATTTCTTAATTTTTAAAATGGCTGTTTTACTCCAGTTTGGAGACATATATGACAGATGTAAAACAATGTTCTAAATTTAGTTAGCCCATCTAGTATATATATTTTAAAGAAAAATGAAATCTTCCTTGATTATTTTCAATTTTTAAAACAGAAATTCTGAACAGTCGCACAACAACAAAAAACTGGACATATTATCTTCAAAGCAAAACACAATATAACCATCTCATTCAACTAATTGAATGTATCCATATATTGTGAAAAACATTATTCTAAAAGAGCTTAACCACATTTTGGGCCTATAAAAACCATCTCTTCAAGCCAACAGAATCGAACTAAACATTTTCAAAAATTATGTTCACTGCAAACTTTTGCATTCACAAAGCATTCAGACACGTTGACATTCTGTTCATTTTAGAATATGATCATGTTAATTTCAGATCTTTGGTTTATAATTCCTGGGGAGGGGGCTGTTGTAACTTGTTATATATATTTTTAAGTGTGTTTAACTTTCAATACTAAAAGAGGTGGATTTAAAGGGGACAGAGTTCCTCGACGTCATTCAGCAAATTCCGGAAAATATACATCCATGGTACGTGTCTTTGTGTTAAACATAACAAAGTTAGATACAAAGAAAATATTGTGAATCAGGAAAATATATTATCAAAATTTCAAAACAAATATTACAACAAATGTATTTAAAATAGTTTGTGTCTGTATGTCTTCTATTAAAGTATATGATAAAAAGAACATAACATATCATTTTCCATATCAGACCCTTTATCATCCCGAGAGCCGACAGAGTTTGACCATGGGCTGATAAGGGGTCTACTATGAAATGTGACATGTTATGTTCTTTTTATCATATACTTCAATAGAATAGAATTTGCGTTCTTCAAATTCTATATGTCAGTATACGATTTATATAAGACTTTACAAGTATGTTTTACTTGTGTCTGATCCTTTTTGCTTTGATCAAATACTATATGACAAATTATGTAAAACATATCGTGAAACTTTGATGCGCACCCCTTATCATACCCTTTATCATACCCCTACTTTTTTTTTAATTTATACATAAAGTTCACTTATAAAAGAGGGACGAAAGATACCAAAGGGAGAATCAAATAATATATAACTTATGTAAGCTTCTCAAGAAATATTTGTCTCAAAATGGGTGCTAAATGAACAGTCATTCGGGCGTGACGCAATTTATTGAATGACGTCATTGTTTGGCATGCAACGTCACAAACGTTGAGTTTTCATATTTTCTGGCAGATGCGGTGCAACTTTAAATAAGAGCTAAAAAAAAATATTATATAAATAAACTCATCATAGATATCAGGACTAAATTTAGTATACGCCAGACGCGTGTTTCGTCTACAAAAGACTCATCAGTGACGCTCGAATCCAAAAAAGATAAAAAGGCCAAATAAAGTACGAAGTTGAAGAGCATTGAGGACCAAAATTCCTAATAGTTTTCCCAAATACAGCTAAGGTAAAACACACACAAAAATATAAAAAACAAAATATCTCTAAAGCAACAACACACATTGTAAGGAAACCCAGATCCTTCGCATGAGTAGTTGAGCAGTTCTTTAAAAGCTTTTAATACAAAAAGATGTAGAACTGAAGGTAACCCTGTTTTTTCTTATCTTTTATTCTGATTTTTTACAGAAATTGGCTTTAAAAAAATTGAAAACAACACGTTTTACAATTTCTTGCGTCGGAAGAGCTTTTCTGGATTTACAAAAAAATGTACCTTCATCAAAAACGCTCAGACCAAACATTTGAAATCCGAAGATAGGTAAGTACTGAAAATCTTTGAAGAGCTATATGTCAAAATTACCTTAAATAAATAGCCAAATTCATCTAAAGCCAACTTTGCCTGAGGGAATTGAAACCTTAGTTGTATAATAATTTCAAAATTTATTAACGGACAAATTTAGTAAAGATTGTTAAATCATGTCAATACTGAAGCACTGACTACTGAGCTGATGATACCCTCGGGGATTGATAGTCAACCAGCAGAGGTATCGACCCAGTGATATGAAAAATTGAAAACAACACGTTTTAGAATTTCTTGCGTCCGAAGCGCTTTTCTGGATTTACCTTCATCAGGAACGCTCAAAGCAAAACATTTGAAATCGAAGATAGATAAATACTGAAAATCGTTTAAGAGCTATATGTCAAAAATATATAAAATAAATAGCCAAAAAAATTAGAAAAAGGCTTCATTTAAGAGTTGTTATAATCGTATAACGAGAAATGAATTAAACTTTTATTTGTCAAAACGTTTAAATAATCAAAATAATTTTTTATAGTACAACGTATTTGGCCGGTATTTGACAATCTTCAACATACATGTATATTAAGAGAAGACATATTTATTAAAGATCTTGTATTAAAAATAAACATATTACTATTTGGAAAAGGACTGAACATATTACAATGAATGACATACAGAAAGGTCACGGTTAGTTTTGTGTTCTTGATCACGTCTACAATTCCCAAAGTTAGATTCCATAAAAAATGCGCCTAGTTGAGAAGACGTTATTAGTACGAAATAACTTCAGTGTATATGCTGAAAGCCTTTGTGTATTAATACGGTCTTCATTGCATACACTTTGAATTTAGGTTGTAGCGCACTTTTGCTTATATTTTTAAATATTCTAAATTTTCAAATATGTTCTTTTACAGATACGATTTTTCAGAGAACTACTTTCAGTTATTACCAATCGATTGTTAAGTACTTTGGGAAAACAAACCTTTGAAAATGCTGTTGGATAAAGAACTTTGTGATTTTAGTTCGGAAATGTATTTGGACTTAATAATGACATTCAACAATGCTATTGAATTTGAAGAAACCAATAAATTTTCAGAAGAAGAAGATTTGAGAACTTTGGATGTTGACCAGCTGACGAATCGGCTAGAAAAAAGCTTGTCAGTGTCAATTGATAAAGTAGAAAAAATGCTAGACAGACATCTTGAGGCCAGTGACATAGTTCGGTTGTGTCACATTGGAATAGAGATAGCAAATGCAAAATGTGGAAGTAATAAGAGTTTAAGTTTAGCTGAAAGTGATGACAGCTCACCCAATGAAACGCAATCAGATGAAAACACAGTAAGTGCAGATTGATAAAAGTATCGTATGAGTTAATTTATTCCATGTAACCTGGATGAATGCAAAACTGTTGTCCAATAATTTGTTAGGGGGAAGAGTTGGATAGGACATATATTTTATAACGACAGGGTTGAGCAAGTTAGAAGTGTCTCTGAAGCTTTTCATATAATTCCAAATAACGGAACAGGTAGAAAACACAAAACTTGCTATTGAACATGTAAAAATACATTGATGGATGAGGTTTGAAATATTTATGAAAACAGGCCAGTTGGTCATTCTTAAAGTTTAAATTGATTTAAACTAAAGATCAATTGTGGTGGACTTTTCTCCATTTATTAGGTCTTTCCACTTTTCTGTGGAAAGACCTATTGTTTTTCTTCTGATTATTTTCTTTTCTTCCGCCAAATTTTGTTCTTGCGATAAACATTTGTTTCGCAATATGTCGCTTAGATATTTTGTATATGATATCGAACAGTTTATGCGCTTTTGAAATTTATCCTGCGTAACCGAATACTTTTCTTTGTAGGAGTTATCTCCCCAAACACTGTTTTCCTTGTGTCCACAACTCCTTCGCAACCGTAAAAGATTACGACAAATTTATTTTATAAAATTGCTCGTTATATCCTTCGCAACCGTAAAAGATTACGACAAATTTATTTTATAAAATTGCTCGTTATATCCTTCGCATGATTTGTCCAATATCGACCGAAGCAATATGAACGTTCCATATGAGAGTTATTTCCCTTTTTGTATTTGAAATTTTGAAATATATTTTAAACTGGAACACCATAAGTGATAGAGACCTAGGATCTTTTGATTTGAGGTCCTTGGTCCAAAAATGTGAAAATTAGGTCAAGGTCAAAGGTCAAAGGTCATATTCTAATTTTTGAATTTGTCTTATTTTCACTCATTTTCATTAACCTTATAAGATATCGACAAATTATTTTGTATAAATTGTTAGTTGCGACATGTGGTAACTTAATAATTTTAGTTGAAAGGGTGCGTAAACAATGAATGGGAGTTTTAGCCCCTATCATATCTTTAATTATGTTTAAAGTGATATAACTTATTAACCATACATATTAGAGACTAGGGTCTTTTGATTTGAAATCCTCAGTTTGTGACCTTGAAATTGAGGTCAAGGTCATAGGTTAATTTGACGTTCTAGATTTTGTCCTGTGCTTTAAAATCATATCTATACATCATAAAGCCATATGAACTGACATTTTAGACTGATTTTTTATATTTTAATATCAAAATCGATATAAACTGGTGGAAAGACCTTCAATTGTTCTCTGAACAATTGGTTTTTAATTCTATCAGATTTTGTTTAAATTTATTTAGGAGATGCTCATTTTATTATGCAGAAGCGAGATGTGCAGGAGGATTTGTTTTGTAGACTGTAGTTTCTTTTCCTCTTTAAGCTCGACCGGCGTTTTTATTTCGTGTGACATAGCTGCTAGATAAATTATTAACACGTTTGTACACTTATATTTATAATATAATATATTATATTCCTTAGCATTTTTGGCAAGCTTAACTTATATAATTCTTTTCGTCCAGAACATTGTCTTTTTACCCTTCCCCTTCCCCGAATACCAAATTGATACTCCTAGTAGTTTTAGGTACGACGACGGCAATACCAGAATTTTAGGTTGTGATTGGTATTTTCATGTCAATAATCCAACCATGTAAACATAAAAATTTAAAATCATTTTGCCTCTTTAGGCCAAAACCCCGATACAGAGTTCAATCCCGATTGATTTAGAGAGAAGAATAAGAGAAATGAAACATTCGTCACATACAGGTAAAATTAATTAAATGAAATGAAACAACTTCTTTAGTTATAATGCAATATAATTTCGAATTTCTTAAATCATTGTGTTATAAATGATTCAAATACTGTCTTAAAGTAACTAAATTTGTAGTTTTTTTAATTTTTAATACAAATTTCTTATCTTCTTTAAAAGAGGGACGAAAGATACCAGAAGGACAGTCAAACTCATCAATCGAAAACAAACTGACAACGCCATGGCTGAACATGAAAAAGACAAACAGACAAACAATAGTACACATGACATAACATAGAAAAATTAAAAATAAACAACACGAACCCCATTGTTAATGTATTCGATTAACAATTATATGGAATTACGGTCTTTTGATATTAAGGATGTACTAAGGTGAGGTTTTGGAATAAATGTCGAATGTTCGGACTCTTTGGTGTTTTTCCATTCGATACAAGGTAAAATACTTTGCCCATTAACATTTATTTATCTTTTAACGTAAGATTTAATAGCTCATAAAAGGTCATTCGGTAAAATTTAAGCAGATTCTTGATTTTTTTTCCTTTTGATTTGAGACTCAAATAACAATGCAAATATAAAGTAAAAGTCCGAGTTATCCATATTTTATTATTCAAATATTTCGAAAAATAGCTCCATGACCTATCAATATTTTCAGATTTTTTTTTATCATTTACTATTAATCTTCCAGCTTAAAGTATCAATTTTAAAATATTGATTTTTGTAGTTTGCCTTAAATCACCTTAGTACATCCTTTGTTCCAAAAATATGCACATTAGACATCTTATCATAGTCGTGCATGTTAGACATATTAGACATCTTGGAGTACATGACGTTCAGGTTTAACATCTTCTATATATTAATACTCTGACTTTTAAATAAAAACATACTCCTATAAAAAAAAATAGAACTGGTATTGAAAAAATGTCTTATAAGAAGGTACATACGTAGTTTAATTAACATTAAAAAAAAGTTACACATCAGATATCAACTGTGCACCAAACAACATTGATATTACAAACTAGTAAGAGCGCATAACTAAAAAGGTTCTTATTTTGAATACCTGAAAAAATACATGTCCAACTTCGTGAAAAGCATATGTCTTTATGACTCAAATAGTTATTTTTTTTAAATAGCTCAAGTAGTTTATGCTGTAAATTTAGATCGTCAAGAATGTAATAGAAAGTCAATCAAGATTATAATACATTTACTTAGGTCCACCAGCAGAAATAGATGACAACACGAAAAGATGGCTTGTGGTTGGCATTTGCTTGCATCGTGTTTTAGCGGCAGCTTTACGAAAATATGTGGAGCCTGTCATCACCAACCTATACAACTCGCTTAAGCTCTCTGATCAGATTGACAAACAAACTTACACAGGACATCTTAAAGTATATGGAGCAGTCAATTTCTACCTCAATTACAAGCCAATCAACAATAACAAGATGCCTCCAGGTAATCGAGCACCCAATTATGATTACAAGGTACAGAATGCTGTTGACTTGTCGAAGTTATTTCTGGAGACCAGTATGGCACATTATAAAGGGTTCGACGAGTCATGTGATTCATCAGCTTTGCTTGGGATAATTGTTAATACAGACAAGTTTCCAGCTAATGTTCAGATTGCTGCAAAAGATGTAAGAATATATAGGAACATTTTCAAATTCCTAACGTTTATATTTCTATAAATACACGTAACATATATGACACTTTTTTTAATGACACTTTTATATTACTTGACCATAACAACTTGTGAATAAGGCTAATTTTGATTACATGGGATATTGATTGTCAAGCAATGCTCAATCTATCGGAAAAAAATAACAATTTACTTAATGTAAAATATGATTAACACACATGCAATTTTATAAAGTGTATGTCATTATAAGATATAGATGAACACGTTCTACAGGTAAATAAAAATCAATCAAACAATAAATATTTCATATGAACCCTAACATAGTTTATAAAATGGTAGAGTTCCGAGTAAATCGATAAAAACTATCAAACACTATCGATAAAATCTGTCAATAAAGCAACATGAAAAAATAATTCTTTGCGAGAGCACTTTAATCATATAACCTATTTTGGATTTAAAGTCCTGCCTTTTTTTTTTACAATTAATAGACATTCTCCCAGGATGCATTTGAATAGATTAATTTACTCGATGTCAGCAAATTATATTGATTGTACAATCGCTAGCGCATTTTCTATACATGTGTACAACCACTTTGGTCTTCATAATAACATTGCTTTTCCGAATGAATTATCAAGAACACCTGGTGTATCCAAATAAACAACGATACAAACTTTACATTCTTGTTATTCTTTCGAATTGCGGAGCCACTTCATGGTCGACGCCACTGCTGGTGGACGTTCCTTCCCCGTGGGTACACGAGCCCAGTAGTCAGCACATCGGTGTTGACATAAAAATCAATTATGCAGTCATTTTTATAAATTTCCTGTTTACAAACATTTGATTTCTTTATCCCAGGCATATATTACCTTAGTCGTATTTTGCACAACTTTTTGGAATTTTTGATCCCTAATGTTCTGCAACTTTGAACTTGTTTGGCTCTATAACTATTTTGATATGATCGTCACTGATAAGTCTTATGTTGACGAAACACGCATCTGGCGTAAAATATAATCCTGATTACTTTGATAACTAATCACAGTCTCCATTATTTAATGGAACGCTAGAATTTTGTGTCAAATAGAACCATGATATTTACAGAAAATCCTGACACTTTATGACCGGATCGTGACATCGATAAACCATTTTAAACATAGTTTATTAATTTGTAAGTCCATGTTATGCTGCTGATTATTGATGGCAGGCGTCTTTAGCAACAACTAAATTATTACAAAGAATATCTGTACCTATAGTTGCTAACTCCTTCGTCGTGTGGTTTTTAATTGAGAGTTGTCCCTCTTCAGGTTAAAGTTTTTTGTCAAGGTAGTTTTCCATGAAGTTGAACTATCAACTTGACACTTAGTATAAATACTCCTTATGATATGATCGTTCTTTTCAGGTTTTGACCTCCACTTCCCAGTCTACTGAACATAGAAAATGATATGCGATTCGGGCATCCGTGTACTATAGACACATTCTTGGTTATATTCAAAACAAATTGATAACGTATTATCGACACATACTATTTCATTAAGTGATTGTTGATTGCAAGCTAACTTTCGAGTTAGTTGCCGAAGTTAACCGGATTGTGACATCGATAAACATTAATAACATAACACGTGGAAATCATGACAGATAACTGAATTCACATTTGTGTATTTATATTTCTATGCCTTTCCACTTGTTATTTAAACTTTTCATTAACAGTTGTTAAATGATTTGTTGTATTAAATTTGTTCTTTAAGAATCTGTTATTACTATTCACCCAGAGCACGTTTGTTTACATTCTTTCAACATCATTATGGCTTTTCCTTTATACCTGCGCTGTGTGGAGGCGAAAGTTATACCGAGAGGTCTTGTATACGGAATTCATACAGACAATAATGCAATATTGGATCATTTATGAAGATATTTGATAATATAAAGGATTTTCTTTCAGAACAATCAGGGTTGTGTATAAATATGTTTATTTAAAACAGTATACATATATTCCATATTCTTATGTACATTTATTTTATGTTTAATGTACAGGTCAGACTAGAAATAAGAAATCGCTGGGCTCACTGTAATTTTACAGAGTGGAACTCCGACATGTACAACTGGTCACTACAAAATATTGAAGATTTCATTTATCTTCTTCAATTGAATAAACCAGAGGAAAGTCAGGCCATTAGGGACTTAAACAAATGGAAAACTAATGGTAATTAAAATTACTTGATAAGGCAATTTAACTCATTTTCAAAGTTACCGTATATTGTTGGTTATAATTTATTTTGGTTATATTAACTTTATCAAAACCAAATTAATTAAAAAGACGTCTCTATTTACAGTCTTTTGAAATTTGGTTTAAAAAAAATGTTACAACGTCCTACTCAAAAAGCCATGCCTACAATTTACATGTTTATCACTCCTTTTGCAATCTTAACACAATGATTCTAAACTTGTAAATACATTTTTATAGCTGATGGGTATAATGCTTGGGTTTCTTTTTTTTTTGGGGGGGGGGGGGACGGGGAAGGTCACCTTCAATGAGGGCAACCGGAACATAACATATCCATACAAGTTACTCAATTGGCGGTTTTACTTTTTATGTAAGCAATAGTTGGTATGTTATATGGCTGACATTGCTATCTGATAAAACGTGGTTTCAATCATTGCTATTAACATGTAACTACTCACTTGCTTCAAAGGGGAACCTTTATAAAACCAGACAGCATGTGATTTCAAAAGCTCAAATAAATAGTTTTGGTAAGGGGAACAATATTACTATACCTCACTTGCAGATCGAAGGTATATTGGGATAGGGGAGTGCGTTCGTCCATTCATCTGTCCGATCGAACCAATTTCGAAGACATGATCTTTAAAACGTAACGAACTATAACGTCTGCTATTAAACATTTTGTGAAGAATTATTTTTATGATTCCCATACAAAAATATGGACTTCATTTTTTTCTTAATTTGCCTTTTTACTCAATTTATGTAATTTTAACACCGTTGCACTACTGGTGTCTCTATAAACCATAGCTTTGTTCTCTCATTACAACTCCATTATCAGTTGTTAACCTTAAGATAAAAAATCTATTTCCAAGCTAAAAGAAAATAAAAAAAGTATTTCTCTACAAATTCTTAAGTATTTATCCATTATTTGATAATTATAATAGTGAACTTTTTCTGAATGGTTACTTTTATTCTTATTTCACATAAAATAAGTCCACTGTGGTCCTTTCAGTATAATTTTGACATGCTTCTTGCTTTGATATTCACCACTCGATGAACCTTTTGATTCCTTCATGTATTAATGAAATTACTATTGATTTCGTTTAAATCTTATGAATAATACATGATGACTTTAGGCATTAATTACTTGGGAGATACTACTCTTGGACTTGAGTTGGTGAATGATATCCGCCGGGAGATAACATCAATTATGGAGGTTGAGATGATTATTTGCAAGTCAGCGGACAGAGAGTTTTCAACAGTTTATACTAAGCTTACAGAAATTGGAAACAGATTAAATAAACATGACAAAAGAATCTCTTCTCTTGAAAATGTAAGTCGTAACAAATAAATATTATAAATGTATGTCACCTATCCACAATAGACTTTGCACACTGTTTCTTTTAGATATCAACCACTCTTGTTTTGTGTAAGTATTTAAAAAATAGCAAAATAACGTTTGTTGTTTCTAACACTCCACTTACATAATACAAACATATCTTTATTAAAATTCCTATATATTGAAGTCTCTCTGAAAACTGTTTACTCTCAAAACAAATTCTGCCAGAACTTAGGTTTACTTGCAATTCAATGTACAAAAATTAAATGTGCATATGTTTTTTTCTAACAAACTTGACAAATAGTCACTTGTTGTAGTTACAAGTATGATTTGTTAATCATCAAACACCGGAACTTGATACGATCAAAACGCTAGTGAGACTGAATCCGAAGCTCATTTGGTTTCTAGAATGAAATAGTTATTTTAAAAATGCTTTGTAATAACATGACACGTATATGGTGGTATTAGTACATTTGATTTCTTCATGACTTTCTTATTCCTCTTTCTAGTTTTTTCCAAAAAATTTAACGAACAAGAAAATAGGTATTCCTGGTTGACAAATAGTGGTCTTTGAAATACGTTTTTATAACATTAAATAAATATATATTGAATAACAAGATGTGGTTTGATTATCAACTATATAAATAAGATGTATTAAAGAGACCATATGACGTATGGAGGTGCGAAAGATACGAGAGGAATGGTCATATTCATCAATCAAAATAACCTGACAACGCCAGGGCTTATAAAGAAAACTACAAATAGACAAATAATAGTACTAAAATGAAAAGTAAGCAACAACAGGTCAACGTACAACCTTCAACAAACAGCAAAACCCTTATCGCTTAGCATGGGATACAAGGCCATTAAGGGAATGATATTTGTTGTAAAAGATGCTTACTCAACGATTTTAATGCGATTACCTAACATACGGCTAAAACATGTTTATCATAGAGAGGTTTATTATCTGTTCTTTCTGTTTTTCCCGGTCGTCCATAATTCGTATAGTGCATTTGTTGTTAATTTGTTGTTAGGTTGAAACAAGAAAAAAGCATAATCTCAACATTAAATAATAAATGCACAAACTGCCATTTGTTCCTTCTTGTTTGGTATTTTTTTCTAAAAAAATCATATGAACGTAATAAAACAGAATACCATAGTTCTAAATTAAATGCACGTCGTAATACTAATTCTGCCATTTTACAAAAAAATATCTTATAAGATCTTTCAACTTGCGCTGACAGGAAAATATTGCTTTTTGTATCAATATTCATAATTCAAAAATGAAATTGATTTATTGTGTATAGGTTAAGGGACTTTTCGTCATTTTCAGCTGCAATTAATAAAGAAATGGTCAGGAATCAGCCTTCTATAGAAATTTTGAAAATTGCTATCAATCTGCAAATAGAAATCATTTCGCTTTGTATTGTTTAGATCACACGTCGATTGTTTCCAATATCATACGATAATGATTTGTCATATTCCCAAAAGGGTAATACAAGTACTTATTTACATTAATGTAGCTAGGGTGTCTTTCTCCATCTTGGATCTTTAATAGCAGATAACAATCCATTAAGATACTTCATGAAATATGCAACTTTCGAAAGAAGGCTGTAGTTCATGTGTAAGACTTTTTATGTTGATATATAAAGTATGTTGTTTATCATATTTACTGCTGTTGTTTACAAAAAAAATGGAATATATTTTTCTTCAACTTTGTCACAGATTGGGAGATAACACAGCTGTAAGGAGAGATGTCTTTGATAAAGTAACTTGTATGAAAGAATGTGTTGAGATTTATCTTTTTCATTATGTAGCAAGAAAACAATTTAGCGTGAAAAAAAACTGATGCACCATACTTTTTACTATTTAATTGACCCCCATTTTTCTTTTATAAATCTTTAACATGTATAATAAACCATCTGTACAAGTCTTATAAAATAGTAATTAGTTTTTAATATTTATTTGAGAACTTAAACTTGCAAAAAATAAAGCTATGAAAAGTCAAGAGAGATTATTTTCCCGCCAAAATTTCAATGGCAAATATTTCAAAAACAAGCACATTGACCTATATAATTGTTTTGCTCTTTTAATTCCTTTATTAATCCCCTATCAATATGAATACGTTTTTTGAAAAGTTAATTATTTTGAAACTGAGAAGCGAACTACCTTCAGACACCATATCTACCTTAAGGAATATGCTAGGTATATATATATACACCGTAAAACTATGTTAATTATTTTTTATGTCGAAAGTCGAAGACATTCAAGTTTAGAAGTTAATTATCGTGTAATATTCGAAGTGAGGACATTATTTCAGACTATGTTAGTTGTTTATCAAATATGACTGAACAATTGATATTGTAGAAAATGGATTATCATCCGGGTCAACTGCATCCCCACCGTTTAAGGGTAGCTATCGTACATTTTGGTGTTATGCATGAGTACTCTGTTTTTCTGTCCTACTTTAATTGCTGTGGGTTTTTTGAAGATGTAAAAAATTATTAGTTCCTATACACATTTGTTTCACTTGGTCCATTCATATGTCTATCTATTAGTATTAAAAAAAAACTGGCAATGAACAATACCAATCCTCATACTTAACATCCCATCATTGTGTTCTTGTACTATAGTGCATTTGTGTTTTCCTGTCTTAAAATGTTTGCTAATTTGCCTGGTATATAAGCCATGTTGTGCTTCTTTGTGATATGTTTTTTTTCAGGGATTAAGATTATAACACAATGTTTTCTACTGTACCCCTGTTTTTGACATTTTTTCATTTCTTCATTTTTGTTCAGCCCTCGTTGTCGATATAATGGAATTTGATGCAACTATCATACAAGTGAAAAGTTTAGCTAGCTATAAAATCAGGTTCAATCCACCATGTTCTACATAGGAAAATGTCTGTTCCAAGTTAGGAATATAAGAGTTGTGCCATTTGATTAGGGATTATCTGTTTTGAATTGTCGTCGGAATTCAGTATTTAAGTGATTTTACTTTTTTTATTTTTTTTTTATTTTTTTTAATCAACTGATCTCAGACACATATTGTAGTAATAGATTTTTGCACCATCAGATACCCAAACGAATAGATTAAATGCAAAGTATTAGAACATAAAACAAACGATTTTACTTATTCATATTATTGTTTGGATACAGTATTAGTGGGTTTTGTTTTTAATTTATTCATTGAAAAGACATTATTATAAACCAACTAGTTTTAGAAAACAATTCATTTACGCAATGTTTGTGATTAAATTAATTAGCATACATGATCGATATATAGACTATTAGTTGTTGTACATAAACTATTAATTGATACTAGGTTTCAAATGATGTAAGCAAGACTCAACGTGTGGCTCGAATTAAAAATGTAAAAAAGAGGCAAATAAAGCTCGAAGTTAAAGAGCAATGAGGACCCAAACCACCGATTTTGCCAAACACAACTAAGGATAACTTTACATTGGTTAGAATTTGAATGTTTAGAAAAACTAAGGATTGTCTTACCCCAGGAATGTATTACCTTAGCCGTATTTGGCACAACTTTTTGGAATTTTGGGTACTCAATGCCCTTCAACTTTATATTTGTTTGGCTTTAAAATTATTTTGATCTGAGCGTCACTGTTAAGTCTTATGTAGACAAAACGCGCGTCTGGCATATTAAATTTTAATCCTGATACCTTTGATAACTTTTTACGTCTCTATTTTGTACAGATAATTACAGGCTCCTGACTTGGGACAGGCACAAACGAACAGAAAGTGTCAATCGTATTACCGGGAACATAGTCCTCCCCATACCTAGGACATTGGTGTAACAGTACAACATATAACAAACTATAAAAAAAGGTTGAAAATGTGTTTACTCATCAGATGGATACAAATAAAATATATATACTAACAACACGTGATCCCCAACAACAAAGAGACACTAAAAGCAGATCTGAGAGTAATCGCAGTTACAAACTGTTAGTTCAAAGCCAATAACAACTAATATATAAAAATCATGCATCTTTGACTTTTTCTTTTTTTCCTTTTCAGAAAGTAGCTTTACAAGATACGACTTTATTAAAATGCAAATCCTTATATGGTAGGTACATGTAGTATTTTCAGATTAACAGTAAGTCGGGTTGCATCCAAGTCGGAACAGTAGTCCGTAGTAAATTTTTGTAAACATCAGTGTTTGAAACATAATCTCTAAATACTTTTTTGTCCTTGAATGATTGAAGTTAGCACTTCTTTGTGAAATTGCATATAATTTTCAAAACATTTAAAGGAAAAGGCTTCAAAAAATGTTACATCATTGCTAGGCCATTATAACAACATCAGCATTTCTTGTAATATAACTTACAAGAAAATTACACCACTTCAGATAGTTTCAGCTATGATTTGATGATTGTGCATACAATGAAGGTGCACCAGCTGATGCAACTAAAACTGCTAATATGGCATATTCATACTATAGAATATAGTTGAATTAAACCATACACCACTGCTGGACCCCATTATTGAAACTATTAATCTGATAAGACTATGCCTCCATGCAGCTTGTATCAATTAGCAAAACCTACATGTATACTGCACATGCTGCATAGTAAGCTTTAAAGACCAGGAAATTACAAATGTAAAACAATAAAACTACAGCAGCCTGATTTATGTACAAAACAATTATGAAAAATGGATATGATATACAGCAACAATTACCAAATTACTGAGGTCCTCAATATGGACAGACACAAACTCTTCCCTTACATGTGACAGTGTACAGTATGTGCCTAATCGCAGATATCAAATATTAAAAAAAAATAATTGGACATAACTTTTGAAAGTGGCAGGATTGGATAGTGAAAACTTTAGGGTACAAACATTATTCAATACTTCAGAAATAGCCCAGATAATATTTTCACCAATTTTTCAACAATATTCGTCTTAACATCTGCCAAGTTTGCCTCTGCTTTTTTTTTTACTTAACTGCCTACAGCGCCTTTAGTGCTTTGATTACTTCTAGCGTTTGGCATTAGATTTTAGCTGAGACTACTATAGCACATAGTATCAGATTTAGGTGAGGTCGGAAGGGTTAATCCTTTGAACAATATAGATTATCAGATATCATTTGGATTATGGAAGGAGCTATACTATAAAAATACATAAATTTATTACCAATACACTCGAGATCAAAGGATGTTAATTTTGCTGTTCCAGTTAACTTTTACTCACATATTTTTTTTTATTTTTTTTTTTAGCGTGCTTGTTTTTATATGACAGTTTTTTTTTTCAGTTCTCTTATCTCGTTAG
The DNA here is from genome assembly GCF_963676685.1 of Mytilus edulis. Taxonomy (NCBI): domain Eukaryota; kingdom Metazoa; phylum Mollusca; class Bivalvia; order Mytilida; family Mytilidae; genus Mytilus; species Mytilus edulis. The sequence goes on along the minus strand of NC_092355.1, from coordinate 21,421,081 downwards.
ACGAAAGCAAACCTGCACAGTATACTCTGCATTTGTATAGTCCGAAGTTTACTTATAGTAATTCTTATTTCACATGTAAAATAAAGGAACAATTATTAAAAAAAAAACGGCATTCATTTTGAAATATACCACTGTTTTCTAGAGTTTAAATGAAGTCAAATATGTAAGGATATAAACAAAACAAATTACTTATTACTAATTAATTAATATCGGGACCAAAAATTATATATAAAAACGGAAGAATAGGTGCTGAAATATAAAAAAAGTAAAATTGAAATTAGATAACATTGGGATAATATATACGTATTCTTACAACCACTCTTAAATTTGTAAAATTTTGTACACAGGCCGTATATCATGGACAGTTTTATATTGGTATGGTATATTTTATAATTTTTACCTGGGCACACCTGGTTCACTCGCGATCACGCATGTGATTCATTGACCTTTGTTCATTGTGTATTAAATTAAACAAGACTGTCAGGAAGTCTACCGCTAGAATACCCGAATATGTCACATTTACAATACCCCGGTAATTACCGGTATTAAGCCATGCTGATTACAAGAAGACAAATTTTTGAACGTGGGTCAAGTTAGGTAAAAACCCAAAATAAGCTAAAAATATACGTTAGAAAAAAGCATTTAATAAACTTTTACATAAGAGATAAATCTCAGTTTATAATAAGTATCTCCGGACTTTTTTTTCACTTTATTGAGACTATACTTTAACATTATAATATCATAATTCCTATAGAAACGTTTGTATTAAAAGTTTTCTTTTGGATACAATTAAAATCTAAGCCGTTTGATAAAACATCAATGCACCTAGCAACGATAGCTTGCAAACAAAAAATTTACTAGAACACTTCCACTAGCAGGGTGACTGGATAGAACCTGAAAATGAAACACATACAGACGGGATCGAAAATTATACAATAATGCAATTGTTAGAATCTGAAAAAATAATTCTTCCTTGGAAAAACTCTATATACAAGAGTCCTTCTGAAAAAAAAATCATAATAATTTTTGTGAATTTTATACTTGGAACAAAGAAATGTGCTAGTAATATTGCCTCGAAATCTGAATTTCCCCTTTACTGTTTTATTGCCACGCAGTCACTTTTGTATGAAGATCGACTGTTGTGTGAAGAAATCAACTGATTTACTTGAAGAGTGTTACTCTCTTACACAGTCACTTCATGATCAAGGTATATTCACATGGTATCTAAATCATATTTGCTCCGATAATAATATTAGCAAACCCAAAGATAAAATAAAAACAGAGACTGTAAGAATCTCAGTTAAAAATTATATAATAATATATTTCAGCAAAGACAAAAAAGAAATTATATTACAATAAGATATCAACTCTTGTCCAAAATAGCAAACTTCTTTTGTTGAACAAAAGCTGAATATGAAAAAAATGTTTGACTTACCATTATCTTGCTGTAAGAAAACAAAGATGCAAATTTAGAATTAGTGATCCTAAACTGGATTTTGAATCTGGAAGATATAAAAAGATTCCACACCTTTGCAGACTTTGTAATAAATGCAAAGTTCTGGATTATAAATCCCTGTTATTTTAATTAAGTAAGAAAAATGAACAATTAAGACATGTCTTTTTGACGATTTAAAACTTAATACAAAGATTTTTCTGATAATAAAATGAAATATATCCTAAATCCAACCACTAGCCAGCAAGTCAAATATTACGACTACTTTATTTACCAGTCTATGAAACTGAGGACAGGGGGCACTTGAGGTCATTTGTTGTGTTATGTGTTACATGTTTTGTTTTATTTATAAGTAAATATAAGTGTCAACTTTATATTGTTATTATTACATGTAATTGGTATGCCTCTATCCCTCTTATTATGTTTTTTTTCTAAATAACGTTTATTATAATGGTTTACTTTTATAATTTATGACTTAGAGGGATATGTCTCATTGGCCCTCATACAACATCTTCTTATATCTACATATGACAAAGAGAAATAAAAGGTAGAAAATAATGTTGTAACTGTGCACGATACATGCAATGCGCACAGCAACAAAAACAAGACTAAGACAAGAAAAACGCAACCTCAACATAATTAGAAAGAGCATTCAACTGGTTGGAAATTTTACAACTGTATAGTTGTCTGATATTTCGAAATGTAATTTCAATACAACAAAACAGTTAATTTTTCACACTCGTGTAAAGATTGATACAAATGACAAACGTTTTGTTTTCAACTATAATGCAACGTTATAATACATATCTGATATGCGCATCGCAAGTCTGTGAATGGGAACAGCAAATACTTTCCCCATGGAACTTGTAATGTCCAGCTATTATCCAAAAATTTCTAAATAATTACTTAAAAGTCAGCAACTCAAAATGAACATTCATTCCATGTTTTATTTTATTTCATTCCATTTAATGGTTTTCTCTGGTGGCCCTCTTGAATATACATTCAAAAACTTAAGCATTATCAAAATAATCACTTTTATGTTAATGTGAGTTTAAAAAGAAATAGTCTATATAATAACTAAAGCTGTTTGCCCTTCTTTGGTATTGGCTTAATTTTGTTTGGAAATCAGGGGTTGAAATTGCTTGTTCAAAGGTTTATATAATTAACATGTTTTTCCTCAGAATTATTGATTTTCAAAACCTTACTTTTAAAGAGCTCTAGGTTATATTCATAATATTTCAGAAACAGTTTACTGTCAAAAAACGAAACATTTATATGGCATACATCAATTTATGAAGTTTGAGATCAAACATCGGTGCCTGGTTGACTATTTAATCTATATTTTTTTGTTAAAACTCGATTGCTTTTGCAGATGCTGATATTCCTGAAATTGAACGGTGGAAGCAGAAAAGTAAAGATTTTATCAAAACAGATATATTCACAGATATATTAGGAATCATAAAAGACAACCATGGCGTACTTTTGACAGGAGTATCTGGAATGGGAAAGACCCTGACAGCACAGAATATAGCATTGCAGTTATGTCAGTTAGAGGGGTATTCGATAGTTCCCTGCAATACTGTGAAGGATATCAAAACGCGATATAGAGATAATGTTCGTCAGGTGTTTTTTGTTGATGACATATGTGGAAAATATACAGCAAACATCAAGTATATTGAAAACTGGATGAGAATCAAAGAATTTGTAGACTTTATTTTATGTAAGGGTCTGACAAAAATTTTAGCCACTTGTCGTACTGAAATTGTAGAACAGGAAAACGTTAAAGAAACATTAACATCTTTTCTGGAACTGTTCGATTTGACAAGAAACTATTCAGCTGAAGATAAAATGAAACTAGCTAGAAAATATCTAAAAGTGGATGACGAAATGTTTACAGATATTATAAAAAAGGTTGAGTTCTCGCCGTTAATGTGCTTTCTCTACTCTAAGCATGACGGCTTTGATGTTGATGAATTTCTGAACAGTCCATACAAAACGTTTTCTGATGAATGGGATACTTTGAAAACGTTTGACAAAGAGAAATTATGTGTCTTATTACTAAGTGTAATATACAATGGCACAATCAAAGAAACTATGTTTGATGTTCTAAACGATTTTGACAAAGAGGAAAAAAGGAAACTAAAAGATATTTTTGAATGTTGCAATTTAGGTCGAGACACCCCTCGGTCCGCAATTAAAGACAAACTAAACGCTTGTGTTGGCACTTACTTTACTAAAGTAGATAGAGAATACAAAGTTATACACGATAAAATGTTTGATTTTTTATGTGATTATTTTGGTAAAGCTTTAATTGCACCTATTCTTAAATATGCAGATGACAAATTAATATGTGACCGTGTACAACTAGAGTCAATAAAACAGACCCATGGTGAGTTTACAATAATCGTTCATTCGACTGATGAGCAGAAATACTTAGATAGGCTTAAAATGGACCTTAAAAATAGAAAATTACATTGGTGTTTGAACAATGCGCAAATGAAATATAAAGAATACAGGATTATGTTTCGAGATATCATTAAAGATTTAGATATAGACTTGATTAGGAATTTGATCAACATCAAGGACGACAATGGGATTAATTGCTTCATTATTTCATGTTTACGTGGTTATGATGAGCTTGTTGAATTTTTTATTACTGTTGGAGCTGATGTTGACGGTCAGATTGGATTTTTCACACCATTAACAGCTGCGTGTCAGGCTGGATACTTGAAGACTGTTGAAATTCTACTGAAAGGAAGATCAAACATAGACGGTGCTAATACTGAAGGTGAAACACCACTGTATACTGCTTGTGTTGGAGGCTATTACAGTTTGGTTAACTTTCTCATAGAAAAAGAAGCCGACATTAACAAACAAAATAAATACCGTCGCACACCTTTGTACGCTACGTGTTTAATGGGTCATGTAGCCATAGTTAGCCTTTTGGTTAATAAAGGGAAAAACGTTTTCCATAATAAAGATTCACTTATAGCTGCCTTCTTAGGTGTTAACGACACAATTGTTGAAAAACTTATTTCAAATGACTGCTGTGTAAATACTGTCGATATGAATGGCAAAACTGCTTTATTTATTGCATGCGAGGAAGGCTATACTGAAATCGTGAAGTTGCTTATTGAGAATAATGCTGACATTTATAAAGTCGACAGTGAGGGTAAGACGCCACTACATGCCGCATGTTGCGTTGGAAACAATGATATAGTCAGCATGTTGATGAGTAAAGATTTAGATTTGAACATGTTTGATTTAGATTTAGAAACTCCTTTACATAAAGCATGTAGGAAAGGCTCTATAGACGTAATATCAAACTTGTTGGCTTTTGGAGCAGATATTAACAAGACCAATAGAGACGTACATACTCCTGCACATATAGCAAAAACAGAGGGTAGCATTGTGGATGTACGCATTTTAAAAGCTTTAGAGGAAAAAGAAATAGAACAAACTGAAGAGCAAAATTTAACCCCAAAAAACAAAAATAAAGTAACAAGCGATTTGATACAGTATGGGTGGACTCCTTTATATGAAGCATGTATTAATGGCGACATAGACACTGTCAAATTACTCATCAGAAACAGGGCAGATGTGAACATGAAAACTGACTCTGATGAAATGCCTTTGGTTGCTGCTTGTCAACAAGGCCATGGCTTTTTAATACAAATGTTAATTGACGAAGGAGCTGACGTGGATGATGCCTTGTGTTGTGCTGCTCATAAAGGCTATGATAGAACGATTAAAATTCTGTTACATAAAGGTGGAAATATTGGCTATAAAGGAGTTAATGGGAAATCGCTTTTGTCATTGGCCTGTGAACAAGGTTCTACTAAGGCAGTCAAATTTCTTTTAGAAAAAGGTGCGGATTTTAGAGAAATAGATGTGAAGGGGAAAACTTTGATACATGTTGCATGCAATACAGGTAGCGTTGATTTAGTGCAGATTCTATTAGACAAGGGCTTAGATCTTATCATTTGTGATAAAAACGGAAGATATCCTCTTGCGGTTTCAGTGAAGAAGGGTTTTTATGATTTATCAAAATTTTTAATTAAACAACGTTGCCCTATAGCAACATCAGAAGAAGATATAGAAACAGCTATGATGTCGGTTTTTGAGAGTGGAAATAAAGAGCTGTCAAAGTTGCTTGTAGCGAACGGTTATACTGCAAACTTATCACACTTTAATGAAACTGTTTTATATCATGCGTGTAAGTTAGAAAGACTGGAAGCAATTATTGAGATTCTCCGTAGAAAAGAGCCTACTTTGAGCGTAAAATACAAGTATGGATACACTCCTATGATATTAGCCGACATTGGCGGAAATGATGATTTATCGGAGAATCTACAAAATTCAATATGCGGTATAAGGAATTCCAACAATAGTATAGGACTAGAATATGCTTCATACAAAGAGGATCAAAAACGTTTTAACTGTATCAGACAAAATCACGTTTACACAAATGTAACTAACGGTTCTTTGAGCGTACAGGAGTATGAATATCTGTTTCGAGCATGTATGTACGGAGAAATGAAATTGGACAAATTTGAGCGACTGCTCAAAGGAAAACGGCTTGATTTTTTTATCAAACCAATAGCACCCCATGTACCTATTCTGTTTGAACAAACACCGTTGTGTTTAGCCATAAGAAGAGGACATACAAAAGTAGTCAAATGTCTGATAAAACATTGCGTAGATGTGAACTTGACTTTCGAAGAATGGAGCACTAAGTATGATCGTTGCTTGTCTACGACTATTTTATATGGATATACTCCATTGTTTGCAGCATGCCAAAGAAAACATTATGAAATAGCCGATATACTTTTAGAAAGTGGAGCAAATTTAAACAAAGCTTTACATGACGCATCCCTTGAAGGTTATTTAGATACTGTAAAATTTCTTCTACAAAAAGGAGCAGATGTTAATTCAATTGGTCGGTTTGGTCAGACAGCTTTGTATGCTGCTTGTATCGGCGGAAACTATACGATAGTAAAATTCCTGATTGATCAAGGAGCTTTTATTGATACGAAAGTTAGGAGGGCAAGTATTTTAGACGAACCTACATGCATACATGCTGCATATCTGAGTGATAATCATGATATAGTTCAACTTTTAATAAATAGAGGGGCTTATGTTAATGCAGTTGGTAACTTTGGGCGAACGTTGCTGCATAAAGCGTGTAGTGACGGAAACTATAAAACTGTTGAAATACTTATTGGTAAAGGGGTGGATTTAAATGCCTCTGACATGCATGGCGCTACACCTCTAATTATGTGTGTATTACAAAATATTGAGGATAATCATGGAGAACATTATTTATTTAATTATTATCTTTTGGAGGAAAATGATTTAAATCAACCGCTTGAAGATTATTTTTATCAACTGCATGAAGAGTGTGTTCATGGATCAATATACAAACTTCTAACCGATAATCACTATAAAGTGATTCAACTGCTTATTGAAAATGGGGCCGATATTAATAAGGCTGATAAGAAGGACAGAACTCCGTTGTCATTAGCTAAGATGATCGGGGATGTGAAATTAACTGACATATTGTTACAAAAAGTGCCTTTATCGATTAAAAAGGATAATTCACACGGACGAAACCAGGAATCTTGAAAATGGAGAGGATGTAATTTCAAACAAGTGAATATAAACAAAATAAAAATACACTTTTTGGACGATTGTGTGCAAGACTGTATCCTAAATTGTCCAAAAGATTGTTTCTTACCATCTTTTACATGTCTTTTATGATAATGATTACATACCGTATAGCGGGTTATTTTCCGCCAATTTAAAATTGCACATGTAATGGTATTGTATAAAAATTTTGAATCCGCCAAAATATTAGTTATTCGTTGAAAATCTAGTTTTGAAACTTTTTTATTCTTATTTTTTCGGGTCATCAATCCTCTTCAACTTCGTATTTTATTTGACCTTTTAATTTCTATGATTCGAGCGTCACCAGTGAGTTTTTTGTAGAGGAAACATCTCTTCAACTTCGTATTTTATTTGGCCTTTTAATTTTTATGATTTGAGCGTCACCAGATAGTGTTTTGTAGAGGAAACATGTATACAAACCATTATAATATAGGTATGATTGCCAATGAGACAACTATTCACAAGAGATCAAATGACACAGACACCCTGAGGCCTTCAACAATGAGTAAAACCCATATCGCATAGTTAGCTATAAAAGGCCCCAATATAAAAATTACATCTTACAAAACACAGAAAGGACGTGGCTAGGTACTTGTTCATTCCAACAACAAAAAGACACGAAGTACAGATCTGAGAGTACTCGCAGTTACTGACAGCTTGTGCAAAGCCAATAACAACTAATAGAATAAATCATGCATCTAAGACTAAATTATCAATCAGTACAGATCCAACATCTAATGGATTTAGTGTAAAGACGTCATAAACAGTCAGAGAAAACACATGACCTTGTTCAATGCCAAGATACAGGTATCGACATATTGTAGATGCATGACACTGCATATGTATGTAACAACAACATTTAGTTTGCTTTTAATTTTACAAAATCAATAATAATACCAACATAAACAAATCAATAATAATACCAACATAAACAAAAACAAAAAACATATCAAAAGATTGAATTACAGTGTGGATTTGGTAACCATTTAGCATAAGTTTATTTAAAGAATCGATAAGTTTACCAGGATCGTTGCTAAATTTCGGGGCACGGTTAACGACATCTCCGTAAAAATGAGGATGTGCTATCCCGATTGAAATAAGTTTTCTACAGGTACAACCAATCATCAAAACCAAATCTTTATATGTAAGCCCGGTATCTATGAAGAGTTTTATATTCTGAAGCTGTACAATATTTATGTTTTTTTATCTCAAATCTCAACTCTAAACTTATACAAAATACCCAGAGTACCAATATACGAATACTTGAGGTAATTGAAAATGGAAGCTAGCCCAAAGCCATTAAGAACTTTAAAAAATCTGGTTTACGGACACAAATAAAAAAGTACATATCCATCTTGTGAAGACGTCAAGAGGTTACTCGATACAAAACAGGAGATTTCTCGGCGAGCGCGCTTTCGTCCTATTTCTTTATACAAATACATTTTATATTTTTCGACAACGTAAATAAATTGTTTACTTCGATATCAATTCAATTATTATTATTATTATTATTATTGACATAATAGATAGAAGAGTGGCTGTGAATTCTAGAGACGATAGGCTGTCCATATAGACACTAAACTGGATTGGGTTTATGTTTATAATGTCTCTCCACATTTCATTTCTGTAATCAAGAACAAAATCACATGAGCATAGTATATGTTCTAAAACGTTTGAAAACAGTTTCCCGCATTTTTCACATAGGAGTTGTTCAGCTTCAATACGAACAATAGCGCACAAGTCGATTTTGTACTTTGAAGCTACTCTTAAATCTGGATATCTCTTCGCAATTATCCATGCTTTATGTAACTTAATGATTGGATGGATAAGTTTGAAAAAGTTAAACTCGCTGTCGTTTGAAATCCTTTCTAGCCACTTCAATTGTTCAGTCTTGTGAATGTTTTGCGACACTACATTGTTCCAGACAATTTTTGAAGGAAAAGACCCAAGTTCAATAAAATTTACAACATATTGCAAGAGATTGTACTTAATACATAGTCTATACATATCAGGAATGAAACCAAGCTGATTGTCCACACATGTGTATTTAAACTCTAGCAGTCTGGCCATCATGATCTGCTTTGGTAGGTGAGTTGAGTTCAGTCTACATAATCTGCCGAAAAATAAAAGTTTGCATTTGTCAATATAACACTCAATGCAGAGCCATCAAAGAAGGCTGGTACACTTGTCTGATCTGGACCTTTTAGGTAATCCTTGTACCACTTTACATACGAATCTGTGAGCTCGTTCGAGCATTAGTAATTCAGAATTGGTAAGATTGTTCCACAGTTCGCAACCATATAGTGCCCTCGTATAAGCCAATTGGTTTACAATTTTCAAACATGAGGATTTGTTCAAGATAGCTGGATTGACACCAGAGTTCATAATGGAAATAGTAGTTGCACGTAACATATGACACGCATTCATCGTTTGTTCCATAGAATTAAAGCTACTCTCTAAGAGAATACCGACATGTTTAGTAGATTTGACGATTGGTATTTCTGAACCATATAGAAAGAATCTAGCAATAGTGTTTCTTTGGCACTTTCCATATAGTAATACATGACTCTTACTGGGTGAAAACTTGAAGGCCCATCGCTCACTAAACAGCTGGCAAATGTTTATTAGGGTTTGCATTCCTTGGGTTGTAGGAGACATCAGAGCTATATCATCCGCTTGTACAGAACATGCGACTCTTACGTCATAGAGAATTGTACCGTAACTCGTTTTGTTCAATTCAATAAGTAAGTCGTTGATAAAAGCTAAGTAAAGAACAGCTGATAACACACCTCCTTGACGCACTCCTCGTTGTAGTTGAAACCATCTCGACAGTTTATTATTGAATAAGATTGAGCTTTTCATGCCACGATACATTTCATCAATCAGAAGCCAAAATTTCCACAAACACCATATTCTTTTAATTTCAGTAGGAGAGCGTCATGCCACAATGAATCAAATGCCTTCATACTGTCCATCAGAACAACGATGACTTTACTGTTGCGTTCGATATAGTGTCTAATTACCTCCTGCATAGTAAACGATGCATGTGTACTGCATAACAATTTCTGATAAGCCATTTGTGTCGGATGCGGAAAGTTTTGTTGAAAAGGTTCTAAATGAGGTACGAGTATTTTCTCGAAAATCTTCGATATGCAGCTTGTTAGCGATATACCTCGGAATGAATTTGGGTCAGTTTTATCTTTATTCCCACCTTTGAACAGTGGAATTATAACACTTGATTTCCAATCAACAGGTATAAAACAGTTTTGAATTATCAAATTGAATAAGGCGCACAAATGTTTTTGTAGTTGTTTTCCACCATACTTCACATGTTCGTATGAAACCTTATCCAAACCAGTAGATTTATTATTCTTTAGCTTCTTACAAACATCATAGACTTCGTCATATTCAAACTCCGTAATATTTTCACTGACTGCTCTAAAGCAGTTTCGAATATCAGCAATTGTTTGTTTCATATTTTGTTCTCTTTCAGGATTGAGCAAAGTTCTGTCGGTTTTGAATATAGATTCAAAGTGGTCGGCCCAAGCCTCACATATATCATTATCTTCTGTATATGTACGTCCATTTACATGAAGTTCACGGCAAATAACCTTTTGTTTTCTTCGACTTTTGAGAACTGACCATTTGTATTTCTGGTCTGAGTCTATAGATTCTTCGAGTTTTTGTGCACAGTCTTTCATATAAGCATTATATGCGAGTTCTAATTCCTTTCTGAAATCTCTTTTTAGTGACCTTGTATGCTCTGAGGAAAGAGTTGTTTCTATTGTGGATTTTGCCGTTTGCAATCCAATCTGCACGACGCTTTCTCATATGTGCATGATTAATTTTTACAGTGTTCGTCCAATACGGTTTAAGATGTTTGACGAAGCTTTTATGTGGTAATGTATCATGATCGGCAGTCATTATTGCATCGACAATAGTCTTGTAGTATGACTCAATAGTTTCTGCGGTTGCAGGTGAGGATGGTGCACAGACACTCCAAAGATTTTGAGAAACGGCAAATGAATAGTCCGTGATTAAATTAAGTTCAATCGCCTTCGTCCAAGCAACCTTTTCACTTAACTGTGTTAAAAGTGGATTCTGATTTATACTGTCCGATCTACGGTAACCGTTAATTTCCATCGTGCATATAATAGGTTTATGGTCCGACACGTTGAATATATCTTCATCAGGAATAAAAACTTCGGATATATGACAAACGTTCTCTCTTTGAGTTATTATGTGATCTATAGCCGTTTTTGGACCACCATCGTAAGACTGAAAGGTATGTATAGGACCAATGGCAAAAGTTAGTGTGTGAAGTGAGACACTACTAGTCGCCTCTAAATGTGTATTCAGTAATTTGCTCCTTCTGTCATTCACAAATTTATATCGCGGTCCTTCTATCTTGCAATTGAAATCGCCCAATAAGAAGACAGTTCCAAGGTTTGTATAAGCACGGTAGATATCCATTAGATATTCCAATTCATCCACAAACAAATGAAACGGCTGTGTCGTAGCAGGTAAGTATACGGAAATTAGGAAAACACTAGGTTGACCCGGAAACTGTATTTCAATGCCACATATTCGATTACTTTCAATATCAAGTTCTACTATGAACGGACACAAATAGTTTGACACTAAAAATGCAACTCCACCACGAAAGTTACAATTGTACATTTCAGGATGATACTCATCTACACTTTTCCCGTACGCTCGATAACTCGAATCAACTGTGTTCAAAAAATGAAATTGCGATTTCCGCAGCCAATGTTCAGCTATTGCAATAACATCAATTTTTAATTCGCTCAAAATATTTGTTAAGTAAGGCACTGCGGACATAATACCGCGACAGTTCCAGCATGCAACTTTCAAATCCATGATTTAGTATGTGGGTCTTGAGTAATATCCTTTTCTGATCTGAACACAGACCAAGGAAGCCAGTCTTTCATGAAAACTCCCGGTGGCCAAAAAGACGGATCACGAATCTTACATTCATCTTGGGCGTCAATATTCACTTGTGCTGAAGCGGTCCTTCTCATTTGCTTATCAAAATAACGTAGATGAGTTACTCGAATGCCATTTTGTGATAAATACGTCCTCATTCCGGTTTCAGTAGACGATTTATTGATCCCACCTATTTATGTTTTTTTATCTCAAATCTCAACTCTAAACTTATACAAAATACCCAGAGTACCAATATACGAATACTTGAGGTAATTGAAAATGGAAGCTAGCCCAAAGCCATTAAGAACTTTAAAAAATCTGGTTTACGGACAAAAATAAAAAAGTACATATCCATCTTGTGAAGACGTCAAGAGGTTACTCGATACAAAACAGGAGATTTCTCGGCGAGCGCGCTTTCGTCCTATTTCTTTATACAAATAAATTTTATATTTTTCGACAACGTAAATAAATTGTTTACTTCGATATCAATTAAAAATGATATCACCGACACGCGTAAATTTATCGTTGTTGAATGGGTTGTCCTTTATTTGGTTTCCTTTTTTGGAATACACAACAATCAAGGATCAGATTTCGGTTTAGAATCATAAATAGTTACTTTGATATAAAACATTTGCAAGCAATGGTGCTATGTTAAACTCATTTCGATTCAACTACGACCAGCAACAATATACGTACATAACGACCAGCACAATAGCACATAAAAACGGAATAGAAATTATCCACGTTAAAAGGCGTAAAATGAAAGGCATAGTCTTAAAAAGTGTAATTACCGTTTATATATATATATATATATATATATATATATATATATAGAGTCTATACGAATCTACCAACCAGTAAACTTAATAGGTATTGGATCATCAAAATTGACAATACTACACAAACAGGAAAAATTATATGAGTCTGAAAGATTGTGTAACAATACCGATAAATAGATGGAAAACAAAACACTAAAAAGTGTTAAATATCATTGCACAAAGATGGAAAAACTGAACAGATGATATAAATTATACAATAATTGCAAATATTTCGGCTCAACAAATGGCCTTCTTCGGTGACAAAAGTTTTAACAATAATGAGATATAATGTATAAGGTGTAAACATAGATCACTAATAATACAGGTAAGTTTTGGTCGATTGATTTTAATCCAAAATCCTGAATATAATAATATAAACACTAGACTGTAAATTTAATTATTGCTTTCTATTGATTCCATCTGGATGGAGGACACCCAGTGTTTTTATCCAAAACCTCTCCCGATTTTCTCTTTGTGGTCTCCAATATGTTGGTGAATCTATGCAGCCATTTCACAAACGCCTCAATGGCCACAGGAGTGACCTCACAAAAAAACCGTATATTCCTGTCAGCCAACATTTCAGGTTACCAGATCACAATCTGAAAGATTTTGATCACATGAAGATCCTTGTGATCGAACAGGATTGTACATGGCAACATAGGCAAAGAGAAAATCGGGAGAGGTTTTGGATAAAAACACTGGGTGTCCTCCATCCAGATGGAATCAATAGAAAGCAATAATTAAATTTACAGTCTAGTGTTTATATTATTATATTCAGGATTTTGGATTAAAATCAATCGACCAAAACTTACCTGTATTATTAGTGATCTATGTTTACACCTTATACATTATATCTCATTATTGTTAAAACTTTTGTCACCGAAGAAGGCCATTTGTTGAGCCGAAATATTTGCAATTATTGTAATAATTTATATCATCTGTTCAGTTTTTCCATCTTTGTGCAATGATATTTAACACTTTTTAGTGTTTTGTTTTCCATCTATTTATCGGTATTGTTACACAATCTTTCAGACTCATATATATATATATATATATATATATATATAGTAGTTAACCATCTTGAAAATTGTTTTCTGTATGTCTGTTGTATATGTTAGCGGCAATAAATGAAATTAGGCATTAAGCTTAAATCCTAGGCAATAAGCTACTGCATAGGCAGTAAGAATATTGCCTAAATGATGTTAGGCATTCGTCTAGTCTTAAATCCTAGGCTTAACAGAAGATGTGGTTTGATTGACAATAAGACAACTGTCCACAAGAGACCGCAATTAAATTCACTAATAAAATTAGTTATTTATATTAAATATCAAATAATATTTTAAAAGTAGGAAAACTTGATAAATATTTGTGTAGAAATCATTTTGTTATCACAAGTTGTGAACAAAGAAAATTGACTTATCCAATAACAAAATAGAAAATGGTGTGAGCAAAAAATCATATCTTAATTTTGTTTACTTTTGACCAGCTCAAACCAGCTCGACTAACTATATATACTGAAGTGTACAAATTTTCAAATAAATATTATAATTATTCTATAGAATCTCTCCCTTTTAAAAAAAAAATCTTTTTAATGTTTGTAATACAACAAAAACACGAAATAAGTATGAGTTAATTCTGTTCTTTTACTGCTAAAATTAATTTACTAAATAAACTTACTAAATTTGAAGATCTGTCAAATAAATGAATATTTATACATGTAATATTAGAAATATAATTAAGAAACGAATTTATATCAAGAATACAACACCAAATATGCATAAGTTCCAGAGTTTACTCATTGCCTAAAATTATGTTCTGCAATAGAATGAATAATCTTCATTATATTTCAGGTAATAAGCTTAATGCCTGAAAACTTCACTTATTGCCGCTAACATATATACTATAACGATAAATGTGTTGTTTTCGTTATTAAGCGCTTGTTAATTAAATTTTTCTTAATATGTTTGACAAACAATTTCTTCCGTCTTTTGACAAGAACGGCATATGTCTTTTCAGTGTCTGTTAATTTTGAACTCCGATGTCTACATAATATGCTTATATGTTCGCAGATCTTAAAACCCATCAATCTGATGTTCAACATTATGTTCTATTCAGTGATGAACAATTAAATTGTTAGCATTTATCTCAGATCGCCGGCTAACGACATTAAGTTTGAATAAAGTATCGTAAATGGCGGTAAAATAGTGTGACGATTTGGGTATACCAACAGTCAATGGGCTCGTGATGGCGATCAAAAAATCTACAAAAGGTTTAGCAGAAAGGGACAACAAACTATGTTTTGAGTCAGCAGTTCAGCCCTGTTCATAAAATCTTGTTTATTGCAACAAACTCTCCAGTTGAAAAAATAAACTCAATACGCTGGTGTTTCTGAAAATTGCTACGTAAGAACGGGAATTTGATCATAGTAGTCAACCAATATATTAAAAAAGTATCTCGACATTTAAAAGACCAAAAACAAGAGCAGAATTGCCTTTACAGATGTTAGCTTGACATTGTCTTGTCCAGGATCATTAAAAAAAAATTGGCGACTGTTACCTGTAACCTGTCTGGTAGGTTCACCCTTTCTAAGGGTCACTCCCAATGGGATTTTTGTAGGTTAGTATTAAATATGTACATTATTTACAGTTGTACATTTAAACTTTTAAAGTAATAATACCGGTACAGTAACACCATAAACCAAGAAACTCATACTTTCACTTGATAGACTGATAGTTCATTTAGGCAAGTTTAACTCTTGTTCAACAGGGTTGTTCGTTTTGTATGTAGACCATAGCATAAAGTTCGTGTGATATTCTCAATGTCTCTGATATTTTGATATTTGATGTTAACTATTTGCTTGATCTTTTCAGATGATGAGTCTAGAATAAACTGCACCATTTGTCCTTCATTCAGAATTTTTTCGAATATCTTGTTGCCTTTATTGTTTTTCACATATGATATTAGTGTTGTTAAATGTTTATCTCTTTCAGTTTTCAGTGCATTGCATTCTAGCATAAAGTGTTCTGTATCTTCTGTAGCTGAATTACATAATAGGCACATATCCTGCTCCACATTTCTACTAAACTTGGCTCTATCTACTTTGAGTGTATAAGTCCTTGTTATAAGCTTTGCTTTTATTTCTGCTTTTTTGACTTCTAAGGTATTATTTGAGGTGAATTTCCATATTTGGTGAGAATTTCCAATTGGCCTTGCTTTAATGTTAATGTATTTCATTGTAGATTTTTCCGATTTTTCCATCTCCCATTTCTCTGCCCAATAATCCTGAATGGCACACTTGACAGTTGTTTTCCATTTTTCTCTAGTTGGTTTGACTGATACATGTAGCAGTTCATGAGCTTTTGGTAGTTTTTACTTTAATAGAGCAGTTTCTAATCTACTAATGAACGTATTTGCATTTTGTTTTGACATTACAATTAAATTGCCTTTCTATAATTCTGTATTTTATGCTGATATTGTCTTGAATTATGCCTCCAAAGAAAGTGAGTAGCAGTCGGTCCACAGTTGACTGTATTGGTTCTATACCATGTAGACAATAGAAGCCAGCACTAGCAACTCTTTTTTGGCAGTCCTTGTATCTGTCTGCATATTTGTAGTTGTAGTCTCTCTAATTTTGTGATGTCAGCCTTTGTATAGTTTAAGACCTCAATACCATACAGGCTCCTTGGCAAGGCGTAAGTTTGCCAGAGTCTTGCCGAGACAATTGGTGTCATTCCTTTTCTGGCACTCAGTCCAGGACCAAGTATAGCATATATGGTACGTCGTGCAACTTTTAACCGGTCTTCTATATTCACTTTGTTCTTAATAGTTCTAATAAGACCCAGATGTTTAACCTCATTCTTTTCGTCTATTTTTTTGGTCTCCTAAATAAACATTCAGCTGTTGTTGTACTTTTGTTAACGGCACAATTTTCGATTTTGTAGGATTGATTGACACAAAGTCTTTGTTTATCATATCATTGACTATATCTAGTAGAGCCTGAACCTCATGCTCCTTGCTGGTAAGTATGGCAATATCATCCGCACATGTTGGAGCGACAACGTTAATGTTTCCTATATGTGCACCCATGTTAGATCTTTCTAATGCTTCTAAGATGTTGTTGTTATAGCGTTTGGATAGAACAGTCGATAACTTTGCACCTTGTCTTACACCTATTTCTTGCGTAAATTTATCTGAAATGCTATTATTCCACTTGACTTTAACAGTTACATTCCTGTACATATTTCTTAGTAATAACCACATATTTCCCACAATTCCATCATGGTACATTTTATTAAAGAGGATTTCGTGATGTAGTTTATCGAAAGCTTTTTGAGCATCTAATGTAAGTAATATGAGTTCTTCTATGATCTCTTTGTAAAAGTCTGCTGCTGCAGATACAATAAAGGCGGTATTCAATGACGATGATTTTTCCGTGAAGCCTCTTTGTAGCTTACTTTGAATTTTTAGTAGTTTGGGTTCTAACCTGTGTTGTCTTTTAAAATTCCTTCTATTAGAGTAGAAAATGTATTGGTTACTGTAATACCTCTATAGTTGTCTGGATGTAGTTTATCTTTCCCACTCTTGTGTACAGGAGAGACAACTCCTTTTTTTGTTTCTTGTGGCAGATCTTTATCCGACTAGTCCGTTCTATATTAAATGTTTGCGTTAAGTATTGTAACGATTGGTCGAGAATCAGGCAATTTATTGTCGACAAGTATGTTACGGACGTACTTTTGCGAAGAAGTATTCCCTTTTAAATGGTGTTGCAAGGGGGAAATGAAATAAAGAGACAAAAAAAAGACATTTCGAAAACGGGTTATTCTTATAAAGGAAAACAAAAAGAATTCGGATGTGAATTGTTTGCAGAATTTGTTCACTTGAATATTTATATTATTCTCCGCGGCATGTCGTATTACATGAGAGAAAGAAAAAAAAACCAGGAACAGCCCGCAAATAGCTTTTTTCTTCTTCAAATAACTTAAATTGGATATTTAATGTTAAACCTGAATGAATTTACCCTTCCATTTCACATGTAAACTGTAGGTGACAATATGCGGTGTCTATATGTATCTAAATAATTATTAAAAAATTCTTTTCGCAAACGGAAGGACTGATGAGTAAACAAAAATAATTTGTACCAACACGCATGTATTACATTTAGTAAATACAGGTATAGGTTGTGCGCATTTAATTTCAAAAACAAATATTTCATTTCTAACGTGTTCGTTTTATTTCAAAGCAAATGATGTTTATTTCTTTCTACAAACTGACAGTATATTCATCTTTGATATAGTTTAATTTTAAGGTACAGTGTTATAGCGAAATACGAAATTACATTTGCATCGTAAGCAGAAATTGTTAGAATGTAAGTCAAGTGTTTACTCGTTACATGCCAGGTAGAAAGTCACTCTTTGTTTTTCTGCAACAAAATCAAACCCGTTCTTTTCAATGCAATATTTACCCGCTTTACCTCAACGAAACACGAGAAAGTACAAGTATTGTCTGTGATAAGGCATCATTATATTGCCAATTAGTACTCGCAAGACCTCAGAGAATAACCAATTCCCGATTTTAATAATTTTGGTTATCTAATCGTATGTATAAAGCTGGTGACATTGGAAAAAAACCCAACTCCAACCGTATATTCTTCTAGTAGTTGTACCAGTTTTCAGCACATGCCGACATCTTGCTCACTGGTATTCATTTTTTAACGAAACATAAATCATTTTTTTAGTTTAGCGAAATAGATATTTTGCTTTTCACCAAAACCTGGTTCAATGACATATACTGATGACAGCGATATCAATTTAGAATCATTTAAAAACCATAAAGAACTGATATAAATCATAGAATAGGAGAGGGTGTGGCTACTTATGTGAGAGAAAATATTTACATCGAAAAAAAATTCAAATAAACGGTTAAAAGTGTTTGGGTAAAAATACATTGATAAGGAATTTTTATAGATCGCCGGATTCAGATAACCAATTCTGGAGAGAAAAAAATACCTCCTTAGTATTCGCCAAAAATTCAAATACAGATAAAATCATAATATGTGGTGATTGTAACGATAACATACTTAATTATACCAAACTGAAGCTTGGAAAAATATGTTACCAAAATAAGTTATATTAAACAATAACTGGTGCTTACAATTTTTTTAAAAGGTCTGTGTTGTTTAAAGATCAAATGATGGTAAATGATACCGATATACTTTTACTTGTACTCTGATGTTGGTGAAAACATCTTGAAAATCTGTACGATAGTGCTTGTTGAACAAGAATGAGTTTTACATAGCAACATGGCTTGCAAATGTTTTAATAAAAGTAACTGTTTATGATTCTAAACCGAAATCTTGTCCCTGACTGTTGTCTACTCCATAAAAAGAGATAAGAATTAAACCAAATTAAGGACAAATCATTCAACAACGATGAGCACGTCCCGCCGGTGATATCATATTGAACTGATATCGAAGTAAACAATATATCTACATTGTCGAACAATATATATTTTTTTTATGAGATTTAGAAACAGGACAAAACGTGAGCTTTTCTTCTATTTCGTAGCAAGTAACTTCTTGTGTCCTTCACAAGGGACCCTCTTTTTATTAGTAAACTGGATTTTTTTAATTACATTGTAGTTGTTAATGGTTTTGGAACTAGGTTTCAGTTGCAGTACCTGCCAGGATTCGTATATTGGTACTCTGAGTACCTTGTATAAGTAAATATTTGAGATTCATGCAAATTTAATGGAGTTTACCTATTCATGTTATATTTGATAACCGTACCACTGGTGTTAAACTGATCACCGTAAAACATGGCGGAGCCCAAAACAGGTGAAATCGTCTTTTTGTAATTTCTCCGTGTACACGCATTGTTTTACAGAATTACTCAGCCGTTAGGTTGATACACAGGTAAAATAGCTACGGATATTTTACGTCCGTAAAAAATCCGTAATACGTCCGTATTATACGGCACGTCTACGGACGAATAGTACCACGGACGTAAAACGTCCGTTGCTTCTCATCCGTAAAACGTCCGTAATACGGATATTTAGTACCACGTCCGTAATACGAATGTTTTGTACCACGGACGTATAACGTCTATTATTATTATGCATTATAATATATATATATATATAGTATATAACACACTTATCGTAGTATATATAACACACTTATTATAGTATATAGTATAGTTGTATTTTTATGTAACAGTTGCATTGTATTGCTGAAACTTTTAATGGAACTGTCAATGACAAAATGCTATACTTTATTTTAAGGTGATGATACTTTTTATCTGCATTTCCTTATATAGTCTCTTAGTGTTCTATCTAAAATTTGTTTCTGATGCAATACACATACAAGGATTTTGACATAGAACTTTCTGTCATACAGTGCCTTGTTGTTTAACAAGTTGAGTATTGATGATATCTTTTCAAACATTTTAAATGATATTTCAAGAGTAAATCAACAATAATCAGAAGTATTTCAGTGGTGGTCTTTGGTTCATATTTTGCTTTCATGTATTAACTTGATAAAATAAGGCTCTTAGTTTTCTCTATTTTTCATGTCCAAACCTTTTCACAACACTCTATATACATGTAGGTTTTTTTTCATTGTTGGAGGACATATGGTGACCTATAATTGCTCACTATCACATCATGTTAACTCTGGTGAATATTTTTTCTCATTGGCAATTCAACCAAATTTCCTTACTTTTATAAGATCTTTTAATTATATATCAAGAGTAATTGATCTCAAGAGTATAAATTGAGAATAGTGTAATGTTTCCTTTTTACAGTTTTGAATGTATCCTTTTTCTTCAAACTTTCTTAGAACAAACATTTATAATTTATCTTCAATCTTCTTCAAAGTTCAAAATTTTATTTCCAAGGATTTTTATTCACATTCTAATTTCCTTACTTTCCAAGTCTATAAATGTCAAAATAAATGTCTTCTTAGTAAATTTAAACGTTCTATTTTTTGTAAAATTCCCAAGTTTGTGAGGTAGTCTTCTATGTCCTGTATTCATGGTATTGGTTATTCTTCACTACGTTCACTGTGAATGGTAACTGAAATAAAATATTCATAAAGAATATAAATCTAACTTCCATAAATTACATAATCTTATTGCTATATGTTTGAAAATTCATTCTGTTAATGCAAAATCATTAACTGGTTGATTTTTTTTTGCTTATTTGAACGTCCAGTGGCAAATATTTTATGTTTTCTAAATGATAACAACGTTAACTTATCAATACATAATATAGGCCAGTCTGACTAGGTAAGTTTGTAACGTAAATGCTATGATAGTCTGAATTTCTGACATCTCAAGTGCGTGTGCATGGAGCAGTAGGAGGGGAGTAGAGTAAGGCTTGATGCATGCATTGAATCAGAAAGTGAGAAAAGTAAGCAACAGTGAACATGTAGATTAAACTTGAAACAGTTTTAGGTAGAAAACATAAAATTATTTAAATTAACTGCAATTCTACAGATGAACTTACTTTGATATCATGCTGAGTTCACACGTAATTCGAATTCGATTCGCATTAACTAATTCGAATTAGTTTAATTCGCATTCGAAACGTTTCACGTCCTAACGTCAATTCGAATTCGAATTGCAATGCGCGTCAAATTCGCTTTACTGTCCAAACGACGTTAGCTTTTAATTCGTATTAACAAAAACGTATTTCTAATGCGAATTAACTAATTCGAATTAGTTAATTCGAATCAATTCGAATTAAAAAAAGAAGAGTGTGTGAACGCGGTAAGCGAATTCGATTCGCATTCGATTCGAATTCAATTCGAATTAAATGTCCGTGTGAACGAGGCATCAGTTTTGCAAGACATTCACACGGTCACCTACATGACATACATGTTTACCAGTGATATCAATTCTTGTCAATACTGTCTTTTCCTTTCATTTGGTTACAAGCTTAAATACATTCAGTATGTATATATATAAATTAATCTAGAAGTCCAGACAAAAACTACATGTAGTATGAACCGATGCTCACTAATTTATACCTTTACTATATACTTTTACTTTAAAGTAAATTGAAACAAAATGTAAGCAAACAACAGAAAGAAGATCAACAGTTTAAGCTTATAAAAAAATCCTATATATGTGCAGATTTTGATAAAAGAACAACCTTTTAATGTACCTTGGCAATGGATAAACTTCAATTGAATCATAATTTCCTGTCAATATGCACATCTTCATAGTATGTCCTTATTATCTACAAAGTTTCATGAAATTCTGTTGTGTGGATTCAGAGGAGTTGCAATGACAAACTGTTGAAGTAGTAATAAAGCAAATAAGTTCAAAGGGGCATACTCGTGTTTAAACAAGTACAACAATTTTTGGTAGATTCGAAGCGTTTTGGCTTATAGTCCTTCGTGCATAATTAGGATCGTAATTGGGTGAGACAGTCTTGACAAAGTCCTGTAAACACACTCCGCCGCCGGTACATATATATATATAGGAAAGATCTGACGAAAAAAAAAATCAACTTTTTTATTTGCAGTTATTTCCCTTTATCTTTTTTCTTCAGGGAGACGGATTAATATAAGGGAAACCCTTTGTAATATTGTATCACTGTATTTATATGTGTATGTCATGTACATGATTTTTTGAAATAAAATAT
Source organism: Mytilus edulis (assembly GCF_963676685.1). Taxonomy (NCBI): domain Eukaryota; kingdom Metazoa; phylum Mollusca; class Bivalvia; order Mytilida; family Mytilidae; genus Mytilus; species Mytilus edulis. The sequence goes on along the minus strand of NC_092355.1, from coordinate 21,398,551 downwards.
GTTTAAAGTAAATGGGCATAACTCCTAGAAAAAAAATGAATTGTAGATGTCCTGTCGATATGCACATCTACGTACTATGTCCTTATTATCTACAAAGTTTCATGAAATTCTGTTGTGTGGATTCAGAGGAGTTGCAATGACAAACTATTGAAGTAGTAATAAAGCAAATAAGTTCAAAGGGGCATAACTCCTAGAGAAAAAAATTGAATCGTAATTAGGGGCGTCGCTAGAATGAAACGATGTGCAAGCAACTACTGCCGCGTGAAGCGAGGCGAAACATTTTTGGGACCCTTTTATGCAGAAAAATGTTGGTTTTTTTCGGTTTTCGGTCATAGGACGGTTAAAAGAGGAGCTACATATAGATAGGACTTATAAACAATTTATGAATGTAAAACTATTAATAAATCTTCTAAATAGAATAAATCATGGTCATTTGAATACATAAACAACACATTTTTGTGATACCGAATTTACTCAAACTTGTCCAAAATCTGCTGTTCGGGTTTAGGCAGAAACGCACTGAATTCCCGATGAATATGCAGTAATGCTAGCGATGGTAACCTGTCGTTGTTCATTGTTGATCGTACATTTGTTTTCAACAGACGTAGTACCTTGACATAGATACTCCACGGTAGCACTCGCGAGATGTTATAAACCAGCGGACGTGTTCGCCATCGAGCGACATCCCAATTGAATTCGTCAAAATTACATGCCAGGTCAGTTTCGTATGTCTCAGACAAAGTTGAGATTCCTTCGTTTGTTATATTTCCAACAACACAAGGAAGCAGATACGGCACAAAGAAGCGATTTTCTAATAATACCAGACGCGACTCCACTCTCCAGTTCCTTTATTATATGGATTGGTCTATGAACGCAAAATATAATGAGACTTTCCAATACTGTTTTGGCGTGTTTGCAGAGTGATTGGCTCTGGTAGTGTGACAAACATGTATCGGGTTCTGATAAATCAAATACCGATTGGTACATCTCATTCCAAACAGATAAACCGTACTCAGTAAAATGTGCTCCGAAACTACATGTCTTAGACTGAGTCTGAGACTACTATAACGTGTTATAGTTGTCTCAGACTTGAGTATAACAAATTCTAATCTTGTAAAAGACACAAGTTACTGTACGAGTTTGTCATGATCTCTAATAAAACTTTTATTTTGAAACCAAATGCCGTTATTTAATGACATTTCATCAATTAAAAAAGTGACATATGGGTCATTTTCAAAAAATGTCGAATTTTGAAATTGAAAAAATTATTAAAAGTTACTTATTCAAACAACCCTCTACATAAGCAAATCATAACAAACAGTACTTTAAGAACAACATATTAAAAGATGCAATCTTAATGATGTCATACAAGAATATGTTATAACATTTTTTGATCGGTGGTACATTATTTTGTCTATCCTGTTACCATTTTCAAAAGAAATTTTGGGTTATTAAGAAAAGGTTAAGATAAAATGTTAAGCTTGTTTTACGTAGACAATTAGATGGTTTTCAAGAGAATAAACTTCTTTATTTCTTATGCAGCAAAAATACTGCAATCTGATTGGTTAATTACCCCGGTGTAAATAACACCCCACCCTGGTTCACCCCGGGATAAATAAAATTTTGCCAAAAATTTCAGAATTTTTTATTTTTTTTTGCCTAGAAAATTTTTTTTTAAAAAATAAAAAAAAAAAAAAATAATAATAATCAAAATAAAATGTTAAATTAAAAATTTAAAAAAAAAAAAAAAAAAATTCAAAAAATTTTAAATAAAAAATATTTAAAATTTTTTTTTTTCCTGAAAACTCAAAGAACACAAAATTTTTCTGATTTTTCCCAAAAATTAAGTAAAAAGTATTTTACAATGCGCAGCAACATAGACATTGAAAAAAACGTTACACTGTAAATTTTTCATTACCATTTTTTCAATTTTACATCCTGGTTTCAAAATGAGTTAAGGAAATGTTCATAAGAAATAAATTCGTTATCTTGGTGTAATCAGGGGTGTACGGAATTTTACACCGTTGTTGAAAATTCATACACCCATTCGGCTGCGCCTCAGGGTGTATGAATTTTCAACAACGGTGTAAAATTCTGTACACCCCTGATTACACCAAGATAACTAATAATATATATTCATTCTGTAATATAATAGATAATTTGCCAATTTTCCAGGTTGTACTAAAAAATGCCTCTAAAAATTGGTTTTCAAAGGTTGTAAAAATTAGCACCAGTAATGCAAGTCTAAGATAGCAATTTATATTGTTCGGCATTTTTTCACCCTTTCAAATAAACCCAACATCAAGTAAATCCCTCATAAGTTAGTTTACTTTTCTCTATATTTCATTGGTAACAGGAACGTACGTTTCTGATATATTACTATATAAAAGTCTATCCTGTTACCTTTTTGTCTATCCTGTTACCGATATCAGTATTGCACCTGCGAATGCTTAATTGGGAAGATTAAGACGTTATAACCTGAAGATGACTTCAAACAACGAAATATTTCATTCGTTTTGCACCTATATGTTAAGATAAAAAAATTAACGACGTTTTTGTCTACAATTGTCTATGCTGTTACTGTAACCATAGCAACCATAGTAACAGGATAGACATAACAGGATAGACAAATTTCTTCGTTTTTGATTGCTGTTGTGAAATAACTACTCCCTTTGGAGAAGTGATTATGTTTTTCTATTGTGAATTTGGTTTCCAACACGTTATTGCACTTTTTACAAATATACTGTTGGTGTATTTAATCAAAATTGGTGGTAACAGCATAGATATAAAAAAAAGTACGCTATATTTTTTTCACTAAATGTCTTGAAATTTCTTTTCTCTACACTGTCGTTCAAGAAACGAGGCGTTTTAAATGTAAAGATTACTTTGCACTTTTGAAATCAACACTGACTGATTCAATATTCATAGGGAGATTAATTTCACGGCTGATATAAGTAGCGGTAACAGGAAAGACATGAACCTCGTGTACGCAGATTCAATTTAGTTTGTAGATAATATGTTACATACAGTGATATAGAAGCTACGAATTTTCGTTAGAATAATATTTAACGTTCTTAAAAAGTCCCTTTTGTAAATATCAAGGCGATCAGAAAATCGCAAAAAAATCATTTGAAATGTGTTTTTCTGACACTGTACGAAGACAAATACCCCCAAAATGGGTCTTAAATGCAGTTTAATCTTATCAAAATAGATGTAAGGTGTGTTTATTATTAATGTTCTGAATCACAAATCCGACAAGCTTTCATTGAAACCATTACAACTGAAATTTCCATAAGAAATAAAAAAGTTAGCATGGGTGTACTGAAAATTCGACATTTTTTGAAAACGACCCATATGTGTTTCCTTTAAACATTTAATTTATTATAATTTTTGATTTTGCCATTTTTTGTTTGCATGCCGAATCGATGTGCACGCAACTGTGTGTTAGCGTATAGAGGGAACTACGCGCCTGTTACAAGTTAATGTTTGGAATTAGGTTTGGGAACGACTTATAATAAGTCAATGGTATTTGGTATGCAGTTTATAACAGTTTATTCATGTTATTACACCGTACATTTTCAAATCTCTTAAAGTTTTCAAACATGGAATAATATGATCACTGTGGGTATTATTTGTACCAAAATGTATAGTACAAAACACTATATATAAAATACATGTACCGTACCTAAATGTTACAATAATTTTTAAGTAAAGAAAGTAATAATACTAAATATCAAAAGTAAATGTCCAGTACTACAGATTTTTAGTACAGCAACAGTACCTATGCAAAAGTAGCAGTGTATATATATTCAATTAAAGATTTCTCTGTTGTGCAATACACTGGGCTGTTGCGGAATAATTGGTTAATCTGTTGTCAGACTGTAAACATGTGTAAACAAACAATAATTTCTCAATGTTATATCAAAAATTTATTAAAAAAAAACTGAAGGGAGGTTTTCTTAATAGCTATAAATCAGTCATCAAAGTTTAACAAAACTTTAAGGATATTTCCAAAAAACTTGAAAATCACCCCTTTTCTTATGACATGTATGAAGAAAATCTTATAACTCAGAAACTAAAAAACTTAAATTTATAAAAATCAAATGGGAGCTTACAACAAAAGATATGAACAATTTAACTAAGTTTCATGATATTCAGCATTTTTATGTCCCACTCAACGAAGTTTTGGAGGGTATAATGTTTTTGACCCGTCCGTCTGACGTCAGTCCTGTTTCTTGTCACCACAACTGTTCTCAAACCACACAACAGAATTTCATGAAACCTTTTTAGATAATAAGGACATATTATGTAGATGTGCATATCGACAGAAAATTAAGATTCAATTTTATTTCTAGGAGTTATGCCCCTTTGAACTTATTTGCTCTAATGTACTACTTCAACAGTTTGTCATCTCAACTCCTCTGAAACCACACAACCGAATTTCTGCAATTTCATGAAACTTTGTAGATAATAAAGACATACTACGTAGATGTGCATATCGACAGGAAATTACGATTCAATTTTTTTTCTAGGAGTTCTGCTTCTTTGAACCTTTTTGCTTTAATGTACTACTTCAACAGTTTGTCATTGCAACTCCCCTGAATCCACACAACAGAATTTCATGAAACTTTGTAGATAATAAGGACATACTACGTAGATGTGCATATCGACAGGAAATTAGTAAAACTATGTAAAAGTTTCAAAGTCAATGAACCATGATGAGGGGGTGGGGCTATATAATCTCCATGGAAACAATACTTGCAAGTGCCAATGAATTTGCATACCAAATATCATTGACTATATATATAAACATTAGCAGTTCATCTTAAACTGATATAATCAGAAACTACATATGAACTAATACATGTAAAATAAGTTAAGTTTCAAAGTCATTAGACTGTGACTGAGGGGCGAAGCCAAATATTCTCCATCGAAATGAGATGTGCCAATGCTTATACAACTGAATACCAATTAACATTGCCCAACCACTAATGGTTCCCCTTGAACTGACCTAATCACAAACTAATACATGATAACTCAGAAAAAAATTCAAAGTCAATAAACCATGACTAAGGGGGCGAAGCCAAATTATCTCCATGGAAATGAAATATACCAATGTCTATATATAAAATAAGATAAGTTTCAAAGTCATTAGACTGTGACTGAGGGGCGAGGCCAAATATTCTCCATGGAAATGAGATGTGCCAATGCTTATACAACTGCATACCAAATATCATTGAACTACCACTTGTGGTTTCCCATAAACTGACCTGATCACAAACTAATACATGTAAAATAAGCAAAAGTTTGAGTCAATAGACCATGACTGAGGGGGCAGGGCCAAATAATCTCCATGGAAATGAGATGTGCCAATGCTTATTCGACTGCATACCAAATATGATTGACCTATCACTTGTGGTTCGCCATGAACTATACCTAATCACAAACTAATACAGTGTTGACGCCGTCGCCGCCGACTATGTCTCGCTTTTTGACTCCGTCAAGACGAGACAATAAAAAACTGTAGAACTTAATTTTCAAGTACAAATCAAGTACTGTAAATAACAGGAACTTAATATTATGATAATTTTAAAGTAACAAAATGGTACTAAATATTTCCAGTACTATACATATTTTTGGGTTCAGAAATAGTACCTATGCAAAAGTAGCTGTGTAACCAATTTCAAGTTCTTTGAATACATGTATTCAGAAACCTATAATATGTCAAATATTTATTTACAATCCAAATTGAGACCTGTATCAAGGAATTAGAAACTTGTCAACATTTAAGTTAAGCATTGCATAGCAATATAATATTTCCCACAGAAAGTTACCAAAAGTTAGCATGCAATAATATCAGATTATTACATGTCATTTTTCATATCGCATGTATTATCAGCCCTAGGTTCAATATCAGCCCAAAAGCCGCATGGCTCGAGGGCTGATATTGACCGAGGGCTGATAATACATGCGATATAAAAAATGACATATTATGATCTTTTTATCATATGTTTCAACAATGGAGAAAAATAACAGATTCATTTATTGATCCTTTACGTGGTTCCAAAATAGAAGTTCAAAGATTGAAAAGTTCACGGATGTCGGAACCCGGATTTAGTACATTCGATATGATATCGTTCTAGCATATGCCTCAACAGAGAAGAAAATATTTTAATATGGAATCAACAAAATAAATAATCTAACAATATACATAATGAACACTGTTAGGAAAAGTCAACTGTTTTTAAAGTAACCTTCTAAATTATGTTTGAAACTTTTAAAAATGAATTTTAATAATTAATATTTGTTTTTGTTTTTATTATTTTACACAATCATAATTTCCAGTATCCAAATAATTATTTTGTATACTACTTCCAAGGACGTATATTAGAAGGATAGGAAACTCCCGATACCGTCTTGATAAAATCCGAGAAGTGTCGCGAATCGCGAGAAAACACGAGATCTGCATAAAGCTTCAGCGGGAACCGCCGCTTCGAGATTTCTTCATCAATTTGTAAGTATAAATTTTAAAACATTATATGAATAAACAAAAACATATTAAGTAGATGTAATTTTGTGGTATTAAATGATATTTCACTACAAAAACATCATAAGACGCTTATAAACATCATAATAAGGGATTATAAGTAAGGATGCCAGATGCTGCCCATGATGCTGAGACCGAGGTGGTATGACCCGTCATGTTGCATCAAGGACGTATATTTTAGTTATACGTCCTTGCTACTTCGTAATGATTTCACTGAAAACGTAACATTGAGGTGTATTTTCCGGAATTTGCCGAGTAGCACCGGAATGCCATGCGATAACGTTACGGGAAGGCATGTGATAACAATCGAAGCATGTGATAAACTTTTCATATAAGCCCGCTAAGCACCAATTCGAAAAATATGAAATTTACGTTAGTTTAATGCTATTATCGTACAGTAAAAATCATATAGTCTAAGTATATGATAAATTCTAATATTGCACTAGTGCAATAAATCTTCGAAATTATTGCATGAATATTGGGAAATATTGTACCTCGTAGAACGTAAATTGCACTTGCAAGCTCGTGCAATATAAAATTCTACGCAGGACAATATTCATGCAGTAACCCTATATTATTACTACAATTGCACAATATTAATTACTTTACCACAAGTTATTTCTTGGTTTCCTTAAACTGACCTCCTCATCAATATCAACAAATTGTTTATGGTTTTGTAAAAAAAATAATTTGTCTACATGATAATTTTCAAACTTGCCCACAACAAGAATCAAAACTTGGAACTCTATGACCTCAAATTTTAAAACAAATCTTGGAAACTACATGTACATTATTTACCAAGTTTGACAAGAGGACAAAATTATCAAAGAAAGTCATCATTTTAATATAAACATACCTCTCATCACAAGATTATTCATTGACTACTGCTCCTCTGTGCTCATATGCACATAAATCAATATGACAATCTATGAATCCACTATATAATCTAGACAGCAATGACCCAAATGAATTCTGTTCTGTTGCTTAGCTTCTCGTACTTTTCAAAGTACTTGTACTTGTACATTCATTGAAAATGCTAAAAGAAATAATGTTGAATGAAATGAAGTTATAATATCTGCCAAAATTGCATTTTATTTTTGATCTTGCAAAATTGGCTTAGTTTTGATCTTTTAAACTAGACTAACAAACTTTCCCTAAAAAAAAGGATAGCTCTTCTTACCCGTAAGAAAAACATGACACGTACTCCAGCCGGACAGTAGCCGTACTGAGAACCGTACTTATAATAATCATTTGGACTTTTCTGTGAATTGCTTATAATGGATACCCCGGCTGGACTTTCAGCGAAATTAGCCGTAAACCGGCTCGAAATATTTAAATTAGCAGGAGTCCGGTTCAGAAAGTCCAGCTGGACTTTCATAAAAGTACATCTGAAAAAGAAAAAAAAATGCCGGCCGGCATTTCTGGCAAAAATATGGCCTCTATAAGGCTGAACTTTAAGAAGTCCAGCTGAACTCTAAAAAGTCCAGCTGGAATTCAAAAAGTCCGGTTTGACTTTTAAAGATGATCCACAAAAAATGGGGGGGGGGGGGGGGGTCCAACCCCCCAGACCCCTCCCTCTGGATCCACCACTTCTCAGTTTTTCTTCAGATGGTTGATTCTTCTGATTTTTTTGCATCATGCAACCATTGTTATAATCTGAAAATATAATAAAATAGATGGCATTATGCATATATACTGCTTATTTCTTTTTCTTTTTTCAACTGTCTTACTAGCAAAACCAAGAAATGTGGAATTCAGAAGCTAAATGCTTACTCCTAAAATGTGTGGTTATAATTATATATTCAGCCTAAATAACTGTAAAGTGCATAAAAATAAAATAAAGTTAGCTTGGAAAATCACTTACACTTACAGTAGAAATAAAAAAAGTTCAAACCAAATCAAAATAATAAACATTCCTTAATAATTTTTTTGGAATAACTATTCAAAATAGGAAGTGACTGTGACAAAACCTCAGGACAAAACAGACAAGATGAAAATGTTTGCATAAATAAATGTTTATTGTAGGTTTTTTATTCTTTTTACTCTTCAAAAATAAAAATTAAGATATTTATAATACTGTAATTATTTTATTAATATGTTGAATAAAATGAGCATATCAGATAATATCACCAAAATGGTGAAATTCAATTATTGTACTTACCAGAATATGCAATCCAAAATACATGCAAACAGCAATCTTCCTAAATTTTCATTGATGCACGGGGGAAAATATGCTATTGAGAATCTTACATTATTAATGGTCAATTACCCACTAAAATCTCGAGCTCACACCCACTTAAACATGCAGTTTATCCAACAATCCATGCGTATATATAACGATAAAATATATGTGCACCAAACGATGTCAATTCATATATAAAAACTTAAGGGTAGCTGGTATATTTATGAATTATGAGTGATGATGAGTTAGTGCTTATATAAGCATGGGTCATATTTTAAATATTGTATATAAGTATAGGTCATTCTTTCTTAAATATTTATATAACTATAGGTACTGAATTTCAGTGAATGTTATATTAAAATGGGTACGTTTTTTGAGGCAAAAATGGCACACCCCTACCAAAAAAATATCGAAGTTACCCCCCCCCCCCCCCCCCCCCCCGTGCATTGATGCCAGTCAGAAGGATCCATCTTCTCTATTTAATGTGAAAAAAAACAACTTCCAAACATTTGCTTTACATCCAATGTAAAATTCTCAATTTGTTTAAGAAAGAAGACACATCTATGGCATGGTATTGGTTGCAAAAATGCGAAATTTTTCATTTAAATGCAATATTTTATATTTAATTGGTATATTTCTTCATTATAATGCAATATTTCTTCATTATAATGCAATATTTTTTCATTCGAATGGTATATTTTTTCATTTAGATACAATATTTTTTATTTAAATGGTATAATCAGAGACATATATACACATATGTATATATGATGATGTGTATATATGTCTCTGGTATAATTTTTCATTTAAATGGTATATTTTTTCATTTAAATGGTATATTTTTTCATTTAAATGCAATATTCATTTTTTATTCAAATGGTATAATTTGTCATTCAAATGCATTTTGTTTTTTAGCTTATTGGTAGATTTCTTCATTTAAATGCAATATTTTTTTTATTTGAATGGTATATTTTTCATTTAGATGCAATGTTTTTTCATATAAATGCAATATTTTTTATTCAAATGGTATAATTTGGAATTTAAATGGTATAATTTGTCATTTAAATGGTATAATTTGTCATTTAGATGGTATAATTTGTCATTTATATGCAATATATTTTCATTCAATTGGTATATATTTTCATTCGAATGCAATATTTTTTATTCAATCGGTATAATTTTTAAATGGTATATTTTTTCATTTTATTCATTCGATTGATATGTATGAAATGCATGATGGGAGTTCTATGACGTCATGAGGTCAAGTTTGAAACGGCGTTTGCGATTAGTCGGCATCATCATAACAAATGGCAGCCCCGTGGAGCATGGCATAAATTATAAGCAGGTAATATACACTGGATTCTACCGACCGCAAAATGGCTGTTTAGTCAGTCAAGGTTGTTAAAAACTTCCATCGTCATACTGGATTCTCTAACGTTACGGTACTCAAATTGCAACGAGTACCCAAATTGCACCTTTTTAGCGAAAATAGCAGCGGAAATCTTACAAGATTTCCTAGAGACTAAACAATTTGTATTTTTATAATTTGATACTATGCACATCTTTCAACATAGGTAAAAATATTTATGTATGCACAAATTGTTCATAGTATTAATCAACAGATGACGTGTTTACTGAAAAAGCAAAATCTATTGAAACGTCACCATGCGACGTCATCAAAACGTCATCTTTTTAAAATGAGCTAATGGCAGATTTTACAATAAGAAGGAATTATTGTTTTTTGTATCCATCAAAAAAGCAATTGCTGAAACTGTGAAACAGACTGTGTAATGGAGTAATGCATTATGTTATTGAATAAAATGTGTCTTTCTGAGTAAATAAAAATAAAAATTACTCTGTGTTTGTGTTTTATGTTAGAATTAGAGGGTTTTCAATTTCAAAATATTGGACATGGAATAGACATCATGACCTACTTTACTGACATCCAGCTTATTTGGAGTGGAATTTTGAAGTATTATTTATAAGTGGAGCCTAATAACATGGACTTATATTTTAATAAAAAGTCTTCTTTTGTGTTTTAATCATAACTTTAAGGCAGATTTTTATTGGTAAAGGCTAAAAAAGGTAATTTAATAATATTGTTGCTAACGTCACGTCTTTTCCGTCCATTGTGGTATGTCACGATCGCAATTTTCTTGTTAGTTCTCAGACAGCCCATTGTAGTTATTTTTATCCCGGGTTTTATAAATAATTGAAAATAGCAATCATATTAAATTTGGATGACGTAAGGGGGTCAAAGGACTTGAGGAATCAATATCATTGGCTGTTTTATTTTTTGCGAACGTTACTGTTCGAGGTTTCCGTCCAAATCAGTGTCACGTGAGCAACATATATTTATATCTGTAACTCTCCTGTATAGGAGTTACGATATCGCCCTTTGCAGAAATAGATTCGGAGTCAGTTCCTTCACATGATTGGGAAGCAAAGAACAGGGGCGTAGCTAGGCCAAACTGATGTGTACGCAATGCCGGGGAAAGAAGTCATACGGCGAGGGGTTTGGGGGCCGCTCAAGTCCCACAGAAGCTCTAGAGTACGTAAATGGTGCAAAATCCTGCATTCTCGCGATTTCCTGGAACTGAAAATGACCTCACAGAAATCTTATTTTCATGAGTAACATGTCAACTTTTGAAAATAATTAAATTTGAAAAAAAACCAAAAAAATAGAGAAAAAAAAAATTTCTATAATGTGTAGTGGTTAGAGCTTATTTATAAATTTAGGTAACAATTAAAATATATAGTGCCACCACCATATATTTGAATTGTTACCCAATTAGTCTCAACCCACTATACATTCACTGAGAAAATCCAAATTTCTAAGTCTTAAAGGGTATTTTTTTTTATTGAGAAAATACATAAATAAATGGAATCACATTTCTCTGTTTTATTTTATAAGAGAACAAGCAGTCTTTCTTTTAGGTTTAATTCTCAAAGTTAGTTCTGAAAGTCAATGACCATTTCCTTTCCAGTTATCCAAAACCGACCGTGTCTGTTGAAATTTGTTTTTCATGGTATATGTTCAATAGAACAAGCCCAGATAAACGAATCGATTTCATTGTATTTCTTTAGTCGTCTCATGGTACTGAAAGAGTGTTCTATCGTTGTCGTCCAGACCGACATACATGCATATTATATGTTAAGTATTTTAAAGATTCCCGTGTATAAATCCTTGTTTAAAACATCATAGTTTGGAAACCTTTAACTATACATTTGTATATAAATACTTTTGAAGTCCCAAAATCTACAAGGAAAACTTTTTTTAAGCTTCAAAACTAAATCCGAGTTATTTTTATCAACTTCCAAAAACGAGTCTTTTATTTTTACAAAGCAAGGAAAACAAGCACTTTAAATTTTGCACATGGAGAATAAGCACTTTTAATCTCGAGACACGTAAAATTAAATGAACGAGGCACCCATCTTGCACGACCGAACATAAAATAACAAAGCAAAAAACACGTTGATCGTAAAAAAAAAAAAAACGGCGAATAGGTTGCAAAAGTATTACCCTTATATTAATAGAACATCACGTTTTATTTCATCAGTCATTTTGAAATCTTCAGAAAAGATGTCAGGGTAAGTAGGCATAGTAGACGCACTTATTGTATTCTGAAACCCCGAGGACTCAGCTGTTTTAATTGTTTGCATCAGCAGCACAATCACGATGCTGGTCCCGAAAATGTAAAGAGAAAACTAGTTTCCGGAACGGAATATAGTTACAAAGTGACTTAACATATTTTTATAACACTTTATAATTAATTCTATTACTTAAGTTTTATTCTAACTAGATTTACCATATTTTTATTTTTGACAAATTTTCGATGTGTACGCAACTGCGTTTTTGCGTACGGGTTGCTACGCGCCTGCTTAGAAGGTAAGTTGTATGTAATATCGTTACAAGAGGACCTTAAATGTATTCCGTCCATCAAAAAGACGTTCGCAACAAAACATAATGACATGATAGTAGATGTTGCTAATGTTACTATTACGAATTGGTTTCTTGTGTATTCATTTGATATAAAGTACACCTGCAAATGACATTCTGTATATTTAGAAATTCTAAACCAGACTGTACAATTTTATTACTCCAGGCATATTTTAAACATCACTGTGTGCATACATTTTAACTTTTAAAGATGTTGTTGCTCATGTGACATGTCCAAATGTCGCTAACGTTACTAATTTTTTGGTTTCTTGTGTATTCATTTGATATAAAGTACACCTGCAAATGACATTCTGTATATTTAGAAATTCTAAACCAGACTGTACAATTTTATTACTCCAGGCATATATTAAACATCACTGTGTGCATACATTTAACTTTTAAAGATGTTGTTGCTCATGTGACATGTCCAAATGTCGCTAACGTTACTCATTTTTGTCTCCGTCACATTAGCAACATGAAAGTAGGAGACAGAACACAATACTGTAAAATCTGCCTAATACATGTAAGTTTCCTTTTCTTAAAAAACGAATATCCAATTGTTCAAAATATTTGAAAAAAAAACAAAAGCTCTGTCATGTCTGTTATTATACTTTTGACGATGCGAATTTAAGCATGGATGCAATTTGGGTACTCCTCATTTCAGAATCATTGATGGTTTGGAGGTCAGTTTAGACCAATTTTTCTACGATTCCATATTGATTCAAAATTAAATTGGTGAAACCATATAATGAATAATGATACATCTACAAAATAAACATATAATGAAAACTTTTGTCTGAAGTATAAATAAACGTAGGTTAAAAAACTGTCAAAATAGGTGCAATTTGGGTACCCTGACGTCATGACCTTATAGTAGTTCTCACGTCGTGCACCAATAACTCCCAAGTTCCGCCCACAAGAAAAATTCCACCATCTGACAGCTACATCTCTGAGATAAAATTTCCGACCCGGATTATTTTTATATCCCGACGGGGGCATAAAGCTTTACTCTTGTCCGTCTGTATGCACGTATGCAATTGGTTTCCCAACTCTAACTTTGCCTCAACCAAATGTTATCGAAACTTGTTCAGAAGATGTGGTATGAGAGTTAATTAAGGCACATACAGGCAAAAACGACTCCTATTAATTTTCATTCTATCCAAGGACAATCATTCAATTGAATCTTTTACCAGTTACTGCTGTTAAATGCACCACAGTAATTGAAGTCTTCAGAGTATACAATTACATGGTGTAGTATTGGCCTTCAGCATGTAATTGTAACAACTTGTAAATTTATACATGTAGGTTTATCTTATATGTATATGTCACAATATGTAAAAGGGGGGTCTCATTGGGGGTTCCGATCCTGGATCCCGCTTATTGTTTTGTCAGATTCCCGTATCCTGCTTACACTATGTACATTTTGTACGTAAGTAATTCTCATTTTTTTTGTGGTCATTTCCCTGGTCCTGCTAGACCTCATTTCCCATTTTCACAACAATAATTTGACTTTCACATTACACGCTTACAAAAAATTGGCAATAGCCTAGTCAATTTAGCTCTAAAATCACTCAACCTCCAACTAATTGCAACACAAGCTTAATTTTTAGTGCAAATTATAATTTAGACTTGTACTAACAACATACTAAAACTATACATTGATATAAATTGCGGAAAAGGTTATTTTGGGTGAAATATGTGGTTTGTAGAGAAAAAATGCTGAAAACTGGAAAAGAAGAAAAAATATTATTTATTGTTGCATTTTTAGACCTAAAGCTTGAGGAAGACAGGAAACCTTATCTTAATAAACTATTATGTTGACCCTTAGCTATTATTATTCATATTGAAGTAATTTTGAGGTGAAAAGAGTGTTTTTTAGTGAAAAAACGTCGAAAACTGGAAACGCAGAAAATCTCCGTTGTTAATGGTTAATATTTATGAAGTTTGATCTATATAGAAAAAAGAACATACTATTTTATGTTTATTTTGTGAAAAATCTTGGCTATTGGTGGTTAAAACTTTCGAATTGGGATATGAATAGAAAATACTATCTGATGTTTATCTTAAGAAGTCCTATAGAAAATTTTTAAATGTAATTCTTGGATAAATATGATTTGTTCAGAAAAATTGAGAAAATGGAAATAAAAGCTCGGTTATTCGTGGTTATTCATGGTTAAAACTTTTAACATAGAATCTTTATAGACAGACTTTATTATCTTATGTTTATATGCATATGCATTCCTCTTGTTATCGATATAATAATAACCAATTTGTTGTGTGAAATATTTTGTTTTACGAACTAATTACAAAATAAGAATTTGTTCATAGTACATGGATGCCCCACTGCACTATCATTTTATATGTCCAGTGGACCGTGTAATTTGGCATAAATTTAGAAAGATCATATCACAGGGAGCATGTGTATTGAGTTTCAAGTTGATTGACTTCAACTTCATCAAAAACTACCTTGACCAAAAACTTTAATAGAAGCAGGACAGACGGGCGAACGAATGAACGGACGCACAGACTGAAAAACATAATATCCCTAAGTGAGGGGCATAACAAATGAAAATTTAAAAATCTTGGTTTAATACTTCCAGCTTGATTTTTAAAAACATAAAATTGAGAATGGAAACAGGAAATGTGTCAAAGAGAAAACAAGGCCCCTATACTGTTAAGATAGATATAAAACCAGGGTAATCCTTCATTTTGTACATAGGATAACAAGTCAGGAATGTAATCATCCATTCGTTAGGTGTGTTTTAGCTTTTGATTTTGCCAATTTCTGATGGATTTTCAGTTTAGAATTTTCCACAGAGTTCGTTATTTTTGTTATCTTACTTTTTTTTGACAGTTACGGTCGAATTGGTGGTTTCCATTTTTTTTTTTTTTAAATATTCAAATCCTATTTATATTTCATGCTATTTTGCACAATCTAACATATTTACATTGTATTAAGAAAAGACATATTTATTGAACATTTTGTATCTATAAAATTTAATCAAAATGACTCTTTTGGTTTAGCGTAGCATGCGTATAACATGTTATTTTTGTCATTTTTCAATGTGTGTTTTCGGACCCGCCAGTATAGGGCATATATGCAAATAACACCAAAATGAAATTCATCTATGTTTGTTTAGTTGAACAACAATTTTAGTTTTACGATTTTAAGAGCTTGTCTCACAGAACATGCAGAAAACCATGCAAAATTTGAAAAATCGTCCAGGAGGTTGGTTAAAACTTTTCCAGCTAATGAAGTTTTTGCATATCCTAGGTTCAATGGAAACCAGAAAATATATTTTAGACTTCTCCGAATTGTGTCTATTTTTAGTAACAAGCTTATTTGCATAATTGGATAAAATTAGTCAAAAATTCCTTCAAATATATGTTTATTTGAAAGTACCTTAAAAGTCACCAAATTAGTTCTATTGGGTTTCTAGCCATTCATATTGTGAAAATATATTCAAAAAAACATAAAATTATGCATTTATAAAGCATTTTCTATTTTTTTGCACACTTTTAAAAAGGGTGCTCTCTTTAATGCCTTATTTTTGTATATGTCAATTACTGGCCAAGTTCAAGTCACTGGTTTTCGAAAAGGTGAAGGCAGAAATACATGAACTAATAATTACCTAAGCTCTTTGAGTGGCATAAAGATACATCTCCAGTGTTCTCCCCAGAAATTTTGGATAGCATCACATTTTGCGTAAAAAAAAAATAACTGTATTTTTTTTATGTCATTTAACGCGTCGCGTTGATGCTCTATTTCCTTTATATGTTTTAGTTTATATTGTTCAATTCATAACTGAGAATACAATTAAACTATAACCACAAAAACAGTTGTTTCAGTTTATGTTTTCTTTATTCATTTATAGTTTAAGACACAAAACAGTTAGTTTCTGAAGATGAAAGTGAATAAGTGATGATAGAGAGAACCTACCCAAAATAAGAATTATGCTATTCATGGTAGATATTAGATGTGTTGATCTTGCTTTTGTGAATATACAATGAGAATTATAAGCCAGAATGGAAGTGACAATTCATAGAATAGTACAAAGACAATGATATGGCTACTTTTGCTGAAAACTGAAAGTTGATAAGTTTTTGCCGAGTCAGCTGGTATCAATGATTTTATGAACTATGAATCTATAATCATGATAATGATTTGAATGTCATTATGGGCTATTAAAAAGAAACGTAAAGGATTCAGTGTCTTATTGTATAAAAACAAACAAAAAAAGCTAAATAAATTTTTACTTTTCATGGAAGACATGCTTCGTACTAGGGATATTGTTTGTTCAGACGTTACCACACTATTCATGTGAAAATTAAAGCACACATCATGAGGAAACACTTAATTTAACTTATATTATTGTGATAACTTGAAATTAAACGCTTGATATTCATCCTGATAAAGTCAGAAACAGAAAATAAAATGCCGTTAATTTTTTTTGTGGCAATTATCTGATTTGTATTTTGGTTTTGTAGAAAATATTAGGTAAAATGAAATTGAAAGTAGAAATACTTTTACGCTTGCACGTCTGGATATTTTTTCGGTTGTATGAATAAAGTTGCATGTATTTCATTGATAAATTAATGCAATTGGACTGGAGTACATGATGTTGCTGCACAGATAACTGACGTCATTGTTTATTATCTTTTTTCAAAAAGATTATGCAGTAAGATTAAAGGTAAAAATGTACAAACTGCCTCAAATTATATGCTTATATCATGAGTACCAAAACAAGTTTTGTTCTCAATAGACGTTGGGAAATTTAAGCATCAATATAACCACATGCAAAAATTGTTTTATAGGAATTGTGTTGTTAGTACGGAAAATGAACCGTAACATGGTTTGAGGTTTGTAGGTCCTAATGTCCGCCAATTATTATAGGGAAAACGGTACTATTTATTCTGCCATAGGCGACAATACTAACAATTCCTAAATTTACCACTTTTTATAATAAAAACGTGGATAAAACAATTATGTGTGGTTTTAGTACTTTATTACTCTATTTTAAAAATTGAAGGCGAATAGTATCATGACCAATTTCCAACGGAGCTTGTTAATGTTATCCATGCCCACCGTCATTTTACACCAAATTTATGAAATATTGGAAGCCTTTTCAAATTATCCTCTAGAAAATGTTTCAATAGGTTTTAAAATCTATATTGTAAATTTACACACTGCAGTTATTCATAGATAAATAAAAAAAATATATTGTACCCTTACATCCAATCACAGCGCTCTTATGTTGACTTCCTTCACCTGTCGGGTACACAAAAGGCCAACCTAATGCTGGGAAAATGTAATACTACCGTTTTCCCTATATACGAAGTCGACATTAGTTTACCGATGTTTAAATATCGTAAATCGATTTTATTAATTCAACTGAAAAAAAGTACATGGAACAATAGAAACTGAAGACATCAACTGCCATTAATTGACATTATCAAAAAAAAAAAAAAAAAAACCAGATCAGACAACTATACTGGTATTTATAGATCTTAGAAATGCGAAAACATGTCACTAGTACATAAATGTAAGTTGAGACACAAACATAACCTAGCGGTAAAGATAATGTTGTTTAGATTCAGATTTTGGTGTAAAATTAAATCAAAATCAAATTTTACATTATTTTTAGCTAAACATGGCTACCCAAGCACCAACTCCCATACAAAGTGCAATCCCGGCTGAATTGGAAAGAGAACTACGTGAAATACAAACTTCGTCACATACAGGTAAGAATATTTCAGTCATTGTCATATCAAATATAATATTAACATATGTATTAGTATTTTTCTCACCAGTGGCCCTTCAAATGAATGCTCATAAAATTAACCGAATCAGTTTTATAAATAAACCATGGTTCACTAAAAGAGAGGGTGTTTCTAAGCTATAATCTCTGCAAAGTGCGACAACCATCAGATAAGGTGTTGCAAAGAAACATCCTAGAGTTTGAAAGACCATTGATAATCTGTTGTTCGGTTTTTGGTGGAAGAAGACTTGAAGTCTTCTGAAGACCTATGGTGCCGACTTTAAAATAATTGAACCTCCGTATGCCGCATCCGTTTCTGTGCATTACAATTTCATAACAACTTCCAATTCTTGACACCGATTTTTACACATGATTAAGCATCTGAATCATTTAATATGTAAATTAGGATTGAAAAACAATCACTATCGTAAATATGTACCCTTTTATTTATGTAAATTATTAGATTTCATCTCATCTAAATGAACTTTGTTTGTTTACTTATAACCGGATGTTTTTAATGTAGATATTTGTAGTACGCATGCGTGAATTTGGTATCGGGTCGACTCGCCCTGTTAACATGTTCGCCCTTGGTCTGTTCGTCCTGAGTTCTTTCAACCATATAGGACGTTTGCCCTGTGTTCATTTTCTTCACTCTTATCAAGGACGTTTTATAATACGTCCTTGCATTTATTAAAAATATTATTATTAAGGGTATCGTTAAAAAAACCTCTAAAACACGATTTAGTGAAAATCATCTGTTCCTTATTTTGTTCCCAAGGTAAAACAATCGTGTTCAGCCAACAAATTCTGTGTTTCTCATGATCAAATAAATAATCCAATCAATAAAGTTTCCTCTGAAGATTATTCTAACATGCTAGATTTTGAACTTTGTTGTTTTCATCTAGTTGTAAAATCGTGAACAGCTTGAGGATAAAAGCATGGCTGATTGACAAAATTGACAAAATTCAATGATACCATAAAGATATTAAAGCGCAATGTACTATTCTTTTTTTTTCACAAAGACCAACAAACAGGTTATCCCTCATTTGGAGTGTTGTTCCAAACCTGTAAAAGGTCCATCTTTGTGCATAATTCAAAATTGGAAATTTCAACAAGCATCATATATTCTTACACAAGAATATAAACCCTAGTCTGCTAGCTACATGTTCATCTTTTCTACTGATTATACGACCGCAAAAATTAAAAATTTTTTGGTCGTATATTGGTATCACGTTGGCGTCGTCGTCGTCGTCGTCGTCGTTGTCCGAATACTTTTAGTTTTCGCACTCTAACTTTAGTAAAAGTGAATAAGATAAGATAAGATAAGATAATTTTATTAACCAATCATGGTGCCCAAAATTTGAGCTATACAATCAAATGAATTACAAAATAAAGCACAGAAAATGATTAGAATGATTAAAGTACATTTAAACAAAAAACCACATGAATACACATTTACACTAATTAACCTGATATAAATCAAGTTATTGACAAAACATAGTTATGGGTGCCACTGTGACCTGAAGAAATTACATAAATCTTTATAGTTCTAGGTCTATGGGAGACAACTCCTGATCAATTTTATTTCCTATATATATATATATATCTATAAATATTTTTTCTTCTATTTTTTTTTTCTTTTTCAAACAACAATATTTTCTATAATTTTGTTTCGTTCTTCAAAAAGGGAGTGTAATAAATTAGATAAGTTTGAAGTAACAAACAAATCTTCAGATGAAAGAATCCAAACAAATTTCATTTCATCAGATAATCTTGAAAAATTTTTGAATTTTGAATTTAAATTAGATAGATGTTGAGATCGAGTATCTTTTAGAACAGGACATTTTAAAAGAAAATGTAGTTCGTCTTCAACTGCGTTCTTACATAGCTTACACTTTCTGTCTTCAGCTTTAATTCCAATATACCTCCCTCTTTCGATTTCAAGATCATGACAGCTAGTTCTAAATCTTGTGATTATTTGCCTGTCTTTTTTTGAATTCATTTTTAAATATGGTTCAAACATAAAAATATTTTTAAATTTTCTGTAAGTTCTTAATTTATTACCAGATTGTAAATTAGTACACTTCCCAGAATTGCTTTCTAAACTAGCTAACCAGCTTTCTTTAAATTTAATAGTTAAAGATGTTTTTACTTTTTTTAGAATATGGTTTTGTTTAAAGTTTGACTGGTTAACAAATAGATATTCTAAGTCTAGAAATTTAAATATATGTTTAATGCTTCCTATCCAAGATTCCTGGTTATGTTTGTCCATAGAATGAGATAGATTTATGGCTTCCCTTAGAATAATATTTGAAGGTTCATTGGAAATCTTTAACACAAGTTTTATGACCACAAAAGGAAGGTTGGTATTGATTTTGGGAGTTTTGGTCCCAACATTTCAGGAATTAGGGGCCAAAAAGGGCCCAAATAAGCATTTTCTTGGTTTTCGCACTATAACTTTAGTTTACGTAAATAGAAATCTATGAAATTTTGACACAAGGTTTATAACCACAAAAGGAAGGTTGGGATTGATTTTGGGAGTTTTAGTTAAAACAGTTTTGGAATTAGGGGCCAAAAAAGGGCCCAAATAAGCATTATTCTTCGTTTTCGCACCATAACTTTAGTATAAGTATATAGAAATCTATGAAATTTAAACACAAGGTTTATGATCACCAAAGGAAGGTTGGGTTTGATTTTGGAATAAGGGGCTTAAAGGGTCCAAAATTGAACTTTGTTTGATTTCATCAAAAATTGAATAATTGGGGTTCTTTGATATGCCGAATCTAACTGTGTATGTAGATTCTTAATTTTTGGTCCCGTTTTCAAATTGGTCTACATTAAGGTCCAAAGGGTCCAAAATTAAACTTAGTTTGATTTTAACAAAAATTGAATCCTTGGGGTTCTTTGATATGCTGAATCTAAAAATGTACTTAGATTTTTGATTATTGGCCCAGTTTTCAAGTTGGTCCAAATCGGGGTCCAAAATTAAACTTTGTTTGCTTTCATCAAAAATTGAATAATTGGGGTTCTTTGATATGCCAAATCTAACTGTGTATGTAGATTCTTAATTTTTAGTCCCGTTTTCAATTTGGTCTACATTAAAGTCCAAAGGGTCCAAAATTAAACTAAGTTTCAATTTAACAAAAATTGAATTCTTGGGATTTTTTATGCCCCACCTACGATAGTAGAGGGGCATTATGTTTTCTGGTCTGTGCGTCCGTTCGTTCGTTCGTCCGTTCGTTCGTTCGTTCGTCCGTCTGTCCCGCTCCAGGTTAAAGTTTTTGGTCAAGGTAGTTTTTGATGAAGTTGAAGTCCAATCGACTTCAAACTTAGTACACATGTTCCCTATGATATGATCTTTCTAATTTTAATGCCAAATTAGAGTTTTTACCCCAATTTCACGGTCCACTGAACATGGAAAATGATAGTGCGAGTGGGGCATTCGTGTACTGAGGACACATTCTTGTTTATATGCTGAATCTAAACATGTACTTAGATTTTTGATTATGGGCCCAGTTTTCAAGTTGGTTCAAATCAGGATCCAAAATTATTATATTAAGTATTGTGCAATAGCAAGAAATTTTCAATTGCACAGTATTCAGCAATAGCAAGAAATCTTCAATTGCACAGTATTGTGCAATAGCAAGAAATTTTCAATTGCACAGTATTGTGCAATAGCAAGAAATCTTCAATTGGACAGTATTGTGCAATAGCAAATATTTACAATTGCACAGTATTGCACAATAGCAAGAAATATCTAATTGCACACTATTGTGCAATAGCAAGAAATTTTCAATTGATTGGAGTTATCTTTCTTTGTCCAGAATAGTAGTTGAATCAACTTAAATCATTGTTTTATGCAATAAACAATGTATATTCACTTCTTCAAACATTTTTTTGAGAGGATTAATATTCAACAGCATCGTGAATTGCTCAAAGGCAAACAAAATATTTAAGTTCATTAGACCACATTCATTCTGTGTCCGAAACCTATGCTGTGTCAACTATTTAATCACAATCCAAATTTAGAGCTGAATCCAGCATGAATGTTGTGTTCATACTTGCCCCAACCGTTCAGGGTTCAACCTCTGCGGAGCATCTGGTTTAATAACTAGAATCATGCAAACAGACTTAAGAAAAAGGCATGTAAGCTCTTCATACAAATATGACACTTTTTCTAGACAATCCAGATCGTGCAAATTACTTCGCTAAAAATTGTAACCTTTAAAATTGTTGTCGCGCACTAAAAACCCCCATGGGAACTTTCAAAAGTTGGCAGGTATGTAACAAGTCTTACAATTTTATGCCCCATTTATGTCCGTCCTGCTTCAGGTGAAAGTTTATGGTTGAGGTAGTTTTTGATGAAGTTGAAATCCAATCAACTTGAAACTTAGTACACATGTGTTTCTTATGATATATATGATCTTTCTAATTTTACTGCCAAATTAAAGATGGTACCTAATTTTCACGGTCCATTGAACATAGAAAATGATTGTACGGATGGGAAATCCATGTACTTATGACACATTCTTGTTTGAAGAAAAAAAATGACGTCATAACGATAATGGAACAAAGCAGGCTGGGTTATTGGGGCTGTTTTTATGGTAATTCAAGTAACCTTTTATTCACCTTCTTCCACTTCAGAGCTATCAGCTCTTTGATTTTTGCTTTGTGTTTATTTTGGATTTGGTACTTGCGCCCTTAGTTTTTAGTGTTAATTCATATTATGTAATTTTCTATCTCAGGTGAAAAATTATCAAAAAAAAATATCAATGGAAAAATACACAAAAAATACGATAACTGATGATGACATGTCAAACTTCGACTCAAAAAAAATTCAAACTTGTATTACTGACATCCATTGATTGTGTACTCTGCATTGACAATCATACCCCATTTCCTTATTTACATAATTATGAAGCAGTTGTGTGGATCATTTTGACCTTAAGATAAAGAATATAGATAATCATTATTCACATTAAAAACTATTTGAAAGCAAAATAAAATTTAAAAAAATACATATTTTACTTTGCTTTGAAAAAACAATTACCAAATTTAACAGAATAAACTGTGCACATAATTACATTTATATTCCTATAATTGCTATAAATCAAATTAAGCTACATCCTTCTAAGATATAGAAATGTATATACTAACAAAAACGTGATTAAATATGCATAATTATTTCTTTAGGTCCACCAGGAGACTTAGATGACAACAAGAAAAGATGGCTGGTTGTTGGAATTTGTTTGCACAATATTTTATCACCATCTTTAAGAAAATATGTGGACCCAGTTGTTAAAAAGCTTTACAACGCACTCAAGAGCTCTGATCAGATCGACATTCAAACACAGACAAAATACCTACGAAAATATGGTGCGGCAAATTTCAACCTCAATTATGAGGCAATCAATAACAACAAGGCAACTCGTGGTTTTCATTCAGTTCCCTATGATTACAAAGTACAGAATGCTGTTGATTTGTCAAAGGTGTTCCTTCAGACACACATGTCCCATTATACAGCGTTTGATGAAACTTGTGATTCTTCGGCTTTGCTTGGGATTATTATCAAGATAGACATGTTTCCCTTATTTGTTCAGACGGCTGCAAATGATGTAAGTATATACCAAATGTCTGGGAAATTATAATGATATAGTATAAGGTCTTTTCCGTTTTCTGTTAATATGTGTACCAACAATTCATCCATAATGCGACAACACAATCTGTATACACAGGTCTGGTCTTGGCGACATCCTTCAATGCAAAGACTTTTTTCTTTTTGTGTAAATGATTTAGATGACGTCACCACATACCATCCTCAGCATGATCTACCTTCTCCCATTTTCGATAAGAACTAAAATGTGTACGTAGAACAAAAACTAAAGATCCATGATGTTGAGGTCAGATTTTCTTTAAATACAAAATTGGAAAAAATGCACATACATGTACAATGAGTAAATAAGATAAAAATTCCTGGAAAAAAACATTTAAAAAGCAAGATGCAAGGATATATTTTGAAGGGGTGTTTAACTACTTGCATTTTCATATAAATATGATAATTAAAAATAAAATATACATGGTTCATGTACCTGTTTTTGCATGTTCCTAGATGCTAAATCTACGCTCAATTAATATTTAATGAGCCACAACATTCATTTATTTTGATACGGGCTATGTATAAATAATCATCTGAGCATATTCAATTAATCCCTTTCTGAATAAATAACAATTAATTTGTTTCACTACATCCTCAACTATTTATTTGCATATATCTTTAGCAGTTTTGTTAAGTATCGATACGGATTTTCCAATTTGTAAATATTCCTAACTGGGTCAAAATCCAAACTCATACACATCTAAATGTCATAATTGACGCTAATGAAAAAATTCAAAGGAGAATTGTTAATCAGCATGACTTTTTGATACTCTTTGCTGTTGGTGGTTAATTATGATGAAATTTACAATACAAAGTGTACATTTCAAATTTTGTGTTAAAAATGTGAAGTAAAAAAACACTAGCAGCAATAGATTGAAAATTTATTGGAAATGTGCTTTGTTCGCAGGCTTGGGATTCTTCAATTTCAATAGAAAATACGTCGTTTTAATGTTTATCATATGTAAAATACGTGGTCGGTTTAAGTTTCGTTTAGAACTATTGACCTTCTCCTTACTATAAAAGTTCGATATTGTTTGGTATAAACATTTTGTAATTTTCAGCTGAAAATATGCTAACAAGTTTTAATTTACACACAACAGCAACATTTTGAAACTTTTGATTAATCCCTGTTAAACCAAATTTATAGTCAAGTAAATAATTCGTTGCATTAAACTTACGCCTTTTTCCTATCTGTTTAACGGATACATTTTGTAGACGATGCACATTTATCAAAAGCATAGGCATACCATGCAAATATTATTAGCTAGTACAGTGTGCTAGTGACCTAATAAGATATAAATGAGGTCAGTAAACTTCATATAGAGCGAAACTCCAATCCCCAAATGGAATTTACTGACCCCATATATACCGTATTAGGTTACTAGCACATTATTTAACGACTTTTGCTTACTGACTGTCTTTACATATGGTATTTATACTATAGGCCTATCAAAGTTATGAAGTCTGCAATACCATTAGTATTAAGAACCTTCTTCCATTAGTTTATACAAAAACAAATGCTACCAGTAAAAACTTGTTAGTTTTAAATGTGTTTCATGCATTTTTTTCAATCGTTTATCATTAATTTCTTCGTCTGTTAAAACCTTCAAGATTGTTCTCAACACTAGATTGTTTTTATAAAGGAGCGTAACACAACTACTAACCGTGTATTTAACACTTTCACTACTGATTTTATTTTTTCCGCGGGTTTCTGTGGCCGAGGCAAATTTGCACGCTCAGATTCCCCAGCCTGAATTAATTTCGTGAACGGTGCTTCAAGAAAAGTTGCAAATTGAATAACGTGCTGTAACTCGAGAACGCAGTTTCAGATCGCCTAAACAACTGATACAGAAGTTCAAAAGGTTGCTCTGTAAAAGATTTTCCTAGTGAATAAAAATTAAAACAAAAAATAATGTCTTTACAATGCTTGAAAGATCGATTTTTGCTTTTAGCTCAATGCTGCCAAAATGTCGACATTCGGATGTACTTTTTTACGTTAAAAATGTGTTTAAACGGATATAATTCAACAAATCATTATGACCGAGTCTTCTTATTTCTCTTATCACTCGTTTTTTGTCTTTTAAACATCGTTTATAGCAAAACCGAAGCTTTTTATCTCTCCTAAATTAACCGTTTGACTTTTCGTTTCCGACCGCCATTTTTATTGATGAAAAGACAACTCTGTCAATCGACGAACGACTACTCGTTTTCAAAGTGATAGATCATGAAACGATCATATACTCATATACGGATACCACGGATACTTTGTTGATATTGTACTGTATTAAAGAGTGTTATTAAACAAACAAGATATGTTTGTTGTTTCATTTCCCCTGGTAAACATAACAATACTTTATAAAAAAAAAAAAAAATCTGCTAAAAAAAAAAATTTTTGGTTCAATCAGACATATAAGTCTCTGGTTCAATTAGTCCATGCTGCATATTTTAGAAGAATAAAAAAGCAGAATATAGTTGGTCATGATTATCTTTTATAAGTAGATAAACAAAATGGATTAATTTTTTATCAGGGTCAACCATTATATATAAATATACAATTATTTTTGTAGTTGGTCTTTTTTTCAAAGGTTTGGTGGTTTTTTCAACTTCCTCTATTACCATGATTACCAATATGCAACAGCTTTGTTCTAGATTTTCTGATTATGTAATATGAAAAACTTTTAATCACTGAGTATATAAAATATATTAAATTACTATTTTAATTATGATAGATACTTTAGTTATCATATATATGCATGTACATTGTAATCATGTGAAGAATAATCACTTACACAATGAATTTCTACTCTCATTACATATGTACACATATCAGTCATATGTTTCATCCTTTCTTGATAATTCAGTGCATTTTCATTTTTCCCATATTAAGTCACAAAACTTTAGATTTTGATAAAAAATTAAGCAATATTTTCCCATTTATATAATCAGTATTACAATTAACTAAGAGAATTTGATAACTAAATTATGAACTTTCAACAATAAAATTTTAACAAACAACAAGAACAAATTAAATACAGCAAACTTGACTTCTCTCTTTATTGTTTCAGTTTGAAGGCATGTGTGTGAACTTATGTCTAGTAATGGCCTTACCCTGCTTACCCAGCACAAAATATCTATTTATCAATCCTTTTTACCAGCAAACAAGAAAACTGAAGAAATTTAAGGTTGGATGAATGGTAAATAATATGTAGGCATTACAAATTTAACTATGCCAAGTAAAATGAAATATACTTTTTTGAGCCATTGCAATGTTTTTTTGATAATATCAATAATACTAAATGTATTGGTCAGCCACCTCTGTTTGAAGGGTAGTGAACAATGGTAAAGGGGTAGTTTAACCTCTTATCTTGCTAACTGGCCATCATTTATTACACATTTAACTTGACCAATATATATATTATATTAACAAGATTGAGACATTTGTTTTGTTCTTCAGAGTTTCAACTAATGAAACAACAGGTTTAATATTACAGAAAGGATCAACATTATGTTCACGTAATCAAGTTTCATTTACTATGATGGTCAGAGAAATGAAGGTACCATAAAATATGGGTATACCTGTCCCTAATCATTGTACAAGAAAATATTGAGGTGACCATTATTGGATCTGTTAACCAATACAACTTAGTAAATGGTATGCTAGACCAAGAAATGCTTTCATTTCTGATTTGTAGCTCCAAGGCATTTTGTTGTCATTTGGCCTTTGCCTTTGTAGTGAATATGAAAATAGGGAGATGAGGTATGATTGACAATAAGACCACTATCCACCAAAGTTCAAATACAGTGGATGTAAGCAATTATAGGCAACCATATGGCCTTCATCAATGAGAAAATCCCATAATGTAAAGTCAGCTATAAAAGGCCCACCAGACATGAGAAATATTAAACAATTCGACTGAGAAAACTAACTGCCTATATATATAGCTACATGTTCTTGATTACAAAACAATTAATCTAAAATGAAAATGACAGACATGAACCAACAACAACCAGTGAACTACATGCTCCTGACTTGGGACAGGCACATAATGAGTGTGGCATGGTTAAACGTGTTTTTGAGCGCTCAACCTTTCCCCCTTATCTGGGATAGTGACATAACAGCACCTTTAAAAATCAGTGGAAAGCTTAAAGTTATCAGTTTTGTTGATTTAGAATGCATTCATGAAAAGGATTATCCATATAAAGTTGCCCTAAATGTGACACCTCCTTTTCAGTACCCATGACATGACTTAGCCAAATATTCCCACAAGGGGCAAATATATGTGTAGACTTTTTCAACACTACTAATCTCATTGTTTGTGCCACCAATTAATATTAACCTCCTGCTCCCCTTTGGCTTCCTCATTATTTGACTTATTATAGCCCTCACTGTCATCTTTCCCCTGCCCACCCTGACCAATTCTTAACCTTTCCTCATTAAGTAAGTAAGACCTCTTTTCCGGCATTAATAACATCAGTTTCACTGAACCTGCAAATTCTACATCAGTTTCGTCTGACGACATTTTCACACTGAAATACTAGCAGACGAAGTTGCACTTCCTAAACTGCTTTCAATTTCGTGCATTGTTCTCCCGTACATTCAAAGCCCTATCCGCTTATTTCACCCGATACTCAATCAAAGTGTATGTGTCACCCGAGTACCAGCTTTTCAAAGCCATATCTCTGTTCCCTCGAAATCGAGAAATTGTTTTTGCAGCAAAGCCATGAACGCGAAAAAAACTTACTTGTCTTGTTCCGATTTGTGGGGGGAATAAAAAGATCGCTATCATATTTATTTAAGATATATTGAACCATTTATTTTTATTGTATAGTTAAAACTACCTAAGAATAATAAAGGGCTTCATCAAAACACATAAAACAGCTGTACTTTCACTCCTCGTTATCGAGAGAAGCCATTTTGAAACCCCACATGACCTCAAAACGTGTTTCCGGTTCTAATTTTAGAAAATAAATTTTTCCGATTTGATTTATTTACCTTTCACGATGTTTTTAATGCTGTTGAAGAACTGAAATAATACCCTCAGATATCGTAGATTTTAATTGAAACATTGATTTCAACTGTTAAGAACGGCAAATAGCGTAAAATTGCGGCTTTTATTGGGACAATATTTATGTATCCTGAAGGATACACTCGCCCTGCGCATCGTGTATCCTCAAGGATACATCCGCCCTGCGCATTGTGTATCCTCAAGGATACACTCGCCGCGAAAGGGTTAAATAAGCCGTGGCGACTTATCTAATTGGGAGTAAACACGTGGCTTTTGACCAATATACATAAAAATGTATAGAAGGTACGATAATAATACATGTTTGTATTTCATATGTATTTCAGGTCAGATCTACGATACGGAATGAGTGGGCTCACTGTAATTTCACAATCTGGGATGATGTGAAATATGTTCAGTCACTAAAACTAATCGAAAATTTCATTTATCAACTTAATTTGAATGCAGCTGATCAAAAGAAAATTATTGAGGAATTAGATCAATGGAGAAAGAATGGTAATGATCTGTACCTTAGTTTTTTAATAGACATTTTTATCACTCATTAATTACTGTTAACCCTTTTATGGACCATTTCGCTATTAACATTATTAAAGAGAAAATTTCACACATGCATGTACTTATTTGATACAAGTTTAATGAAATTACTCTGATGTTGACTATTCACTTTTTTAAATATATCCCATTGAAGGTTGCAAATCACCATTAGATTTTATAGGCGCAGCCATTTTTTGAGCATAACATGGTATTCAGAATTCTTATCCTGATAGGTCGATATGTGCGCCCGTTATTTTTTTTTATTATTAGAGACTTTGTGAACTCTGCATTATACCAAAGGCCAAATAAATTATTTTCTTTAGCCTTAACGGAACTGAGGCGTCTTTTCAATGCTAGGATGAGACACATATTTTTAAGTGCAAAATTGTAAGGCATGGGAGATAAGTACAAATAACGCCAAGAAAAGCCTATATTTTTTGGACAAAAAAATACTGTCCTAATAAAAGGTTTTGTTTAAAAAAAAATCAACTTCCTAAAGTCTGTATCTCGAAAAAGGCTATCATTGTCGCCTATTGGGAAATTAATTGTTCATTTCAATCTGAAAATAGATAACAATAATTTGGATCACGACAAAATACTGCTAGGAAAGGGAGACAACTTTAATAATTTTCAGATAATGTTTGGTCCTGTCAGAAGTTGACAGATTCATGGGATAGAGGAAGTAATTATTTTTGACTTTCTAATTTCATCAAGCTCTTATCTCCAATGATTATCAATCAACCAATCAATTTGTCCGTATAGTGTGTTATCAGTCGTCTTGTTTTCATTTACCCCCATACCCATTCAGTTACTTTGTTTTGTTTCTTCTATGGTATTAGTGTTTATTGTTCTAGTTATTTATTATAATGAAACGAGATTTTACAAGAGTAACAGCACTGTAACTGATACAATCTATAGAGAAATCAAATAAAATCTAACTAAAACATGAGATAAAAATGAGTAAAGCTTTTAACCTATGATCGATATCAAGCACTCAATTAAACTTATCAAACAAGATATAAATTTAGAACATCAAAATATACATATTTATATAATCACTCTTTTCCGTTAACACATTTAGAATTGATATATTGGTACACAATATGTTAACGTACTACAATTACTCACAATTTCGTATATTAAAACATGTCGTAGGTTGTAACAATTATTACTCATTTGCATACTTACAATAGGAAAGAGTTTCTTGCAAGGTTATACCATTAGCTTTGAATTGGTCAATGAAATCAGACAGAAACTACAGGTACTTGTGGAATATGCTGAAACTATATCCAAGACTGCTGATAAAGAATTCGGAAAAGTACATGTAGGGCTGATAGATATAGGAGAAACTCTCAGACAGTATGACAAAAGAATATCAACTCTTGAAAATGTAAGTTACACACAAATAAGAACATACGCGCCATGACATGTTAGTGGTTTCAATCATAATGATTTCTTTATAGTTTTGTGCAGTTGGTTGTATGATCTCTTAAAAGGTCTGGGTACTTTTATTTTACCAAAGGCCAGTTAAATAAACAGAAACTATCATAATATAGTATAGATAATGACATATGACAGAATGTGTGACTACGGTTATCTTAACACACAATAGTTTAAACGAACACTGTACACTCTCACAAAACTGAAACTCGTATTTTAAGTGTCAAAATCAAATATTAAGTGCAAATGCTCATTTAACATTGTTTCTTTAGAAAAACTGGCAAATATTTCTGTCACTGTTAAACAAAGACCTTTCTTGTCATTTACCATACTTTCTGTCAACAAAATATAATTTTATTCTTTCTTGAAAGCTGTAAATCATAAACATGGTGATTCGTAATTTTGTGGATAAGAGGATATTATCATAGAACCGCGGTAATTATACATGTACACATAAGCGTTAGCTCGATTCTTTATATAACGTCATATCCGAAAAAAATTGGCGGGAAGATGCTCGAGAGGTAAACATGGTAAAAAAGGAATTTCCAAAATGGCAAATACCATTATGGTATTTGAGGCAAATTCACCGGCAGTGGTGAAAAACGGGAAAATTTGCTTGAAATGAAGAAGAAATGTTAGAGTATATGCGAAAAATACACTGGCTATCAACCAATCAAAATCTGGCTTTTTTTTATATTAGGTGTAATTACAACACCAAACATCTCGCATTGATTGTCAAATATGCTTAAAGCTGTCTATGCAAGGGCAGTGGCGGATCCAAAAATTTCTCTTAATCTGCCTCTGAAGGGAACCTCTTAGTTTTTTTTCGATTAAATCAACATTTTATCAACAATAAGTTTATTGAAAATGAACGTATCAATTATATTTCAAACTAAAAGTGATTTCGAACTAAAAGTGATACCATTTGTTCCGTCTGTAGTCACAAATTTAAACGTGTTATATGTCCACCTTTAAAATTTCTAACTTCTAAATTACCAGTTGTAACAAAACATCTTCTCAATCGTATGGCGTTTACATATCTCAAGAAATGCATTACCATGATTACAATCATCCTGCATTTTTTATATGGGCTCTATTTATACATGTAGGAATGTGCACCCAGCGCCAACAAAGGTGCCAACATAGTTATGAGGAAGAAAGAGCAAAATGTACATTTCATAAGTTCTAGGGTGCCAATAACGAATATGTCAACATAAACGACTTGTAAGTGATATATTGTTCATGGTTTTTGATTTCTTATTATCAGGAAAGTCATCCGATTTTCATATACCTTTCTTTTTATGCCCCACCTACGATAGTAGAGGGGCATTATGTTTTCTGGTCTGTGCGTCCGTCCGTCTGTTCATTCCGTCCGTCTGTCGCGCTTCTGGTTAAAGTTTTTGGTCAAGGTAGTTTTGGATGAAGTTTAAGTCCAATCAACTTGAAACTTAGTACACATGTTCCCTATGATATGATCTTTCTAAATTTAATGCCAAATTATAGTTTTGACCCTAATTTCATGGTCAATTGAACACAGAAAATTTTAGACCAAGTTTCAGGTTTAAGGTTTTGGTCATGGTAGTTTTTGATGAAGTTGAAGTCCAATCAACTTGAAACTTAGTATACATGTTCCCTATGATATGATCTTTCTAATTTTAATGCCAAATTAGAGTTTTTACCCCAATTTTATGGTCCACTAAATAAAGAAAATGATAGTGCGTGTGGGGCATCTGTGTACTATGGACACATTCTTGTTTGCATTATTTTTGAACGGTAGATGTTATTCTACACCTTTTTCTATATAACAAATATAGTCTTTGTTGAATTTGCACGTTTCAAAAAATTGGCAGAATGTATTTCTATTCCAATAATAAGTTGAATGACAAAAATATCCACATCCGAGGAAAAATCCAAATAAAAAGCTCAAACACATCAAACGAATGGCCAACAGCTGTCTATTCGTGACTTGGAACAGTCATTCAAAGGAATACTTAACATGAATAAACGTTTATCGTGTCCAGTACTACAGACACAATTTCACATAACATTTCTTTCCATATAAGATAATAACCATCTCTAGATGTTAACCAATTTTTTAGTTTCTTATAAGCTTTTGAAACCATGTAACCTGAAGTTTCCACAACATTTTATCAAAACACCAAATTAGAAAAATAAAAATGTTGCTTTGAAACACCAAAGATATATGTTCATATCTCAGTTATTTTTTTTACCGCAATCAAATGTAGGATTAATTTCTCATAACTGTCAAATTCAAGGGAAATTTTTTTCCGATCCTTTTTCGTATGTAACGAGATGTAAAGTACTATGATTTGGTGGTTTTACACCTGAAACATGACGATTCAGTTGATCACCTCATTTTTTCCCAGTGACCACGTTGCGGGCGGCTAAGAAATAATAGATGTTTTTCTGTCCTTACGTCCCTCTGTCAGTCTTGTCTTTTTAGAGCTTTCACGTGTACAGGTCTAGATCTTGTCAGATGTTTATAAAACTCATAAATTAAATGCATCTTGGAGGAGTGCTGATCAAATATTTAAATAAATAAATAAGAGTGATGCACCTTGGAAACATTGATCATAAAGAAAATTGCATCTCCTGCAATGTCATATTTACAATTCTCACCAGACTTTTATGAAACTTAAATCCTAGGTTTATTTTAGCAATGTCTTGGAGGAGTTTCAAAATAAATGCCGATCATTTATTTCTAAGAGATTTGCCGCTTTGAAATACTGATAATATTAAAAATTGCAATATAAGGGATGTCATGTGTACAATGATTGCCAGAGTTTTATGAAACTTATATCATAGGTTTATATCAGCTATGTCTTTGAGTTTGTAAATGAGAGCCGATCAAGATTTTTTAAAGAGTTATGACCATTGCACACAAGTGTAAAATGCTTTACTGATGTATAAAATTTAAATTACATGTTTTATACATGTAGTATCAATACCTCATACAAATTTACAAATTAGTGCCGACTATTTTTTTCGTAAAAGAATTATGTCCTTTAGATATATTGATTATACGGAAAATTGTGTTGTTAGTATTCTCATGTGAACCATTCATGCCAGAATTAAAAGAATTTTATAGGTGTATATCAGCAATGTCGTTGACACTTTCTCAAATAAATGCTGATGAAATATTTTTGCGAGTATAAGGATAACACTTCATAGGACTTTACCTATTCAATGACTATATTGAATGACAAACATACTTTCGTTTTTCTTAGTGATTTCTTAGTCGCCCGCATCTTTACAAAAGTTGTTGAATGTGCATCAGTGTATAGGCAACTATTTCAAACTCAGAAAAAAATTAACTAATTCAACATATATGATAAATAAAGGCAACAGTAGTATACCGCTGTTCAAAACTCATAAATCCATGGACAAAAAACAAAATCGGGGTAACAAACTAAAACCGAGGGAAACGCATTAAATATAAGACGAGAACAACGACACAACACTAAAATGTAACACATACAGAAACGGACCAAGCATCAGACAAAATCTCACGAGAATAACAAATATAACATCAAAACCAAATACATGAATTTGGGATAGACAAGTACCGTGACAAGTCTTATCGCAATGTGAAATTACACTCAAAAATAAGAGAAAACAAACGACGCAACGTTAAAATGTAACACACACAGAAACGAACAATAATATAACAATGGCCATATTCCTGACTTGGTACAGGACATTTTTAAAGGAAAAAATGGTGGGTTGAACCTGTTTTTGTGGCATGCCAAACCTCGCACTTTAATGGCTATGTTAAATATAACATTGAAATGACAACATAATATTACTGGACTACAATACAAATAAATAGGAGAACGTATTAGACAAAGACACACATGATTAATGGATAACAAAAAAAAACATCAGGTTTAAATTCATTACGCCAAAAACGTACCTCGTCCACACAAGACTTACCAGTGACACCCAGATATAAAAGAAAGTGAAAAAAAAGTACAAAGTTGTACAGCACTGAAGATCAAAAGTTGAAAAAGGTTGTGTCAAATACGGCTATGATAACTTCATTCCAGAGTAATGACAGATAGATACTATAACGGATAAGAAATACTTTACGTCCTTAGAAAATATTCTTCAAAATATCTGTGCTTGACATACAAATGTGTTAGTTTCTATATGGCATCAAGACTTTTCCAGAACATCAACAGAGGGAAAATGCGCTGATCATGCAACATTTTTCTTAGGAATCTCAATTAGGTATTTATCGTCATGAAGTGCATCTAAAATGTTTCTTTAATCTTTTTTCAGACAGTAGTTGCACAAGGAAAAGCATTAAAGGAGTATGGATCTTTTTATGGTATGTTTCATTGCAAAACAGCGATCCTGCAATTAACTTACTATTTATTGTAAATTAATACATGTACATGTAAATTAAAATTTCTTTGTATGATTGTTTAAATTGATTACCATATTTTGATCAAACTTAATCATGTTTAAAACTACAAACTGATCAAATGAAGGATCATATATTGAAATAAAACAAACCAACATATTGATAATGTTAACAGAATAAACTTAAAACTTGATAGGGTAACAAGATGTTTACGTTTTTACAATTCCTGAGTTATTTTACTACCGGTGTACTCTTCGCCATCGAGGGCATTCCCTGTCTTGTACAAAGAACTAATGTTTTAGCATGAAATACTCTTGCAGCTGTAGTGTCATAAATGTTAAATGCACCCGTAAAACAACAATGTTTGTTTTATTCCTACGCATGTCGATAAAAGTTTGAGATTTCCTAGAAAATACCAGGCTTTTGATTGAGCACTAGAAATGTCGTTTGAAGATTAAAGTCGCATACTTAATTCTACCACATGTTTACTTGATCGATGGCAATGCCGGTGGTTATAATTTTTTCATAGGGCTTAATAATTGAGGTAGTTAGAATTCGTGTGTTGACATACAATATCATTAATGTTATAATGTTCTGTAGTTTTACACATAAAAGCTGATTTTGAAGTTAATTCATTTAATCTTCAAGCTGTTTTGATCGACCGATTTCTGTTTGTTCTATATGCAAGAAGTTCAGGTATAAAGGGCTTTACATTCACCTTGTTTCTTCTTCTTTTTTTTTTATTATTTTTATCACTTTTTCTCTTTTCAGACTCTGATGTACACGAAATTAAGCTATGGAAGCAGGATAGTGAATATTTTATTAAAACAGACATAGTCCCAGATATAATAAGAATATTAGAAAACAAACATTGCGTGCTTTTGACTGGAGTGTCCGGAATAGGGAAAACACTGACTGCACAGACAATAGCATTGCAGCTATGTAATGAATATCAATATAGCATTGTGCCATGCATATCTATTCAAGATATCACAACACGCTATAAAGAAAATATTCGCCAGGTTTTTTTGTAGATAACATATGTGGAAAATATACAGCAAATATCAATATAATCGAAAATTGGAGGAACATTTCGAAAAGGGTACAAAGTATACTTGATAAGGGCATAACAAAAATCTTGGCCACTTGTCGAACCGATGTCTTCAAAGAAAAGATTTTTCAACGAGCATTTGATATATTCCATAAGAATGCGTACAATTTATCTGACAAATATTCACATAAGGACAAATTAGTCATTGCTAGCAAACACCTTGAACATTATGACAAAATATTACCAGATATTACAGATATTATAAACAAAAATAAGTTTTCCCCATTAATGTGCTTCCTTTGCTCTCGACACAAAAACTTTGATATGAATGAGTTTCTTAACAGTCCGTTCGATACATTTTGTAAAGAATGGAATAACCTGAAGTCCTTTGACACAGAGAAATTTTGTGCTTTATTACTATGTGTGATTTATAACGGAATAATTAATGATGGAATTTTTGATATTTCAAACAATTTAGAAAAAGATGAAAAAAAGAAACTAAAAGACATCTTTGAATGGTGCACTTTAAACCGTGGCACATCTCGATCAGCAATTCAAGCCAAAATGAATGCCTGTATTGACACTTATTTTAGAAAAGTCGACAAGGAATACACTGTTATACATGATAAAATGTTTGACTTTCTGTGTTCTTTCTTCGGCAAAATACTACTCGACCCTATTCTCAAATATGCAGATGATAAAGTCATATGCGAGCGTGTACAACTGGAGTCATTACAGAAAGCACATGGAAAATTTACCATTATGGTTCCGGAAAATGACGAAAATAAATACCATGATAGGATAAAAGCAGACCTTGAAAATGGAAAGATACATTGTTGCTTGAACAATACGCAAATGGAATTTGAGGAATACAGGATTAAGTTTCGAAATATCATAAAAGATTTGGAACATAACTTGATAAGGAATTTGATCAACTGTAAGGACGACAACGGGATTAGTTCCTTTGTTATTTCATGCTTACGTGGTTATGATGAGCTTGTTGATTTTTTTATTTCTGTTGGAGCTGATGTTGACGGTCAGATTGGATTTTTCACACCATTAACAGCTGCGTGCCATGATGGATACTTCAAGACGGTTGAAATTCTACTCAAAGGAGGAGCAAACATAGACGTTGCTAATACTCAAGGTGAAACACCATTGTATACTGCTTGTGTTGGAGGCCATTATAGTTTAGTAAAACTTCTCATACAAAAAGATGCCGACATAAACAAACAAAATAAATATAGTCGCACACCTTTGTACGCTTCGTGTTTATTGGGTCATGCAGCAATAGTTAGTCTTTTGATTGATAAAGGGGTGAATGTTTACCAATATGAAGATTTACTAATAGCTGCCACTTTAGGAGGCAACGAAAAAATAGTCGAAATTATTCTTTCAAAAGGCTGTTGTATAAATAGTGTCGACATTGAAGGGAAAACCGCTTTATTCATTGCATGCGAAGAAGGCAATACTAATATAGTAGAGCTGCTTATTGATATCAATGCTGACATTTATATAGTCGATAGTGATGGTAGGACGCCGTTGCATGCCGCCTGTTGCGTTGGGAACAATGATATAGTCAGAATGTTGATTAACAAAAATGCAGATGTAAACATGCTTGATGTAGATTTAGAAACACCTTTGCACAAATCATGTAGGAAAGGTTCCGTAGACGTAATACTTACTTTATTGGACAATGGAGCAGATACTAAGCAGACAAATAAAGACGGACACACACCTGTTCATTTGGCATAAACAGAGGGTAAAATTGTAAATGCAAGCATTTTGAAGGCTTTAGGGGAAGATGAAGTAGGACCATATCAAGGTGCAAGTATGGCAGTAAGCAAAAACGATAAATGTCAGATACAAATCACGGCATGTACAAGCAATTCTGTAGGGGATGGCTGGACTCCTTTATATCAGGCATGTGTACTTGGAGATTTAGAAACTGTCCAATCGCTTATTAGATATGGGGCAAGTGTAAACATGCAAACGATCTCTGGTGAAATGCCTTTGAATGCCGCTTGTCAACATGGTTATGGTTTCCTAATGCAAACGTTACTAGACGAGAGAGCAGATATTAATCAAGCGCTAGTTTGTGCTGTTCAAAAAGATTATGATAGAGCGGTTAAAATTCTTTTATATAAAGGGGGAGATTTTGGCTATAAAGGAGTTGATGGGAAATCGCTTATAAAATTGGCATGTGAACATGGTTCAATCAAAGCAATCAAAATTCTGTCAGATAAAGGTGCAGATTTTACAGAAATAGATGTAAATGGGAAAACACTGATACACGTTGCATGCAATACAAATAGCGTTGAATTAATCCAGTTTCTTATAGACAAGGGTTTAGATCTTGGCATACCTGATAAATATGGAAAATTTGCGCTTTTTGTGTCAATAGATAAGGGGTTTTATGAATTATCAAAATATTTGGTACAAAAAAGTTGTCCTATATCGATATCAGAGGAGGACACAAAAACAGCTTTGATATCAGTTTTTGAGAGTGGAAATAAGGAAGTGTCCCAGTTGCTTGTTTCTAACGGTTACACAGAAAAGTTATCAAACTTTAATGAAACTATGTTATATTATGCGCGTAGGTTAGAAATTAATAAAGTCGATAGTGATGGTAGGACGGCGTTGCATGCCGCCTGTCGCGTTGCATGCGGCCTGTGGCCTGGTGAACAATCTATAGCCAGAATGTTCAATAACAAATATGAAGCTGTAAACATGCTTGAGCTTGATGTAGATTAAGAAACACCTTTGCACTAAAATTTTCAATTACAAACACGTTTTGCAGGATCTCTATATTGACGACTTCAAGTCTAAACCTCCCGATTGCACTTGTGCTAGTTCCCAATTCACATATAATCCCGCTGGCCACGTTATTACCGGTTACCTCAACATTGTCAATAGCACTTCTCTACGAAATGTGTTATCGAAAGGTCCGAAATATCGTGAGCCTAAATCCATCAATTGGAAATTCAACTGTAAAATTTTGATGGATTCAGTTGAGGATTATGCCAGGCAACGGGCTAAGCGCAAGAAGGAAGACGTAGATACTCTTTCCGAATGGATTAAGGCAGTGAGGTCGTTGATACAAATCAGAATTAAGAAACTGAATGGGTCTATCAATGCCCATGCTACGTCAATCTTTAAAGACCCAAATGTTGCAAAACACCTATCCTACCTCCATGACAAATATGTTGTTGTCCCCGCAGATAAAGCCCCAAACAACATCGTTTTTGTATGTAAAACTCATTACATTAACTGTCGATAAACGAATTAGGTATTGACAATTTACTTGGAAACTTAACATATACCCTCACGACACTTACCAAAGAGGAGCAGGATCTGCTTACCCTTCCGGAGCACCTGAGATCACCCCTAGTTTTTTGGTGGGGTTCGTGTTATTTATTCTTTAGTTTTCTATGTTGTGTCGTGTGTGCTGTTGTTTGTTTGTCTTTTTCATTTTTAGCCATGGCGTTGTCAGTTTGTTTTAGATTTAGATTTATGAGTTTGACTGTCCCTTTGGTATCTTTCGTCCCTCTTTTAGATCTATGTGATAAAGTAATGATGCTCCTAAAAATTGGGACTGATATTAATAAACGATATAATAAAATTGAGAATGGAAATGGGGAATGTGTCAAAGAGACAACAACCCGACCAAATAAAAAACAACAGCAGAGGGTCACCAACAGGTCTTCAATGTAGCGAGAAATTCCCGCACCCGGAGGCGTCCTTCAGCTGGCCCCTAAACAAATATATACTAGTCCAGTGATAATGAACGCCATACTAATTTCTAAATTGTACACAAGAAACTAAAATTAAAATAATACAAGACTAGCAAAGGCCAGAGGCTCCTGACTTGGGACAGGCGCAAAAATGCGGCGGGGTTAAACATGTTTGTGAGATCTCAACCCTCCCCCTATACCTCTAACCAATGTAGTAAAGTAAACGCATAACAATACGCATTAAAATTCAGTTCAAGAGAAATCCGAGTCTGATGTCAGAAAATGTAACCAAAGAAAATAAACAAAATGACAATAATACATAAATAACAACAGACTACTAGCAGTTAACTGACATGCCAGCTCCAGACTTCAATTAAACTGACTGAAAGATTATCAGATTCATATGAACATCAGGCACAATCCTTCCCGTTAGGGGTTTAGTATCATACCATCATAACATATATGAGAAGAACATAACCCGTGTCATGCCAACAACTGTTTTAAGAATAAATGTGTTTAGTTCCGATGCAAAGACCTTATCAGTGACTCAATATTAACGCCAAAATATGCAATCTTTAATGACTTGACAACAGTATCGTAATTATATCACTTCTTAATAAGTCTATTCAAAGGTTTTGTAAGTTTCTGAGGTGAATACTGACACCTTTGTGCTTTATAAAGAATATTACCATAAAAAATTGGATGTGAAATACCTGAACGTATTAGAAGTCTGCATGTTGAGCTATATTTACGAATGATGTCTTTATACCGGTGATAAAATTTAGTAAATGTTTTGACTAGTTTGTGATATCGAAAACCCTGGTGTAATAATTTTTCAGTAATACATAAATTTCTCTCGTTAAAATCTAAAACATTGTTGCATACACGAGCGAATCGTACAAGTTGAGATATATAAACACCGTAAGATGGTGACAAGGGAACGTCACCATCTAAAAACGGATAATTAACGATAGGAAATGAAAAATCATCCCTTTTATCATAAATTTTAGTATTCAGCTTTCCATTAGTGATATAGATATCAAGATCGAGAAAAGGGCAGTGGTCATTGTTAGTATTAGCTTTATTTAAAGTAAGTTCAACAGGATAAATTTCATTAATATACATACTGAAGTCGTCATTATTGAGAGCCAAAATATCATCCAAATATCTAAAAGTATTATTAAATTTGTTTATCAGATGTTGTTTCGATGGGTCTTTGCTTATTTTTGTCATAAATTGTAACTCATAACAATACAAAAACAGGTCCGCAATAAGTGGTGCACAGTTAGTCCCCATTGGAATTCCGATAATCTGACGATATACGGAATCCCCAAAGCGAACAAACATGTTATCTAGTAAATATTCAAGGGCATATATAGTATCAAAGCATGTCCAATTAACATAGTTTTTTTTGTTTATTGCTACTAAAAAATGACCTAAAAGAGTTTGAACATATATATTCACATTCTGATTTTTTGAATGCCCATTTAATTAGGTGTGTGAATTTTTTCTTAATGAGAATGTGAGGCAATGTGGTATACAGGGTAGAAAAATCAAAACTTTGAACAGATTCAAAATCACCAATATAAGCATGCAATTTATAAAGTACTTCCAACAAGTTCTTGACACTCCAAAAGTAATTTATTCCACTATTTTCGAAGGCCTTATTTGAACAATTTATTATCAGGTTTTTAATTGTACCAAGTGTGCTGGTAAGAAGA
Organism: Mytilus edulis; assembly: GCF_963676685.1. Classification (NCBI taxonomy): domain Eukaryota; kingdom Metazoa; phylum Mollusca; class Bivalvia; order Mytilida; family Mytilidae; genus Mytilus; species Mytilus edulis. The sequence continues at coordinate 21,356,576 of NC_092355.1, read as the reverse complement.
ATAGACAATTTAGTAGTTGAACAATGGCTTGAAGACGAAATAAATCTATATTTGTAAGGGGTTTTGTGTAGCTTCGGAAGCCAATACATAGTTGGGACTTTCATTGTATTTGGCTCTGCTTGTAAAGCGGTGGCTAAAAGTTTATGTTTGTTACAGATTTCGTTTTCTGAAAATGGAGTCAGTTGGAATGTTGGTGAATTGGTGATTTCCTTTTTCAGAACCTCAATGTAAAATTTACGTCAAACAATACTAATATTATTAGCAGCTTTATCTGCCGGGACAAAAACAAATTCCTTGGCTAGTTCTTTTAGTTTATGTTTGATACGAGAAATAGGTTTATTGTGGTTATTGTAAAAGTTTATAGTAAAATGTTCTTCAAAATGTTGAATACGTATATCAACTATCTTCATTACTGAATTAAAAAAAGAGTCCAAAGATTTTTTGTCAGCTTTTTCCCGTTTTATCCATTTCATACAGTAAGTATGGAGTGAGTCGTGGATGATATTACGACACTCATTCCAATTAATAATTGACGGGGGACGATATTTATGTCCTTTACTGAGGAATGATTTTAACTCTCGGTCTTGAACGATGTTAAGATCTCCTGTTATAACATGGGAAATGGGTCCATAAATATATTCGGAATTACTGCAATTACATGAAGTCGGTGTATTTTCACTGATATTAACATCTTTACACAATTGACTATAATTAAACACAAATTTCCGGGTAGATTTCTTGTAAATATAACAAATAAGAGGTAGCTCAGTATTGTCAAAATATCCAGGAATTTGTTCTTTAACAGAATGGTCGTTAAATATACCGGCAATATTTACAAAATTAAAGCCTTTATTGACATACTTAATTTTAATAAAATGTTTTTTTATGATCTTCAGGGCGATCAATTTTGGGAAATAATTTAGAATAACAATATGCCATAATGATTTGAACAATTTCATACTTAGGACTGCTATATGAAATTGTGTTGCAATCCTCCAAAATTTTATTTTACTTATTAACCGGTAACGAACAGAATTTTGTTAACAGATAATGTCTGCCGTTTTTGAAATAGAAATTAGGTCCGAAATATTGGTATGATTGGCTCGAAATTTTCTTTGATTGCGATTTGTTCTACGACCGTGAGAACGTTTTTTACGAACAGTTTTAGAAACTATATCCAAAATGTTAACGGAATTGGTTCTAGATATATTACCAATTCCCATGATATTATCATTTAGACCGAGAGGGTAAACTGTCTGTAATTTTTTAATCCAATTTAATTCAATTATTTTCCGTGATCGTACAAACTTTGAATGCGATTCACCAGGCTGCTTATTTACTACTTCTAAAGGTTGAACTGCTAAATATTTAAAAGGATGGTTGTGCTTCTTAAGGTGTTGGTAAATAATACTTTTGAATTTATTGGGTCTTTTAAAACGATACAGATGTTCTTGAGTGCGTTAAGATAAATATCGTCCAGTTTCTCCTACGTACTGAATACCACACCCCGGTTTGTTTCATGTGAGTAAATAAATAATACTGTTTGTTTTTCAAGTTATATCAGTTTAAAAATTTAAAGAAAATGTGCGACCATTAAACGTGGACCTTACCGTATTGTTGGTGGAAAGACGGGGACATGTAAGTCATTTTTTGGCATGACACTTATCGATAGAAGGGTAACCACGATTTTTATTGTTAAAAATGTTAGCGATGGTAGTATTTTTAGATAACCGATTTTGAAGATTGAGACGTGTGGATACCCTTTGAACAAGTTTAGTATTTAGTAATTTTCCATTTCTAAGCTTCATAATTGTTTTGTTAGTGAATTATATGATAAAGGAGCAAAGATTGGCGTCCAGAATATGAACCAGCATACAATAATTGAAGTTATATAAAATGGATAAATTTGTTCGGCTAAAAATGTCAAACGCTATCAGTATTAAATAGTAGAATGGGGCTGAATATTGAAATACTACTTTTAGATAAATATTCCTAAAGTAATGAATTAGAGCAGTTCTCGCTCGGACACACACTCCATAATCTAGTATATTATAAGAGCATAAACCTGAAGCATGGATACACCCCTATTATATTAGCAGACATCGGTGGAAATGATTATTTATCGAACTATCTTCAAAACCACAAATGCAGTGACAATCGTACAGGAAGTATATTATCTTCTAACAAAAGTTTAGGAATATTAAATATTCTTTGCCCAGAGGTTAATGGAATAGTAAATCGTATTTTGAGGTTAAAAGATTATGGAAATGACAATATATTGAATGAACTGTATCAGGCATGTATAAGTGGAGCAGTAAAATCACACATTTATGAAATTATATATGATAGGGTACTGGTTAATTGTTTCTTCAGCCCCAACGAATCCTATGTGTCAACTTGTTTTAAACAAACCCCGTTGTGTTTGTCGTGTACAAGAGGACATTCGGAAGTAGTCAAATTACTGTTAGAAAATGGAGCAAATGTAGACTTGACTGTCGAAGATGATGGTTTTCAAGAAGATGATAGTTTATCTCTGACAATTCGATATGGATACACTCCTTTGTTTGCTGCATGCCAACGAAAATATTATAAAAAAGTTGAAATGCTTCTAGAGAGTGGAGCAGATGTAAACAAAGCTTTGTATGACGCATGCAGAGAGGGTTACTTAGACACTGTAAAAAAAAATCTACAAAAAGGAGCGGATGTTAATTCAATTGGTCGGTATGGTCAGACACCATTATATAGTGCGTGTATTGGTGGATACTCTACTATAGTTGAATTCCTGATCGATCAAGGGGCTATTATTGAGTCAAAAGTTCAAAAAAATGTGTTTGAAGAAAGAACATGCCTTCATGCTGCATACCTGTATTGTAATCATGGTATTGTACAACTTTTGATAAAGAAAGCGACTTCTGTTGATACATTTGGTTCTTTTGGGCGACATTTGATACATCTCGCCAGTAGTGACGGAAACTACAAAATAGTTCGAATCCTTATAGATAAAGGGGTTGATATAAATGCATCTGACTGGAATGGCTCTACACCGCTCATGGTGTGTGTATTACAAAGTATTATGGGTAATCATAGCGAATATTATTATCGTCAAATGGAAAAGTATAATTCATTTGATGATTTAGGTCAACTGCATGAAGATTATCCCGATCATCTATATGAACAATATAATCATTTTGGATCAAAATGCAAACTTCTAACAGAAAATCACTATAAAGTCATTCAGCTTCTTATTGAAAATGGGGCTGATTTTAACCAGGCTAATAAGCAAGACATGACACCACTATCTTTAGCCATGAAGATCGGAGATATGAAATTAACTGAATTTTTTTTACCCAAAGAGAGTGAGTGTGGAGAACAATTTACACGGGTGGAATCAGGTTGCTAGAAAAGGAAGGAGGCGTAACAAAGTGAACATTAACAATTTGAAAGTGAAATTAATACTTTTTGGACGATTTTATGTTTGAAATGATATATTGTGTAATACGGGTGGGGGGAAGTGGGGTTTTTAATTAATCTAACTTACCGAATATAAAATAAATATGGTCTCCACGCGGTTGTTTTTCCAAATGATATTTCTAGTAATATACAGTAGGAAAGGTAATGATAAATACTCCACAATGGGTAATATTATTCTTGCTGGAGGGTTAAACACACGCACAGACACAAAATCATGTTATATTTTTAGTGATAAAAAATGTTATTCGCCACTGCCCGATAAAAAATTATTTAACCCTCATGTTTTAAGAAGAAATAGTGTGGATAATATAACGTACATCACCTTGAGTTATCATTAAAATTACCTCTGTATACAGTCAGGTTCAAGAATACGAAAAAGTCGTACAGCTGGTGACTTACTATAACTCACTTGCCACACAAGTCGAAGTAGTAGTGTCGTTTATTATTTTATAACTTCAGAAAACTCTGTTTTTTTTTATGTATTTTCACTTCTTTTTAAAACGACCAATTGATTTTGTTCTGAATATCATCTTTTTTTTTTTGTTCTTCAAAAACTTTCTTTATTGTCTCGCTAGATGTCATTTAGATGATTGGTAAACGATATCGCAGTTTATAAATGCGCCTTTGAAAAACTACCTCTCCTTGTGTGGTCTTAAATAGTGTAATAAATGGGCCAAATTAATATTTCTTGCATCTTATTATATACATAATATTACTTAAATTATAGTATTGAGCTTCTAGATAATTGTAAACTTGGTAGCACGTCATCCTTCATTTTTAGAATTGAAAAAAAATGCGGGTGTAAAGGGGGAGGGGGGATTTTGACGAAGTATTATCCTGGCTGTTTGTATTTAGATATATAATTTGAAGCCTGCTGCATATCATGAATGCATTCTGGTTATACAGTATAGTGTATTGTATAGGAATAGAATATAACATACGATCATGTACCATTGTACATAACTTATACCAGTATTTATATTTATATGTTTTAGTATGAGGGTTTAAATGACTGTGATATAGATAAATGTTTTAAGCATAACTATGTAACTGTTATCTGAGGGTTATTTTTTCCCAATTTATTTGTTTATGTAATAAAATAAATGTCAAGAACATATTTTATGGAACCCCTTAAAATACGACTTTAGTAAAAAAAAAAAAAAAGACCACTTTGATCTTACACCTACAACACGCTCATGCGTACAAGCAGTAGAACATAGAGTCAATATTAGTTCATACTTGTTGTTAGACTTTAGTCCCAACTTCGTTCAACGCTCGTACAAGGTCAGGCTATCTGGATCGTTTGTGTTGTAGATTGATTATTTTGTAGTGATACATTAACAAAAAAGTTGGAAAGCTAGTCTGTTTAAGGAAAAGTCATATGTTGGTTGTGGTTGTGGTCTGTTCTGCTGTCTTATATATATTTTTGACAAAATGTGTCATCCTTTAAATTTATTTTTTGAGAAGTAAACTAATGTATTTGACTTCCATCATCGAGGATTTAAAAAAATGCGACCATGATACATTTTGTAAATATGTCACAGTGACCTACTATATCAAGATGAAATGAAAGTGACAGACTGTCAGGACCATGTGTTGTAAATTTATTTAGAAAAGAAAATATAGAAAATATGGTATGGTTGCCAATGAGACAACTACCCATCAAAGTTCAAATGAATGCGACATAAGCAATAACAAGTAACCGCAAGTCCTTCAACAATGAATATGACAAAATTCAATTGAGAAAACTAACGTCCCAATTTATAACTAAACAATTTAAGAGAAAAAAAAACTACAGACATGAACCAAAGACATACACTGAACCACGGGTACCTGTCTTGAAACAAGCACATAAAGGGTATTACGAGATTAAACAATGTTTGTTTGTGTTCAACCCTACCCTAGAGCGGACAGGGATTTTAAGACACAACATAAGAACAAACTATAACAATCAGTTGAAATTGATTGAAACTATCAGATCGATACAAGCAGAAAAAACATCTAACGAAAACACAGATCGGACATGGCTGTGTATTTATACATCTATTTTACGGTTAAATCGGATGTGTGGGGATGCTGTGGTCTGTTGAAAAATAGCAATACCGAATCCAATAGACATAATATTAAAGCAAAATAATAGTCAACAAAAGAAATTCCCGACAACAGGATTGATCCTCACGAACAAAAGGTTCACTATTGACTCTCGTATAGCTGCTTAAGTTCAGATTTTATGTATGTCATGGTTGATTGGTAAATATTACATGGATTACCAGATCAATAAATGAATACTAGACCTTATTTCTCATAGCAAAAGATGAACAAGGTGCTGACTAAAAAAGGCAAAATAAAGACCATGAAGAAAACAATTAAACCTAATAAAATCATAAAGTGGAAGCAAATTTACTACCTTCACATTTAAAATCCATATGGACTGTGTGTAAAGTTTCATTCTCACACACACAAAAAAAGCCCACCAAAATAATGTTGCATATCGTAGATTTGCATATAAGACTAATAGAGGACAGGGTTGTTTCTACCACGTATGGAAAATATTCTTATTAGTCAAGTGCAACAGAAATTTCATTATAATTAGGCAAATCAACATCCTTATACGCTGGTATTACTCGATTTATTTCACTTGACTGGGTGGGGTTTAACCGGTTCGCTCATTATAAACCAGTCCATCTATAGGTGTTTTAGGATAAACTCATCAATGAAGTGTCCTGTCATTCTTTTGTAAATTCCTTCAATGACAATGATAGGTGATTAGAAATCAACAATAATATAACGGCAATCATCCTTATCACACACATCTTCAAATAGACTGTCCTAATGCAAATAAAAACGTAAGCTCCGCCCGATCAGTTGAAATAACATTGGTAATATTTTCAACTAAAAATTGTATTATCGCAAACACGGGCCATGGATTATTGTTGACGTTGTATACCATACACACCAGCGATGGTTGAATGCTAATGAATAAAATTGAAAATTCTGAATACGGAAACGAAGGTGATCTTTCGTGTCTTATAAATGATTTAACAGCCAATACAATTTTCAATCTCTAGATTTTCAAGACACGAATATATGTATATGTTTAAATGGGTCAATAGTGCAAGTTTATTCTAAAAATTGGAACAGCATAGTCCTTTCTATTATTCCTCATCACGATCATAAAAATATCGAAGATGCAAGATAGGATTTCAAAAAGTCAAAGATCAAAAATCTTAGATTAGTCAATAATCAAACTGCTCTTTACAAAAAATCATCATGAAATGATAAGAAATTATATGAATGGGAGTATGGAGAAAATACAATAAAGTTCTCACAAAATGAACGAATGAAAATATCTCGTAATGCATGTTGAATATTATGGTATTAATGAACGAGTGTTTTTTATAATGTCCCTGTTATATGTCCAAGGTCTGTAATAATGGTCCAGGAAGTCTGTAATGGCCCGAGGCAACGCCGAGGGCTATTACAGACATCCGAGGCCATTATTACTGACCGAGGACATATAACAGGGCCATTATAAAAACACCCATTTCTTAATACATTTATTAACCAACTGAACAAAAGTGTATGTGTTGCTGCTAACTTGATGTACTGTCTTACTCTTTTAATGACAGTTTAGTTTAAACAAAATAATTTGTACTTCACCATTATAAAGCTTTAAATATACCAAATCTCCAAAATATTAAGTTGAAAGAGATATGTGTTAAAAAACAGGATGAACAGTGATCCCTTTATATGGTTCTTTAATGTTGGTTGCTGGTTACTAAATTAAATAAAATACAAAAAGGTATTTTACTGTTTACAACTTAGTTTTATTAACTTTATCAAAAACCCAAACAGGGCTTAATACAGACAAACTGGGCACTAATACAGGTCCATTACAGAAAAACAGGGCCATTACAGAAAAAAACAGGGACATTACAGAAAAACAGGGCCATTACAGAAAAAAACAGGGCCATTACAGAAAAACAGGGCCATTACAGAAAATATGTAATTTTTAATAAACAGTCACATTTGGCGATAATGCACTTAGTTGGTTAATAAAGGGAGATAGACCATTAAATCTGGATATCAGATCTCAACTTATTAATCAAAATTTGAACAAAGCATTCTACAAATAGTTTTTTTATGATCACGCCTTTTCATTAATTTGAAGCAACTTCATTTAACTTTCATTTGAAGTTGTCTTTTTGGAAATTATAACTCATCTCCTTATTTCATTATAAACGCTTTAAGACTCACACGACAGTTAATAAATCACCCCAAAGAAATTCGCATAGTTGGTTTAAGTTTCTTTAGTTGTTTAGTATATACGAAGTCTTTCAGACCGTATAGAAAAACATACACAAGTCTTGATGAATATTCTATCAAACAGGATATGCAAAATAGGACATTGGGACAGCGTATAGGCATGATGACAATCAATGCAAATATGGAACCAGTTGAGGGGACCAGTTTGATGATTTAACTATACATGTATGTTATCTTTTTATCTTATGTTAGTTTTAACTTTAAGTTTGTTCGATTGATTATCGCATTCAAAATCTTTTACAATTAAAACAAAAGGCGATACTTTAATTTAAATATTTCAAATAGTATACAGTGTATTGAGACTTAAGATGAGCGTTAAATGTAAGTCTATTCAATATAGGTTAATTAGATATTTTACACATTTTCTCGTTTTTCAGTCTTAAAGTATCATTTTTATATGACGAATTACACTCATAAGAAGGTTTATATTGAATTAAATCCAGAATTAAAATATGTAGTCGTTAATAAGAAACGGTTTTATTTAATTTTAGTCAGCCGTTCAGTTAGTATGTTTAAAATGTATAATTTTGACAATTTCCAGTTCAATTAATTTGATTCGGTTTGAAAGCTTTCTCATTATTCAATAATTGAATGTTGGACTTTTAATTGAATAATTTAAAGGACACATTGTAACGGACATTTATAAATACATGGGGAGCAATTTAATTCTAAAGTCATGCGAAACATATTACATCTACCTTTAATATATGTATCAAATACAACAACCATGAATACGTTTTATATACTTGAAAGACTAAGTTTTACTGTAAAACAATTGTACATTTATTTTAAAGAAAATCATCTTTTTTCAAACTCTTACCGTTTACTGCTGTTAAATTATTGTCTTCCCAATCGCTAATTTCTCTGAGTCTAATTTGGAGGGAAAACTTAACAAGTGCTACGAGATATGATGACCATTTTGTCAATGTTAAACCATTTGTATCTTATAATTCAGGTATTTAATGAGTCTTGGTAAAGATGGATGACATTTTCAAGAAGAAATCAAACGATATATTTTCCAAAAAAGTCATCGACGTCTTTGAGAACAAATCAGACAACGATGTACTGGCACCTAGAAGTGGCGGTATAGATGTCTTTGAGACGAGAGAAGATATCTTTGAAAACCCAGGATATCAGGCTAACATTTTCCCCGGAGACAAAGAGACAGAATATCATGAACCAAAAGTAAAAGATAAACCACTTCAGGTATATGTACTTAACAGAATAAACACCTTTAGGTATTTGTACTTACTAGAATAAACCACTCAACAGTGGCGTAGCTAGGCCATTTTAAAGTGTACGCCCGAACCTAGGTGAAGGTTCTAAGGGCCCCAGGTAGCGGGCCCAGGTCACAGCACCTGCTGGTAGTAGGTACTAGGGGTTCGAAGTACCCGGAACCTGACAAGTTATCGAGGACGAGATATCATTTTTCTCGCTATTAAAAATGAATTAATAACAATATTTTTTTTATAGATTCTAATTAGTTTTTTTTTAATGTTTAATTTATATTCATTGTGTTGATTTGGAATCTCATGGTTATTTTGTTTTAGAGAAAATGTCCAAACCAGTTATTTTAAAATGATTTTAAAGGGATCTGTGGTGTAAAGCAATTCCTCCACTTAAACCCATTTTATGAGCAAATTTCGTTTATGGACATGAAATAATTAATTTTCATTGATGTTCAGGTGTAATATGAATTCCGTTTTCGTAACCGTGGTTCTCGCTTGTGATTTCTTCCCGCTAAAGTGAACATTTTTTTTTATTCAATTACAGGATTTAAAAAAAATCAAATCTTCATCAAAAGTTAGACAGAAACTTTTTATGATCAAAATAGTGTCCAGAGCATAATGATCAGTAAAATACGGGAAATTGAAAAACAAATATTATTTCACCATTATGCTCTGGACACTATTTTGATCATAAAAAGTTCCTGTCTAACTTTTGATGAAGATTTAATATTTTAAAAAACTTTAACCACACACTGAACATAAATGTTGACGCCGCTAATGAGATCTAAGATCGCTCGCTATATATGTCTCGCTTTTGCGACAGAAATGTCGAAATAACAACAAAAACCCAAACCGCATTTCGAATCTCAGCAGAAGGAAAGTGAGGAGAATTCACAGTAGATTCAGACTTTGACAGAAAAAGAAAAGAAATGTAATACGATACTATTTGTTTTAAAAGTAATTTTTGTCTCTTTTTTCGTAGTTACAGGCTGTTGGGGAAAGAATTACAAGACTTCTTGTGTTTTTAACCAGGTTTTTTTTTCATTTATTAACAATACAATATTTGTTTATCAAAATGCAAGTGTACGCCCGGGCGTTTTGACGTAAACGTAGCTACGCGCATGCTCAATGTATATGTACTCACTAGATTTGACTGTTTAGTTGTGTTGTTTCGATTGATATCTTATACTGAGTCTATACCTGAGACAGGACCTGTTTGCATTTCCGTTGAACCTCAGATCACCCCAATTTTTGGCATGGGGTTCGTGTTTTGATTAAGTATTTAGTTTGTTCGGTGACCTAAAGTTGTTAATTTCTGTGTCCTCTGGGCTCTTCTTGAAAGTTGTCTTATTGGCAAGTATACATATATCTTCTTATTCATAATTAATACTAGAACACACCCGTATATCGCGGGTCCGTGACTGAATTAAAGTATATAACTATGCGCAAGCCTTATTTTAGTATCAGTATTGTCATCTGATAAAGTCATGCTGATTATAAGATACACAGTTTTCTCTGCTTTCAAATCTTTCTGTTTGAACCCGTCGAACTGGAACTTATCAATTATTGATAATATTAATTATTTGGATTACAAAAGGTCCTGGAATGGAGTATTTTTTAATCAACAGCATTGTATATTAGTTATAAATATTGAATTTTTGACTCGCTGTTTTACGTCATGCCCGCTAACAAATTGAAAACTGTACCTATACGCCTTACTTTAGTCCAGATTTCTAGTATTCGTATTGTTATCTTAGAAAGTCTAACTGATTAAAATACTACAATAGGTAATAATTTGACAATTAAGTAATGTCAACCCTGTGATTATGACCCGTGTAATACTATATAGCATATTAATCCTGAATACACGGTTTGGCGGTGCGCCTGTCAGATGTGGAACGTACAGATAAGGTAATCGGTAACAGGTGAATATACTATTGGTAGCGGTATCGGACTCGACCCGGAACTTCTTAATTATTGGCAATATTAATTACGTGGAAAACAAAAGGGCCTGGAGTGGTGTAATTTTTTATCTACACCTTTGTACTATATTAGTTATATAGAAAGTTGAATTCTTTGATTCGTCGTTTTTACGTGATGACGGCTGACAAATTGGACCTCGTAATTTTAGTATTATAGATGTATATATTCTTACAGGTTGCAGATATACTATGCCATGGAAAGTTCCGAAAGAACAGATTGCATGCCAAGGTCATACAAAGGACACCCGAACTTTGTATGAAAGGAGAAAATAAAAACATGAAAAAGAAACCGACTGCAGTCAAACCGAAGAGAGTGACAATTAAGGATGATTTGGAATGGTAGGAATTAAATCAAAGTTTGTTGGAAAAGTTACTCACAAGTAAAATAAATCATCCAAGTACACATTCGCTGCATCAATTTCGGACATTGCAAGGGGGTAATGAAATAACCGTGATAACATCTATATTTGCAGTCGAGATAATTATCAGCCGTTTTGTCAAAAGTCAGAAAAGAATTATATGTGGTTCCGATTGGTCCGCTCGGTGAAAGTGAATACATATCAAAGGGACTAGTGTGACTTGTTTATTCAGAAAAGGTGTTTCATTCTTTTTGTTGTTTTCTGATTCCAAACTAACAAACTAACTGAGTGTTACCCATAATTATTGACGCTTCCGTGTTTACTTATTTAAGACACGAAACCTGTAAGGTACCATGGAAAATATATGATTTTGGGAAGATGGTCAGACTATGAACAAAAAGATATGGACGATATAGGCCACGCTAACTGTTTAGCCGCTTAACGTGTCAATCTGTGTTTCGATGTAGTTACTTATTCACCATTCAAAAAAAGAATAAAGAATGAAGATTTAGAATGCATTTCTTCCTAACCAAAATTTGTAAACGTTGTGTGGCGTTTCTTGTTGTTTTCTAAATGCTACAAAAGTAGAAAGAAATACATCGTTTAATCAGTGTTTACTGAGCCTGTTTGAACTTTCAATAATGCATGCATATGTTGTTGGTGAACATACTTTTTACAAACGTAAAAACAAATACATTGTTTAATCGGGGTGTAGTTAGAAACAAATAAGTATGTAAGTAAGTAAGTAAATTTTATTTAGAGTCGGCATATATATACTAAAACATTGTTGTGACGTCATTCTATTGTTTAACCCGTTCTTTATTTCAGTGATTGGACTATCATTTACCTGTAAGAAATCATTATTTTACCTTCGCTGTATTTTTAAGAATATCCCTGCTCTTTCTTTCTTAAAAATATTGGACAGCTAACATGGCTAAAGGTAGCATAACTGATTCTTACAGGTAAATGATAGTTCAATCACTGAAATAAAGAAAAACCTATTAATTACCCCAATTGTTTTCATCATGTAAACAAAAGTACAACAAAAGAACAAATGACAATTGAAAAAAAACAACATTATATTATAGTCACCTTCCGATACAATAATTTTGTCACTCATCAAAAGTATTTTGAGGAAAGAAATCACTTTTAAATTGAATATTATCACTACCAATACTTATATCACAGCACATTTTTCTCATGTTTTATGGTTGTGTCTGTTAGCACTAATTCGCTAAGTTGATTATGCTCGTTGTAAATCTTGCTTTTTGTTGCTTTATGCATTTCTATGTTCAAAAGATTTATTCTCGTCCGTCTTAAGGTTATCAAAATTGACCTCTGGTGTTGCTCTTATTCTCCGAACATCATTTTCAATTAAAATTAAAATGAAAAAAGCAATTAAGTAATGTTTCTAAAATTTGATAGATCATACCGCAATACAAGGGCCATGAACAACCTCAATCTTATATTGTGTACAAAGTGCGAATCTAGAACTTCCTTCGTGAACTAGGGACCTATAATAGTTTTTGTAATTTTCACGTTTCGGCGTAACCGTTTATTTACAAGTTGTTGTTTTTCTAGTCTGATATTATTGCTTAAATATGAATATAATGCAAGACTTCGCTTATGAACGACGATGAATATGGGAAGTAGAATAAAAGAATACATTACCGCATTTTATCTGTCAAACAAACCAATCGTGTGTCCGATTCGCACTTTGTTCGCAAGTGATCGTTTTATAAAGATTTTTTTTTCAAAAGAAAATCGAGACAAAATTACGGTTCGGGAACATTTAAAAAACACACAAAGGACTGAATACAAAAAAAAACGAAAAAAAGAGCGACACGACCTTGCAGAAAAGTAAAAAAAAAAACAGAAAAAAAGGGGGGGGTTCGGGTGGTACCGTTTGGGTAAACAAAAGCAGTCTCTTGAAAATTCCATCAAAAGAATATAACTGACTGCATGTTGTTATCTCTTTATTTGTTCATATAAATCATTTAATTGAAATGAAATCGACTGCGATGCACTCGATATGGTTCAACAAGAACCTGTCTTCATATGCTATTCTCTTGTTTTCTCATTCACCTAGTAAAAAATAAAATCCGAGAAGAAACAAAAAACTAATAGGATAATAGGAGGGGACTGCATTTTAATTTTATATAATATTATATATTAAACTTGCAATAATTAACTGTTTTTCTTATATTCTCTTTGTAATCCACCCTGAAATAATGAATCTTAATAGATTCTGAATACACATTTGATTTTAATCCAAAGTTTGAAACAACACAATCACTAATAACGACATCTCTTTCTTCGTAGCATTTAGAATAATATAATTATATTTTCATCATTTTATCCATTTTAAAACACAAAACGCATGTTAAGGTATTCACGGAAACTGTGAGCGGAAATTATGTCTTATTCTTCATGTAGTAATAGCTGTTTACCTTCAGCTGTACATTCTTTTTTCTATGTTTTTTAAGTTGAGCTACTATTTAAAGGAGCCAACATGTAGGATATATTTTAATGTAATGAAAGTTTATTCACAAAACAATTTTCATGCTTGATGAAAATAAATCTTTGCTTGCTATTTTTTTTTTATTTTACCTTTTTCGACGTGTTAAACAATGTTTTAAGTAAGATATAAGCCTCTAACAGTCCATTCTGTAAAATATTGCGGCCTCAGACCTGTCCAATATTTTACAGAATGGACTGTTATCGGCTTATATCACTTACATAATAACTGACAAAACATGAGCTCTGGTGAGCTCTTTAACCGACTATCATAGTAGCGTTGTTCTAACAAACGATGAACGACAAACTGTAGACGTATTTTAAGCGAGTGCATAGTTTGTCAAATAAAATTGAGAATGGAAATGGGGAATGTGTCAAACAGACAACCAGCCGACCATAGAAAAAACAACAGCAGAGGGTCACCAACAGGTCTTCAATGTAGCGAGAAATTCCCGCACCCGGAGTCGTCCTTCAGCTGGCCCCTAAACAAATATATACTAGTTCAGTGATAATGAACGCCATACTAATTTCCAAATAGTACACAAGAAATTAAATTAAAATAATACAAGACTAACAAAGGCCAGAGGCTTCTGACTTGGGACAGGCGCAAAAACGCCCCCTATACTTCTAGCCAATGTAGAAAAGTAAACGCATAACAATACGCACATTTAAAATTCAGTTCAAGAGAAGTCCGAGTCTGATGTCAGAAGATGTAACAAAAGAAAATAAACAAAATGACAATAATACATAAATAACAACAGACTACTTTATTTAAACTTAGCAAACGTATGTTAGAAACAAATGATCAAACATGTGCGCGCTTAGCCGTTTGCATCGTTTGTTTTGGAAAGATATCAACCCTTAATAATCAACTTCAATGTTTTTTTTAATAATTACCAATGATTGCATTTTAGTCACTGAACATGCATAAATACATGTAGCAACATTTTATCATAAATGATCTCAAATAAAGTGGGTTTTAAAAATCACGAAGCTCATTCATAAACAAACTATGTCTATATACATATAATTATAAATTATCAGATTTGATGTAATTGAAGATCTTTAAAACGTTTAGTCTAGTTAACGACCGGAACGGTATAACAGTTGTGAGAGGGAAGATCTCAAAGTGTTATCTTTTTATCGTTCGCCTTTAGTCTCAAAGTGTTGTAATATATGTTTACATCTAATCCTTTCAAGTTAAGTAGAACTTGAACACTTGATATAAATACTACTTCGGCCTGAACTTTATAAATCAGTTGTATTAAAACATACCAAAATGAACTAACATTTTTAACCCCCCACATTATCTAAGTATGTGCCTGTCCTATGTCAGGAGCCTGTAATTCAGTGGTTGTTGTTTGTTTATTTGTTACATATTTGTTTTTCGTTCATTTTGTTTATATAAATAAGGCCGTTAGTTTTCTCGTTTGAATTGTTTTACGTTGTCTTATCGGGGCCTTTTATAGCTGACTATGCGGTATGGGCTTTGCTCATTGTTGAAGGCCGTACGGTGACCTATAGTTGTTAATGTCTGTGTCATTTTAGTCTCGTGTGGACAGTTGTCTCATTCATCCAACATCTTCTTTTTTATATTGATACAGAGACAGTTTTATTGTGCAAAACATTCTACAAAATTGAATTTTTATTTGATTTTTAAACATTAAGTTTTTTATCATATATAGCTATTTCTGTACGAGTTTTGCAATGATTTCGGTTTTCCATGTTAATTTGATTTTTAATAATATGACATATATTCATTGGAGAAGTTTTGTGTTGATGGTACACCTTTGAAATACCTTGATAGAGGGGGCAATACTTTTTAGTGTTAACCTATTATAGCCCTTTTCAAGGTGTTGCTATCTGTTATCTGAGATCAATTTAAGCTGTTAACTATTTTCAACCCACTTTGTTAACTGTTATCAGCATTTGTGCATTTTTGTTAACTGTTTTTGACAAAATCGGGTTGTTGTTAACATGTTAACGGAACCCCTATTGCCCCCACCTCTTGATAGATTTGCTATTACAGTTTTAGTATTGGGTCAGTGTATAGCTTGATATACCGCATTGGTCTCTGTCTGTTGGTGAAGACTGCATATTGACCTTGGCATGAATATATTCACACAGTTTTAGTACCGGGGACAGTTACGCCATCACGAGTTGATTGACCGTTATGGAATAACCGTTTCACAGATGATATCGGATATGTTCGTAACTACAATACCCTTCCCTTTTCACAAATGGGACCTACCGAATTAGACTATTTACCGGATTTGTAATAAATAAAGTAACACGACGGTTGTCACATGTGGAGCAGCCTCTGTTTAGCCTTTCGGAGCACCTGAGATCACCACCCGGTTTTTGATGAGGTTCGTGTTGCTAAGTCTTTAGTTTTCTATGTAGTGTCTTGTGTACTAATATTTGTCTTTTTGTCTGTTTGTCATTTTATTTTCTAGCCATGGCCATGTCAGTTTATTTTCAAGTTTGACTGTCCCTCTTGTATCTTTCGCCTCTCTTTTCAAGCTTGATATACTTGAAATACTGTATAGGTATTTGTCTATTGTTGAAGGTCGCTTATTGGCCTCGGCATGGATTTATATACACAGTGATAGTACCGAGTGGAGTTTATGGCTTGATATACTGTATTGGTATCTGTCTATTGTTGAAGGACGCTTATTGACCTGGGCATGGATTTATTGACACAGTGATAGTACAGAGGGGAGTTTATGGCTTGATATACTGTATTGGTATCTGTCTATTGTTGAAGGTCACTTATTGACCTGGGCATGGATTTATTGACACAGTGATAGTACCGAGGGGAGTTTATGGCTTTATATACTGTATTGGTATATGTCTATTGTTGAAGGACGCTTATTGACCTGGGCATGGATTTATTTACACAGTGATAGTACCGGGGGAGTTTATGGCTTGATATACTGTATTGGTATCTGTCTATTGTTGAAGGTCACTTATTGACCTGGGTATGGGTTTATTGACACAGTGATAGTACCGAGGGGAGTTTATGGCTTGATATACTGTATTGGTATCTGTCTATTGTTGAAGGTCACTTATTGACCTGGACATGGATTTATTGACACATTGATAGTACCGAGGGGAGTTTATGGCTTGATATACTGTATTGGTATCTGTCTATTGTTGAAGGTCACTTATTGACCTGGGCATGGATTTATTTACACCGTGATAGTACCGAGGGGAGTTTATGGCTTGATATACTGTATTGGTATCTGTCTATTGTTATAGGTCGCTTATTGACCTGGGCATGGATTTATTTACACAGTGATAGTACAGAGGGGAGTTTATGGCTTGATATACTGTATTGGTATCTGTCTATTGTTGAAGGTCGCTTATTGACTTGGGCATGGATTTATTTACACCGTGATAGTACAGAGGGGAGTTTATGGCTGTATATACTGTATTGGTATCTGTCTATTGTTGAAGGTCACTTATTGACCTCGGCATGGATTTATTTACACCATGATAGTACCGAGACGAGTTTATGGCTTGATATACTGTATTGGAATCTGCC
Organism: Mytilus edulis; assembly: GCF_963676685.1. NCBI lineage: Eukaryota > Metazoa > Mollusca > Bivalvia > Mytilida > Mytilidae > Mytilus > Mytilus edulis. The sequence goes on along the minus strand of NC_092355.1, from coordinate 21,339,145 downwards.
TATTGTTGAAGGTCACTTATTGACCTCGGCATGGATTTATTTACACCGTGATAGTACCGATTGGAGTTTATGGCTTGATATACTGTATTGGTATCTGCCTATTGTTGAAGGTCACTTATTGACCTCGGCATGGATTTATTTACACCGTGATAGTACCGAGGGGAGTTTATGGCTTGATATACTGTATTGGTATCTGTCTATTGTTGAAGGTCACTTATTGACCTGGGCATGGATTTATTTACACAGTGATAGTACCGGGGCAGTTTATGAATTGATATACTGTATTAGTATCTGTCTATTGTTGAAGGTCGCTTATTTACCTCGGCATGAATTTATTTACACCGTGATAGTACAGAGGGGAGATTATGGCTTGATATACTGTATTGGTATCTGTCTATTATTGTTGAAGGCCGCTTATTGAATTGGGCATGGATTGATTTACACCATGATAATACCGAGAGGAGTTTATGGCTTGATATACTGTATTGGTATCTGTCTATTGTTGAAGGTCACTTATTGACCTGGGCATGGATTTATTTACACCGTGATAGTACCGAGGGGAGTTTATGGCTTGATATACTGTATTGGTATCTGTCTATTGTTGAAGGTCGCTTATTGACCTGGGCATGGATTTATTTACACAGTGATAGTACAGAGGGGAGTTTATGGCTTGATATACTGTATTGGTATCTGTCTATTGTTGAAGGTCGCTTATTGACTTGGGCATGGATTTATTTACACCGTGATAGTACAGAGGGGAGTTTATGGCTGTATATACTGTATTGGTATCTGTCTATTGTCTAAGGACGCTTATTGACCTGGGCATGGATTTATTTACACAGTGATAGTACCGGGGCAGTTTATGGCTTGATATACTGTATTGGTATCTGTCTATTGTTGAAGGTCACTTATTGACCTGGGCATGGATTTATTTACACCGTGATAGTACCGAGGGGAGATTATGGCTTGATTTACTGTATTGGTATCTGTCTATTGTTGAAGGTCGCTTGTTGACTTGGGCATGGATTTATTTACACCGTGATAGTACAGAGGGGAGTTTATGGCTGTATATACTGTATTGGTATCTGTCTATTGTTGAAGGTCACTTATTGACCTCGGCATGGATTTATTTACACCGTGATAGTACAGAGGGGAGTTTATGGCTTGATATACTGTATTGGTATCTGCCTATTGTTGAAGGTCACTTATTGACCTCGGCATGGATTTATTTACACCGTGATAGTACCGAGGGGAGTTTATGGCTTGATATACTGTATTGGTATCTGTCTATTGTTGAAGGTCACTTATTGACCTCGGCATGGATTTATTTACACCGTGATAGTACCGAGGGGAGTTTATGGCTTGATATACTGTATTGGTATCTGCCTATTGTTGAAGGTCACTTATTGACCTCGGCATGGATTTATTTACACCGTGATAGTACCGATTGGAGTTTATGGCTTGATATACTGTATTGGTATCTGCCTATTGTTGAAGGTCACTTATTGACCTCGGCATGGATTTATTTACACCGGGATAGTACCGAGGGGAGTTTATGGCTTGATATACTGTATTGGTATCTGTCTATTGTTGAAGGTCACTTATTGACCTGGGCATGGATTTATTTACACAGTGATAGTACCGGGGCAGTTTATGAATTGATATACTGTATTAGTATCTGTCTATTGTTGAAGGTCGCTTATTGACCTCGGCATGAATTTATTTACACCGTGATAGTACAGAGGGGAGTTTATGGCTTGATATACTGTATTGGTATCTGTCTATTATTGTTGAAGGCCGCTTATTGAATTGGCATGGATTGATTTACACCATGATAATACCGAGAGGAGTTTATGGCTTGATATACTGTATTGGTATCTGTCTATTGTTGAAGGTCACTTATTGACCTGGGCATGGATTTATTTACACCGTGATAGTACCGAGGGGAGTTTATGGCTTGATATACTGTATTGGTATCTGTTTATTGTTGAAGGTCGCTTATTGACTTGGGCATGGATTTATTTACACCGTGATAGTACAGAGGGGAGTTTATGGCTGTATATACTGTATTGGTATCTGTCTATTGTCTAAGGACGCTTATTCACCTGGGCATGGATTTATTTACACAGTGATAGTACCGGGGCAGTTTATGGCTTGATATACTGTATTGGTATCTGTCTATTGTTGAAGGTCACTTATTGACCTGGGCATGGATTTATTTACACCGTGATAGTACCGAGGGGAGTTTATGGCTTGATTTACTGTATTGGTATCTGTCTATTGTTGAAGGTCGCTTGTTGACTTGGGCATGGATTTATTTACACCGTGATAGTACAGAGGGGAGTTTATGGCTTGATATACTGTATTGGTATCTGCCTATTGTTGAAGGTCACTTATTGACCTCGGCATGGATTTATTTACACCGTGATAGTACCGAGGGGAGTTTATGGCTTGATATACTGTATTGGTATCTGCCTATTGTTGAAGGTCACTTATTGACCTCGGCATGGATTTATTTACACCGTGATAGTACCGAGGGGAGTTTATGGCTTGATATACTGTATTGGTATCTGCCTATTGTTGAAGGTCACTTATTGACCTCGGCATGGATTTATTTACACAGTGATAGTACCGGGACAGTTTATGGCTTGATATACTGTATTAGTATCTGTCTATTGTTGAAGGTCGCTTATTGACCTGGGCATGGATTTATTTACACAGTCATAGTACCGGGGTAGTGTATGGCTTGATATACTGTATTAGTATCTGTCTATTGTTGAAGGTCGCTTATTGACCTCGGCATGAATTTATTTACACCGTGATAGTACAGAGGGGAGTTTATGGCTGTATATACTGTATTGGTATCTGTCTATTGTTGAAGGTCACTTATTGACCTCGGCATGGATTTATTTACACCGTTATAGTACCGAGGGGAGTTTATGGCTTGATATACTGTATTGGTATCTGCCTATTGTTGAAGGTCACTTAGTGATCTCGGCATGGATTTATTTACACCGTGATAGTACCGAGGGGAGTTTATGGCTTGATATACTGTATTGGTATCTGCCTATTGTTGAAGGTCACTTATTGACCTGGGCATGGATTTATTGACACAGTGATAGTACCGAGGGGAGTTTATGGCTTGATATACTGTATTGGTATCTGCCTATTGTTGAAGGTCACTTATTGACCTGGGCATGGATTTATTGACACAGTGATAGTACCGAGGGGAGTTTATGGCTTTATATACTGTATTGGTATATGTTTATTATTGAAGGACGCTTATTGACCTGGGCATGGATTTATTTACACAGTGATAGTACCGGGGGAGTTTATGGCTTGATATACTGTATTGGTATCTGTCTATTGTTGAAGGTCACTTATTGACCTGGGTATGGGTTTATTGACACAGTGATAGTACCGAGGGGAGTTTATGGCTTGATATACTGTATTGGTATCTGTCTATTGTTGAAGGTCACTTATTGACCTGGACATGGATTTATTGACACATTGATAGTACCGAGGGGAGTTTATGGCTTGATATACTGTATTGGTATCTGTCTATTGTTGAAGGTCACTTATTGACCTGGGCATGGATTTATTTACACCGTGATAGTACCGAGGGGAGTTTATGGCTTGATATACTGTATTGGTATCTGTCTATTGTTATAGGTCGCTTATTGACCTGGGCATGGATTTATTTACACAGTGATAGTACAGAGGGGAGTTTATGGCTTGATATACTGTATTGGTATCTGTCTATTGTTGAAGGTCGCTTATTGACTTGGGCATGGATTTATTTACACCGTGATATTACAGAGGGGAGTTTATGGCTGTATATACTGTATTGGTATCTGTCTATTGTTGAAGGTCACTTATTGACCTCGGCATGGATTTATTTACACCGTGATAGTACCGAGACGAGTTTATGGCTTGATATACTGTATTGGTATCTGCCTATTGTTGAAGGTCACTTATTGACCTCGGCATGGATTTATTTACACCGTGATAGTACCGATTGGAGTTTATGGCTTGATATACTGTATTGGTATCTGCCTATTGTTGAAGGTCACTTATTGACCTCGGCATGGATTTATTTACACCGTGATAGTACCGAGGGGAGTTTATGGCTTGATATACTGTATTGGTATCTGTCTATTGTTGAAGGTCACTTATTGACCTGGGCATGGATTTATTTACACAGTGATAGTACCGGGGCAGTTAATGAATTGATATACTGTATTAGTATCTGTCTATTGTTGAAGGTCGCTTATTGACCTCGGCATGAATTTATTTACACCGTGATAGTACAGAGGGGAGTTTATGGCTTGATATACTGTATTGGTATCTGTCTATTATTGTTGAAGGCCGCTTATTGAATTGGGCATGGATTGATTTACACCATGATAATACCGAGAGGAGTTTATGGCTTGATATACTGTATTGGTATCTGTCTATTGTTGAAGGTCACTTATTGACCTGGGCATGGATTTATTTACACCGTGATAGTACCGAGGGGAGTTTATGGCTTGATATACTGTATTGGTATCTGTCTATTGTTGAAGGTCGCTTATTGACCTGGGCATGGATTTATTTACACAGTGATAGTACAGAGGGGAGTTTATGGCTTGATATACTGTATTGGTATCTGTTTATTGTTGAAGGTCGCTTATTGACTTGGGCATGGATTTATTTACACCGTGATAGTACAGAGGGGAGTTTATGGCTGTATATACTGTATTGGTATCTGTCTATTGTCTAAGGACGCTTATTCACCTGGGCATGGATTTATTTACACAGTGATAGTACCGGGGCAGTTTATGGCTTGATATACTGTATTGGTATCTGTCTATTGTTCAAGGTCACTTATTGACCTGGGCATGGATTTATTTACACCGTGATAGTACCGAGGGGAGTTTATGGCTTGATATACTGTATTGGTATCTGCCTATTGTTGAAGGTCACTTATTGACCTCGGCATCGATTTATTTACACAGTGATAGTACCGGGACAGTTTATGGCTTGATATACTGTATTAGTATCTGTCTATTGTTGAAGGTCGCTTATTGACCTGGGAATGGATTTATTTACACAGTCATAGTACCGGGGTAGTTTATGGCTTGATATACTGTATTAGTATCTGTCTATTGTTGAAGGTCGCTTATTGACCTCGGCATGAATTTATTTACACCGTGATAGTACAGAGGGGAGTTTATGGCTGTATATACTGTATTGGTATCTGTCTATTGTTGAAGGTCACTTATTGACCTCGGCATGGATTTATTTACACCGTGATAGTACCGAGGGGAGTTTATGGCTTGATATACTGTATTGGTATCTGCCTATTGTTGAAGGTCACTTAGTGATCTCGGCATGGATTTATTTACACCGTGATAGTACCGAGGGGAGTTTATGGCTTGATATACTGTATTGGTATCTGCCTATTGTTGAAGGTCACTTATTGACCTCGGCATGGATTTATTTACACCGTGATAGTACCGAGGGGAGTTTATGGCTTGATAAACTGTATTGGTATCTGCCTATTGTTGAAGTTCACTTATTGACCTCGGCATGGATTTATTTACACAGTGATAGTACCGGGACAGTTTATGGCTTGATATACTGTATTAGTATCTGTCTATTGTTGAAGGTCGCTTATTGACCTGGGCATGGATTTATTTACACAGTCATAGTACCGGGGCAGTTTATGGCTTGATATACTGTATTAGTATCTGTCTATTGTTGAAGGTCGCTTATTGACCTCGGCATGATATTATTTACACCGTGATAGTACAGAGGGGAGTTTATGGCTTGATATACTGTATTGGTATCTGTCTATTGTTGAAGGCCGCTTATTGAACTGGGCATGGATTTATTTACACCATGATAGTACCGAGAGGAGTTTATGGCTTGATATACTGTATTGGTATCTGTCTATTGTTGAAGGTCACTTATTGACCTGGGCATGGATTTATTTACACCGTGATAGTACCGAGGGGAGTTTATGGCTTGATATACTGTATTGGTATCTGTCTATTGTTGAAGGTCACTTATTGACTTGGGCATAGATTTATTTACACAGTGATAGTACAGAGGGGAGTTTATGGCTTGATATACTGTATTGGTATCTGTCTATTGTTGAAGGTCACTTATTGACCTGTGCATGGATTTATTTACACAGTGATAGTACAGAGGGGAGTTTATGGCTTGATATACTGTATTGGTATCTGTTTATTGTTGAAGGTCGCTTATTGACTTGGGCATGGATTTATTTACACCGTGATAGTATAGAGGGGAGTTTATGGCTGTATAAACTGTATTGGTATCTGTCTATTGTTGAAGGCCGCTTATTGACCTGGGCATGGATGTATTTAAACAGTGATAGTACCGAGGGGAGTTTATGGCTTGATATACTGTATTGGTATCTGTCTATTGTTGAAGGTCACTTATTGACCTGGGCATGGATTTATTTACACCGTGATAGTACCGAGGGGAGTTTATGGCTTGATATACTGTATTGGTATCTGTCTATTGTTGAAGGTCACTTATTGACCTGGGCATGGATGTATTTAAACAGTGATAGTACCGAGGGGAGTTTATGGCTTGATATACTGTATTGGTATCTGTCTATTGTTGAAGGTCACTTATTGACCTGGGCATGGATTTATTTACACCGTGATAGTACCGAGGGGAGTTTATGGCTTGATATACTGTATTGGTATCTGTCTATTATTGAAGGTCGCTTATTGACCTCGGCATGGATTTATTTACACAGTGATAGTACAGAGGGGAGTTTATGGCTTGATATACTGTATTGGTATCTGTCTATTGTTGAAGGTCGCTTATTGACTTGGGCATGGATTTATTTACACCGTGATAGTACAGAGGGGAGTTTATGGCTGTATATACTGTATTGGTATCTGTCTATTGTTGAAGGACGCTTATTGACCTGGGCATGGATTTATTTACACAGTGATAGTACCGGGGCAGTTTATGGCTTGATATACTGTATTGGTATCTGTCTATTGTTGAAGGTCACTTATTGACCTGGACATGGATTTATTTACACCGTGATAGTACCGAGGGGAGTTTATACCTTGATATACTGTATTGGTATCTGTCTATTGTTGAAGGTCGCTTATTGACCTGGGCATGGATTTATTTACACCGTGATAGTACCGAGGGGAGTTTATGGCTTGATTTACTGTATTGGTATCTGTCTATTGTTGAAGGTCGCTTATTTACTTGGGCATGGATTTATTTACACAGTGATAGTACAGAGGGGAGTGTATGGCTGTATATACTGTATTGGTATCTGTCTATTGTTGAAGGTCACTTATTGACCTCGACATGGATTTATTTACACCGTGATAGTACAGAGGGGAGTTTATGGCTTGATATACTGTATTGGTATCTGCCTATTGTTGAAGGTCACTTATTGACCTCGCCATGGATTTATTTACACCGTGATAGTACCGAGGGGAGTTTATGGCTTGATATACTGTATTGGTACTAGTATCTGCCTATTGTTGAAGGTCACTTATTGACCTCGGCATGGATTTATTTACACAGTGATGGTACCGGGGCAGTTTATGGCTTGATATACTGTATTAGTATCTGTCTATTGTTGAAGGTCGCTTATTGACCTGGGCATAGATTTATTTACACAGTGATAGTACCGGAGCGGTTTATGGCTTGATATACTGTATTAGTATCTGTCTATTGTTGAAGGTCGCTTATTGACCTCGGCATGAATTTATTTACACCGTGATAGTACCGAGGGGAGTTTATGGCTTGATATACTGTATTGGTATCTGTCTATTGTTGAAGGCCGCTTATTGAACTGGGCATGGATTTATTTACACCATGATAGTACCGAAAAGGGTGTTTATGGCTTGATATACTGTATTGGTATCTGTCTATTGTTGAAGGTCACTTATTGACCTGTGTATGGATTTATTTACACCGTGATAGTACCGAGGGGAGTTTATGGCTTGATATACTGTATTGGTATCTGTCTATTGTTGAAGGACGCTTATTGACCTGGGCATGGATTTATTTACACAGTGATAGTACCGAGGGGAGTTTATGGCTTGATATACTGTATTGGTATCTGTCTATTGTTGAAGGTCACTTATTGACTTGGGCATATATTTATTTACACAGTGATAGTACAGAGGGGAGTTTATGGCTTGATATACTGTATTGGTATCTGTCTATTGTTGAAGGTCACTTATTGACCTGTGCATGGATTTATTTACACAGTGAGGGTACAGAGGGGAGTTTATGGCTTGATATACTGTATTGGTATCTGTTTATTGTTGAAGGTCGCTTATTGACTTGGGCATGGATTTATTTACACCGTGATAGTACAGAGGGGAGTTTATGGCTGTATATACTGTATTGGTATCTGTCTATTGTTGAAGGCCGCTTATTGAACTGGGCATGGATTTATTTACACCGTGATAGTACCGAGGGGAGTTTATGGCTTGATATACTGTATTGGTATCTGTCTATTGTTGGAGGTCACTTATTGACCTGGGCATGGATTTATTTACACAGTGATAGTACCGAGGGAAGTTTATGGCTTGATAAACTGTATTGGTATCTGTCTATTGTTGAAGGTCACTTATTGACCTGGGCATGGATTTATTTACACCGTGATAGTACCGAGGGGAGTTTATGGCTTGATATACTGTATTGGTACTAGTATCTGCCTATTGTTGAAGGTCACTTATTGACCTCGGCATGGATTTATTTACACAGTGATGGTACCGGGGCAGTTTATGGCTTGATATACTGTATTAGTATCTGTCTATTGTTGAAGGTCGCTTATTGACCTGGGCATAGATTTATTTACACAGTGATAGTACCGGAGCGGTTTATGGCTTGATATACTGTATTAGTATCTGTCTATTGTTGAAGGTCGCTTATTGACCTCGGCATGAATTTATTTACACCGTGATAGTACCGAGGGGAGTTTATGGCTTGATATACTGTATTGGTATCTGTCTATTGTTGAAGGCCGCTTATTGAACTGGGCATGGATTTATTTACACCATGATAGTACCGAAAAGGGTGTTTATGGCTTGATATACTGTATTGGTATCTGTCTATTGTTGAAGGTCACTTATTGACCTGTGTATGGATTTATTTACACCGTGATAGTACCGAGGGGAGTTTATGGCTTGATATACTGTATTGGTATCTGTCTATTGTTGAAGGACGCTTATTGACCTGGGCATGGATTTATTTACACAGTGATAGTACCGAGGGGAGTTTATGGCTTGATATACTGTATTGGTATCTGTCTATTGTTGAAGGTCACTTATTGACTTGGGCATATATTTATTTACACAGTGATAGTACAGAGGGGAGTTTATGGCTTGATATACTGTATTGGTATCTGTCTATTGTTGAAGGTCACTTATTGACCTGTGCATGGATTTATTTACACAGTGAGGGTACAGAGGGGAGTTTATGGCTTGATATACTGTATTGGTATCTGTTTATTGTTGAAGGTCGCTTATTGACTTGGGCATGGATTTATTTACACCGTGATAGTACAGAGGGGAGTTTATGGCTGTATATACTGTATTGGTATCTGTCTATTGTTGAAGGCCGCTTATTGAACTGGGCATGGATTTATTTACACCGTGATAGTACCGAGGGGAGTTTATGGCTTGATATACTGTATTGGTATCTGTCTATTGTTGGAGGTCACTTATTGACCTGGGCATGGATTTATTTACACAGTGATAGTACCGAGGGAAGTTTATGGCTTGATAAACTGTATTGGTATCTGTCTATTGTTGAAGGTCACTTATTGACCTGGGCATGGATTTATTTACACCGTGATAGTACCGAGGGGAGTTTATGGCTTGATATACTGTATTGGTATCTGTCTATTGTTGAAGGTCGCTTATTGACCTGGGCATGGATTTATTTACACAGTGATAGTAAAGAGGGGAGTTTATGGCTTGATATACTGTATTGGTATCTGTCTATTGTTGAAGGTCGCTTATTGACTTGGGCATGGATTTATTTACACCGTGATAGTACAGAGGGGAGTTTATGGCTGTATATACTGTATTGGTATCTGTCTATTGTTGAAGGACGCTTATTGACCTGGGCATGGATTTATTTACACAGTGATAGTACGGGGCAGTTTATGGCTTGATATACTGTATTGGTATCTGTCTATTGTTGAAGGTCACTTATTGACCTGGGCATGGATTTATTTACACCGTGATAGTACCGAGGGGAGTTTATGGCTTGATATACTGTATTGGTATCTGTCTGTTGTTGAAGGTCGCTTATTGACCTGGGCATGGATTTATTTACACCGTGATAGTACCGAGTGGATTTTATGGCTTGATTTACTGTATTGGTATCTGTCTATTGTTGAAGGTCGCTTATTGACTTGGGCAAGGATTTATTTACACCGTGATAGTACAGAGGGGAGTTTATGGCTGTATATACTGTATTGGTATCTGTCTATTGTTGAAGGTCACTTATTGACCTCGGCATGGATTTATTTACACCGTGATAGTACCGATTGGAGTTTATAGCTTGATATACTGTATTGGTATCTGCCTATCGTTGAAGGTCGCTTATTGACCTCGGCATGGATTTATTTACACCGTGATAGTACAGAGGGGAGTTTATGGCTTGATATACTGTATTGGTATCTGCCTATTGTTAAAGGTCACTTATTGACCTCGGCATGGATTTATTTACACCGTGATAGTACCGAGGGGAGTTTATGGCTTGATATACTGTATTGGTATCTGCCTATTGTTGAAGGTCACTTATTGACCTCGGCATGGATTTATTTACACAGTGATAGTACCGGGGCAGTTTATGTCTTGATATACTGTATTAGTATCTGTCTATTGTTGAAGGTCGCTTATTGACCTGGGCATGGATTTATTTACACAGTGATAGTACCGGGGCAGTTTATGGCTTGATATACTGTATTAGTATCTGTCTATTGTTGAAGGTCGCTTATTGACCTCGGCATGAATTTATTTACACCGTGATAGTACAGAGGGGAGTTTATGGCTTGATATACTGTATTGGTATCTGTCTATTGTTGAAGGCCGCTTATTGAACTGGGCATGTATTTATTTACACCATGATAGTACCGAGAGGAGTTTATGGCTTGATATACTGTATTGGTATCTGTCTATTGTTGAAGGTCACTTATTGACCTGGGCATGGATTTATTTACACCGTGATAGTACCGAGGGGAGTTTATGGCTTGATATACTGTATTGATATCTGTCTATTGTTGAAGGACGCTTATTGACCTGGGCATGGATTTATTTACACAGTGATAGTACCGAGGGGAGTTTATGGCTTGATATACTGTATTGGTATCTGTCTATTGTTGAAGGTCACTTATTGACCTGGGCATAGATTTATTTACACAGTGATAGTACAGAGGGGAGTTTATGGCTTGATGTACTGTATTGGTATCTGTCTATTGTTGAAGGTCACTTATTGACCTGGGCATGGATTTATTTACACAGTGATAGTACAGAGGGGAGTTTATGGCTTGATATACTGTATTGGTATCTGTCTATTGTTGAAGGTCGCTTATTGACTTGGGCATGGATTTATTTACACTGTGATAGTACAGAGGGGAGTTTATGGCTGTATATACTGTATTGGTATCTGTCTATTGTTGAAGGCCGCTTATTGAACTGGACATGGATTTATTTACACCGTGATAGTACCGAGGGGAGTTTATGGCTTGATATACTGTATTGGTATCTGTCTATTGTTGAAGGTCACTTATTGACCTGGGCATGGATTTATTTACACAGTGATAGTACCGAGGGGAGTTTATGGCTTGATATACATTATTGGTATCTGTCTATTGTTGAAGGCCGCTTATTGAACTGGGCATGGATTTATTTACACCGTGATAGTACCGAGGGGAGTTTATGGTTTGGTATACTGTATTGGTATCTGTCTATTATTGAAGGACGCTTATTGACCTGGGCATTGATTTATTGACACAGTGATAGTACCGGGGCAGTTTATGGCTTGATATACTGTATTGGTATCTGTCTATTGTTGAAGGACGCTTATTGACCTGGGCATGGATTTATTTACACCGTGATAGTACAGAGGGGAGTTTATGGCTGTATATACTGTATTGATATCTTTCTATTGTTGAAGGACGCTTATTGATCTGGGCATAGATTTATTTACACCATGATAGTACCGAGGGGAGTTTATGGCTTGATATACTGTATTGATATCTTTCTATTGTTGAAGGACGCTTATTGACCTCGGCATGGATTTATTTACACAGTGATAGTACCGGTGGCAGTTTATGGCTTGATATACTGTATTAGTATCTGTCTATTGTTGAAGGTCACTTATTGACCTGGGCATGGATTTATTTACACAGTGATAGTACAGAGGGGAGTTTATGGCTTGATATACTGTATTGGTATCTGTCTATTGTTAAAGGTCACTTATTGACCTGGGCATGGATTTATTTACACAGTGATAGTACAAGGGGCAGTTTATGGCTTGATATACTGTATAAATACGCGTAGCCGGGGGTCGGGGTGGGGGTGGGGGTCGTAAGATTACGAACCCCCCTTGAAAACAAATAATAGGAGCCAGCTGAAGGACGCCTCCGGGTCCGGGAATTTCTCGCTGCATTGAAGACCTATTGGTGACCTTCTGGTGTTGTCTGTTATATGGTCGGGTTGTTGTCTCTTTGACACATTCCCCATTTCCATTCTCAATTGTAAGCACTGTCAAAAAGTCAACATTCTGTTAAAGTTCGCGAGTCCAAATACCACCCCCCTTGGAAATTCCTAGCTACGGGCCTGATATAGGTTTCTGTCTATTGTTGAAGGACGCATATTGACCTTGGCATGGATTTCTCCAGTTTACAGTTTTTGTACTGGGGGCAGTTTATAGCTTGATATACTATATGTATATATCTCTCTTTTGTTGAAGGACGCATATTGACCTTGGTACGGGTGTTATTTTGGGGGTTTATGTGTAGTTGGATTACTTGACTCATTGACGTCTTCCAAATTGTAGTATTTTATCATTTGGATTTAATTTTTTTTATAAAACTTTGGCTTTCTATTAACATTTGTTGCTCTATGTGTGACTAATGTATGAATGAAAATTTCGATGATAGAATAAGTCATCTGTATATATATATATAGATTCCACCACTGCATCGAGTGTAATACGATATTTATCCACTCGAGACAGTTAAATTTTCAATTTTAAAGTCCGAGCCGCCTCGGCGAGGACTTTAAAATTGATAATTTAACTGTCGAGAGTGGATAAATATCGTATTACACGAGATTTGGTGGTGGAATCTGTTTCTCTAATGATTTTCTAACATTATGCAGGCAAACTTATTCCTTCTTTTCGAACGATCTGCAAAAAGATGTGTTCTTTCTATGTGACGTCGTCAGGCATGGTCGCCTTTTTTCATGTCGTCACAATAGGAAATTCAGAGGACAGCAAGAAAATTCGACGTCACAATCGGATTTTAACCAATGAAGTACTGAGATCTAACGAACCACACCTTGATTAAATTTTTTTATACAATGGGTGCAGAAAGGGATAAATTGACGAAGAATTAGAGAAATATATATATATTACATAGTATTTGAATTTTTAGTTATGCACTTAAGATTGATAATAATTGTTAAAATATTTGTTTTTATTAGCTTGTCTTGCTTATGCATACTCGACTTTCAGGAATGCGCTGCTTGACTTCTTTTGTTTGTTTCAAGGATATTTCTTGATAGTTTTTTTTTTTTTTTTTTTTGTTTTGTTATGTGTGTTAATTTGTTGTTTTCTCAGTTGTTGTTGTTTTTTTGGGTTTTTTTTTCTTTCTTCAAAGTGTGTGTGTGTGTGTGTGGGGGGGGGGGGGGGGGGGTTGATGGAATGATCAAATGTCACACAAAAATCTTTTGCAACACTGTGTTGTCTATTCAGATATCTCTGTACAATACATCCAATAGATTTTACAACACTTCACCAAATGTATACATTCACCATTGATTTTAAAACTTTACACTGCAATAAATTATTCATCAAAATTTTTCCTATAGTTTTATTGACATTAAAACTCTTAAAGTTTTATGTTTAATACATTTCAAATATCACTGATCAAATATACTGATTATTTGACATTTTTGGTTTAAAATCGGGTGCACTTAAAATCAACCACGGAATTTTTCCCTTTAATTTTTTAATTTGAGATTTAAAATTCACATAATTTAGCCTTGGAGTAAAACCTAAGTAAATTTACTAGTGTTTAACGATATATTACTTTATATATATATAACTTGTGTTTTACTGTTTATATAGAAATAAGGATCGGATGACGTTTGGTTTTTTAAGACAAGTTTTTTACCTGATAAAAATCGTGACGTAATTTTATATGTGTATTACTGGAAACTGATAAAAAGGTAGACATTCTTAGTGGATTCTGGTCTGCCAAATTATAATTAAAAAAATGGTGATTTATAGCAATGGATTCATATCTTAAAGAAAATATAGTTTAAGGAATAAGAATTGTAGTTGATAAAGTTGTCTTACGGTGAATTAAAATCAGATAGGATAAACGGACACATTCGTTGATATTGCGAAAGTAACTTTTTTGACAATTCACAGTTATATATATTTTTGTAAAAAAATACGAAAGAGTCACTCACGAAAGAGTCACGGTTGTGATACAAGTGTTTGATGATTTTCAGTGCAGTATATATGTTATAAAGTAACAGTAATAATAAATAAGGGATTTAAGAACTTTACTGTAGTGTTACTTAACTCGTTCAAGATCTCATTATAAAATGGACTTCAAGACTGAAAAAAGTATTACACGAAGTGTAAATATTTGATTAATGAAACATGTGAAATGGTTGTTGTTTTAGTAACGTCCAGTGACAAATACTTCATTGAAAATAAAGCTCAATGGAATAACACATTCCCTCCCTTTGTGAAGTGCTTATGGTAAATGTATATTTACTATAGGCAATTTGATCGGTAACATTTTTAAAACAATATGCTCAATAAGAATTGTGGCAAATTTGGTAAAACTACATATTCTTTACATGAGGCATCGGATTTGACGTGTCTACGTACTTGTACATCCCGAACATCCAAACTGACATGGAGAGGGTTTACTGTCATTGGAAGAACCTTAAAGTGATCATATTTCTGTTTCTAACATGCAAATCATTCTTGGAAGATTAAAAAATATAATATCTCTTTGTCATAAAGTTTAGTTCTGAATCCAACCTCAGTCAATTTCAAAGAAAAAAATCCAAGTTTTTTAGTGTGTGTATTTTTGTATATAACTTAATTTTAAGGAGTCAATCGTGAAAAGTGTTGATAACGTCACGCTCACATGACAGAATTATTTATTTGAGCTGATAGACAAAAAACTTTTAGCCAATCACAAGACAATTTAACATTCAAAATTTAACATATCCAGAAATCAACGCCTCTTTGCTTATTCGAATATTATACTAAAGAAATCGGATACAAGTCATGAAAATTATATTGAAATGATAGGCAATTTTGACAAAAAATGTCTGTTTAACTTTAATTTAAACGAAACATAATGACTGCCGTTGCAAAAAGGTATCTGAGCTATTTTTTAAAAACCGAAGCGAGAGGCTGTTAACATTGCAGTATAAAATACAGGCTAAAATGGCTGAAACGTCAAATTTGCAAACTTTGTGTTGAATATTGGGTAACAAGGTCATTACAAAAACTAGCTGCGGAACCGTTGCTCTTATGTCCTTATGTTATTTTTGACTATTTGCGGATCGCAAAATAAAAAAAAGGAACATAAGAGTAACGGTTCCGCAGCTATACAAAAACAGGTTGCGGGGATAAAACTTGAAACTTGAATGTCCAAAGGATAAGCAAGTCCAAACCTTGTATGTGTAGACGTTGAACTCTAGGTTCCCACGTAAAGTTTAAAATGCCCCTCTTTCAACAAGAAAGACCGCCTGACAACTTTACGGAAATATCAGAGTGATTATAAACAAGGACAGTGTGACGGGCAACTTATAATATCATTGTTTTAAAGATTTTAATGATATCAAGCCGGTCCAGTTCAAACTATAATCACATGGTACAATTCTCATTTACATATTATGAATATTGATTAGCAAAAGTACTACTAATTTCTTGTTATGATTATTTGTAAATATATTATTAATATTTTCAGCTGGTAAAACCTATGTTCCATCAAAAGTTAACATCAGTAGTAAGAATGGTCTCTATGAAGTACAGACTTATAACCCCACCATTGATCCGTTTGAAAATAAGAAAACTAATACACTAAGTGAGACTACCGACCCTTTCAAGAAAAAGACAGGGTATTCACCTACACGGACGACAGACGACATTGCAAAACGGAAGATTGATGATTATCAGTGCCACAAATACGATACGTATTGTGATTATGGATTCCCTAATGATAAAGATAAAGAAAAGAGAAAACAGGAACCAAAGGAGCCCACATCTAAGTCAGAACCACAAGTAGACCGGAAACCAAAACATGTCTAAAGAGCGGTAAGTGTATTGCAGTAACTTACGCAACAGGGTTCCGGTTTCGATGGACTAAATGAAAATAAGTATAAATGTTTATCTTGTTTACTATATTGAGCTTTCAAATAACATTTTTGGTCGGGTCGGGTAACGTCGGTTATAAATTTTTGTTTGTCAGATTATGTATAATGGTTTAATGCCGCATAAGAAAACAACTGCGACCGCCAGAACATCACAATACATGCAGATGATACAGTACCAAAGGGGTATTCAAACTCAAAGACGAAGACAACACCATGGTTAAAAACAAAAACAAAAAGGACCAAAGATAAAACCAAACATGGAAAACCATAGACTGAGCAACCCGAACCCGCCCAAAACATTGGGGTGAACTCTGTTGCTGCGGATGATTAAGCAGATACTCCTCCACGACGTTATGCTCATATGAGTTCAAGTTTGTTAATAAGTCTAATTCTATGTGTCACATTTTTGGAGAAGAGGATACCCCGTCCTCTTGTCCTCAAATGTGGTTAAGACAATTTGAAAATTGAAAAATGTGAAAGTATAATTAAACGGTATTATATTGACGTTTTACATCAGAAATATTATATAATATTAAGGGACCACCTAACGTTAGTGTGAGAGAACATGATTTATGTATCGGTTGTAATTTGTTTTATATATTAGCTTTCAGTGAGTGTGGGTTTCCTTTAATTGTGTAATCTAATGATCTCAATCCAACTGATGTTTGCAATTTTTTTCCTATGTTGTGCTGTTACTACACTGTCGCAGGTGTTGTGGAGGTTTGGGCCATCATTGCTTGTCGTTGGTTAATAGCTAAAAAGCTTTCACAGTGTTCGATAAGGATAGTAGAATACTTACTTTCCTTTGAGGAACACATGAGCAACAACTATTTGAATAGTCCATTTTTTGTTGTGTGGCCCTATTCACAGCAAACTTTGCTTATCTTCCAATTGACTGAACTTACACGAGCAATACAACCGGACTGGTGCAAGATCTTCCTCCCTTCCGGAGCACATGAAATCACTCCGGTTTTGCCGTGGTTCGAGCGGCTCTATCTTTGGTAATTGTTGGTCTTCTATTCTGAGTTGTGTGGACTGTTGTTGGTCTATAATTCTTTTTCATTCCATTGTTATTTTGTTTAAACTAACAAGTTTAACTTTCCATATCGTATCTTTCGCATCTCTGTCGCTCCATTCTTAATGATTTTTATTATAATTTTTATCCTTTATTGTGGACCGTCATTGCGCAATCATCATCCTGTACATGTCTATACATTTATTTTTGGCATTACACAAGTCATGTCTTCTCTGACTGTTCATGACGTTAAAATACTAAATCTCTGGGATGTGTTTTAGTTGATTGTAGTCTCTGATGCATGATTTTTTATTATTGATTGTTTTTGGCTTTAAACTAGCTGTCAGTAACTGCGAGTACTCTCAAATCGTATTTTCTTGTTAATTCGACCTGTTGATACTATTTATAATGCTTTTTTGTTATTTTATATTAATATGGAACTTGTCTTTATACCAGCTTTGATTATTTGGAATATCTTCTAATTTTCACTTACTACAATTGTATAAACTTCAAGATTTACCTGTATTATTAAAACCGCTTTTTATTCAAAAGAGATAATTTCGCAGTGGTGTCTTGCCATGGCTTTTTTTTTTTTACTTGTTTGTTTGATATTTGGCCTTGAATGTTTGTCCCTAATATTTTAGTAACTGTTCATATACATTCAGATATCGCAGATTAAATTTATTCTTTCATAGTGTATTAATTTACGTTTTTTGATTGATATTTTATCGTATGTTTTATCTATGTTGTGATGTTATCGATTGTTTCAGAAAAAGGGGGAAGGTTTGGTACCATTAAAACGTTTAATCCCGCTGCAAATGTTTGCACCTGTCCTAAGTCAGGAATCTAATGTACAGTAGTTGTCGTTTGTTAATGTAATTTATACGTGTTTCTCGTTTTTTTATATAGATTAAACCGTTGGTTTTCCCGTTTGAATGGTTTTACACTAGTAATTTTGGAGCCCTTTATAGCTTGTTGTTCGGTGTGAGCCAAGGCTCCATGTTGAAGGCCATACATTGACCTATAGTGGTTTACTTTTTCAAATTGTTATTTGGATGGAGAGTTGTCTCATTGGCACTCACACCACATCTTCCTATATCTATGAAAATTTTACCACTATACTTTAGGCAATCATCAACAAACCTTCCTGTCGTATTAATATAAGTTTCCGTCCTGACTATGTCTCAAATATTTGCCACTGGTTGTAAGGCAAATAAAGGTCAATCGATACAATTCTTGAGTTTAAACCAAGGGTATTAACCAACTTTATCCGTTATAATTATTCCCTCATTACCAGATTTTCAGGTAGACGAACATTAGAAAGGATTTTATTAGCGTAGACAAATGCAACCCAAATGAATTGAAACCAGCAGTTTTTAAAGCATATATATTATAAATTCACTTTCACTATGCCTCGAATCGTATAGTACATACTTATTGAAATAATCATATATTTTTCAGGAATCTCCGTTTCCATACAACGCATCAAAAAGTGTTTCGCGGACTTTCATGCTGATGACAAAAGGCAATCGAGTCAGACCCGAGGGAACAAGCTTCAAAACGACAGATGAATTCGACTGAGATTAAATGCTTGTTTGACATCGGATTTGTGCAATAGCAATTAACTTATGTCTATTAATCACATTTAAACAAGCAGTGGTTCGCCAAAATCAAAACTGAAATGAGCGTCAGATTTAAAAACTACCGAGAAAAGACGGTACTTAGAATATTTGTTTGTATTAAAATATAAACGTGAGTCTCAAAAATGTGTTTTGGGGTAACCAGTTTGAATTAAAAAAAAAAATTGCTGCGGTATTGTTTTTAACTTTTCAGCAAGATGACCAAGTATGCCTTTAGGTCGGATGTTTTTAAGTATAATTTTATTTTCAAAGATAAACGAAGATGTGTTATGAGTGCCAATAAGACAACTCTCCATCCAATGTTTATTTTCATGATTTTGAAAGGAACCCTTTTTGAAAATCCTAAGATCTGTTGCTATCTTCTAAAATCAGATTGTAAACTTAAAATGCTTCAATTGCATAGCGTGTATAATTCAGAGTACGCAATAATATTAGCCACTTAATGTAAAATTACCAAGAATAATCAAAATAGGGCTTCTATACATTATGTGCGAAGTATTTCCACCAATTTCAGTTTGAAATATCATTAATTCTAGTGTACACTTAACTTTTTGTATTGACATGGTCCATTTGAAGATGTTGACCTCTAGATATTTGTTGTTACTATTTTTACTTTGTTTTATGGTCAAATCATTTCCAATATCTCTTTTATTTAAAAAAAAAATAGGATTCAAAAACTGTTCGCAATTCATGAACTCAAAACGGAACGAAAGCCGGTTCAGTTTTAGTCAGGGTGACCATTTACTGCTATGAACAAATTGCCTACCATACAACTTAGCTTCCAAATCACGTCTTACTTGTATAAGGGTGTGGATTGAGATCCTTTAATTCTAGACGGGTGCCGTATACGGTGCAGGATATGCTTACTTTCCCGGAGCACCTGTTTCCACTCCCGGTTTTTAGTGGAGTTCGTGTTGTTTCTTATTTATTGTTTATAACTGTGGATGTCAATGTCCTTTGGTTTTATGAGTCTTTGTTTTGATTTTTATTGTCTCTAATATTCAATTCTTTGTTAATTTTTCTCTATTCTGTAAACCCAATCTAACGCCCTCTTGTATTCTCGACAAATCGCGCAACTATCTCCTTGCTTAAACTATAGTAAAAATAAGTGGGGTGTATCAATGGGACACAGACGATGCCCCCTCTTGCATTAAATGTTATACAGAGCATAAGTTTGGACGGTCACGTCCATTTCAAATTAGATCCATCTGATGAGTTAAGATTTTTTTTCATTTGATTCTTACAATCTGTTCTTATGTAGTACTGTTACACCATTGTCCCAGTTTAGTCAGTAGCCTGTAGCCTTCTTTGTACATAAATTATGCCGTTAGTTTTCTCGTTTGAATTGTTTTACCTTTTGTTCTTTCGGGGTCGATTATAGCTGAATATGTGGCATGAGCTTTGATCATTGTTAACGACCGTACAGTGACCTATAGTTGTTAATTTCTGTGTAATTTGGTCTCTTGTTATGCGTTGTCTCATTGGCAATAGTACCACATCTTTTCTATATTGATCTGTGTTTTTCTGGTAATAAGAAGATTCATAAAATTTGGTTGAGGCAAAGACAGGATGGACACAAAAAAATTATCCGCAATATTTGAATTTATAAATGTCATTACTCTAGAAATATAGAAAGGACGCCACCTGTATTACAGCCGATTGCATTGAGACTCTAGGTTAATGTACTATATATTAAGTTAGCTTGCTTGCTTACTTGCTGAACCGTTAAGTCATAATTAGGCTTGGTAAACTATCCTCCTTTAAGAGTAGACTAGTCCGAAAGATATCCAATATATCTGCATGTAGGACTATGCTACTACGGAAGGAGGTTAGTATACCTTATACCTAATAATGACTTCATGGTTCAGCTAGAAAGCAAGCTAACCAAATATCTTATCTTCACACTCCATGCAATCGGCTGAAATTCAAATGTGGTCTGTGTTTTGTTGTAATGGGCATTGTGTATAAATACAGAGGGACAATGATAAAACGTAATGCACTCTCCGCTAGGGTAGGAGCATACAAATAAAAACAACAACAAACTTCAATTTTATGGAATGTATTTGTCAAACTACAGGCAAGACATGTTGGTCCTGTTATCTGGAAATCTATCATAAAATGGCAAGTAATGGTCTCAACAACTAAGGTAAGGGTTATAGGATGGTTCTTTTGTGGTTTATAAAAAATATACCACGAGTCCAAGCGTGACCAACTGCCTGATGACTTATGACTATACATATAATGACAAATACATATACAATTTACATGACTCCAATATAATTCTATGATGAACTGAACATCTGTTCCTTAAAAGTTGCAGACCAGCTACATAATGAATAACAATAAATCTTTTGTATAGCATGACAGAATAAAAGTTGATAAGATTATTGTACACATGAAAATCGTGAAATTTTTGTGGAAAAAAATATAAGATTTTTAAACAAATCTTTAAATCAACAATAAAAATATCTAAATTAAATAAAATGTTCTTTATTCTTTAAACACGTTTTTAACACCTATAAGACCAATAATCATTCACTTTAGATTATCATCAAGCTTCACTGACACAATATTGGCCAGAGTAAGATGATAAGCTAATAACATTTTAGGTGAACTTAGCGAGTAACTGCTGAAAACTTTTGAATTAATAAATGTTGGATTAATAACTTTTCAATTCAGACAACACTGTGTGTATAGTATGTTGTGTAGTACAACCAATGCAAAGATGAAAGAAAACATCAAAACTGAAAGTTATTCTAACTGTATAAAAAAGTGGTAAAATAGATGTCCATTGTACACATTTTTATATTAAAATAAACAATTATGAAAGTTTATAAGTATATAAATACAAAGCATTTAAATATGGAAAGAAATAAGATCAAACTTGATATGTTAATTCAACCATCATTTTAATCACAACTCTAATGAATTATCAAAGTAATTTAAAACTTAAGTTCTTTGGTACTGAGAGACTATGTTTGAAATAGCTCTATTTTTGTTTATAGAATAGCTTGCCTCTATCTGTTAAATATATCCAATATAAAAATACGAAGATATACGTATGATAGTCAATGAGACAACTTTCCACCAGAATCTTAAGTGCTATGATTAATCTCATTGTTCGTACATGTCATTGGTTGAATTACCATTGTTTATAACATTTTAAACCAATCACAACGTTTTGGTGTACGCTTTTGAAAATATTACCAAGAATGCATTATATTCTGAAACGGCGAATTGACATATAAGTCAGCGACTAGATGTCACCGTACAAGTTATTTTTCCAAAATAAATATTGTAAGTCTTTGAAATTGTCAGTCTAGTATTTCAGTGGAAAAAACCTCGACTGACCAAATGTATGTTATGAAAATATGGTTGAAATAAATATGAGTTTAGAATATTTACCCTTCTGACATAATTATGCAAAATAAATTTTAAATGCTAATTTGTTATTAAAATGTGCTATTATCTTGATTGATATGGAATAATTAAATTTACAGCAGGAAAAAGGACAAACAATTGTTTTATCTGATCTTCCTTGGTAATCATTTAGATTATTTTAACAGGTATGGGCATACATTTTTATTTTCAATAAAGGACATACTTGTTTTCCAAGATGCCTATAGGCTATACACATTCATCTTAGAAAGCTTTGCATGAGCAGTAGCCCATTTTGTCCAGTTCAGTACCAGACTACTATTGACAAACTTGCGTAAATATTCTTCTTAGTTTTTCTTACTTTGTAGGTATTGCTTTTATTTGATTGTCTCTCATAAAAATAATCAAGCACAACCATTCGATGCGATATTAATTGGGGGTGGGGGGTGGGGGGGGGGGGTATTTTTCCACGTATATGATTATTTTAAGTACAACACGTTAGGACATCATTCGTCATAACTCGGTCGATTCCGTACCTCATAGAAGGACAGGGGCGGATTTAGGCTGGGGCGTGGCGGGCGTGCGCCCCCCCCTAAAATTTGCAAAGCATGGGTTGACTTCAACATATTTAAGTATCAGAAGAGACCATTCAATCTTTTTTAACATTCAAAGTATATAAAACAGTCAGTTTAACAGAATCAACGTGATTACTATAATCAACTGACCTACGCTTTATTAAGTTCTATAAATAATTTCAAAGGAAGGTGTCAAACGTGGAGCTGCGTTTGATGACAAATATAATAGGTTTTAGCAGTTAAATTAAAAACAAATGTTACATTATATTTGCGGTTTTTATAATCAATTTGTTTGATAATCGAAGTTCCAAAACATCTCTTACTCACTTTCACAATTTCATCATGACACGGTCAAGAAAACAGTCGGCAGGTGAGATTCTGTAATATCCGTAATTAAAGATAGAAATACTGTTTCAAGCGAAAGGTTAATTTTATTAATTTGTATCTCTGTGTCTATATTTATTTCTCACTTGCAACCTAAATATTTAGCCGAATTATGTACCGTATTACCATATGCTTGGGATCCCAAGAAAATAAATATAACTGCGTAAATGCATCTCATTCTGATTTTAGTTGTTTGTGGCGAACACAGTAAAGTCTGGCACGACCTCCGAAAATCAAAAAAGTAAAAAAACAGATAGTATGAAAGGACAATTAAAAATCGCTAGTAAAAGTAGAACTTTTCGTTTGAAAAATATATTGGGCAGGTGAGCAATTGTGATCTATCTCGTCTCACTTTGCGTCCGTCTGTCCACCCGTCTATCTGTAGATTGTTGTCAGGTGTGGATCAAGGCGGTTTCAGTTTGAAACTTTAATTCCTCGCTAATTTTAACAAACAATAGTTTGAGATATCTACATTTCACCCCTTTAGAAGAATATTTCAATAATTTTACCTAAAAAAACCTCAAAAAAATTTTCGCCTCGCTTCGCTCGGCAAACAGAAAAATTTGCGCCCCCCCGAACTGGAAATCCTGGATCCGCCCCTGAAGGAGAATAGTGGAGTCACCCGAGGATTGCCGATTGGTTAGGACATACTTCTAAAATAACTCTGATTATCTCCCCTTTAATATTGTCAATAGAACTGTGAAGTGTTTTGATTGTCTATCTTTTATGAACTATCAAAAACTAAACATATCAAGAAAAATAGCACCTTTCTAATCAAAACAAAATTTACATATTTAGATACAAACGAATTCACTGAAGATGAATACAACTTCCAATCACAAATTAGAAGAAATTGCAAACAACTTCCAAACACAAAATCTATTTACAGTATGCATACCCTGTTCTATAAATAAAATACTCCAAATAATATATATACCAGCTTGTCAAATGTTTCACATGAAATACATATAGACCTATAAAAATTTATTTTCATAATTGTCAATTTTTCAATATCTGCATTGTTCATTACCTAAATGCTTTTGATGTAGCTATCACTAAATTCTTAAAATTCTATAAATCAGACTCGGAAAAGAATTCCAATAAAATCAAAGAAAGTGGGTCAGTTCCAAACTGCTTAAAAAAGAAAACAGTGAAAGAAATGTTTAATATTTGTCTAAAACCCATGAATGGAAAATCTATTACTAATTATTATTTATTAATCTCAGGGTAATTAAAGAAAAAACATAAAAAGGTTGAAAGATTGTTGTTTGCTTAATTTCCAGCGGTAAATATTTGATAAGAATTCATGAAATCATTATCACAAAATAAACATTATACACGAATACTCATAAATCAGAAATGCAATCACGAGAATCTATAAAAAAAATCCAGTTTATTTATATCTCATCATTTTATTATAAAGATTATTTATATATTTGACCATATCCAACTGTATAACAATGTAATTATAACCATTTAATCTGCTTCATTATACAAAATAATAGTGAATATGAACGATCAATACTTCTATTAAATGAGGTAGGCCTTCACTTGGAATTCTCGTTTTATATAAAGTTTTGAAGTATTACACGGATTACTGCCCTTTCCTCGTTTACCAACGATATCTTGAGCAAAGCTACAATATACAATTATGGCCCGTTGAAGAGGTGAATATCCAAAATTGGCAACACGAGAAGGTTATTTCATCGATGTTAAGGTGCCACAATTGTTTTATTATACCGAACTAACAGTGGAAGGGCTTTTTGAACGCTTGCAGTAAATATATACTATTTTTTTTACATGACAAACAAAGTGACGTTTGAAAATACCTCATTTGAATTTCTCGTATGGACAACAACAGTAAAATCTTTTTGTAAAATAGTGATGGCCCTGAAAAGGACCGTTACTCTATGAGAGATATCTTCGGCTGTTGTCACTCTATTCACTTCCAAAGCCCTATTTCCTCGTCTCTCGATGGGCTTCCAGTTTAACGTGAACGCTGCCATTTTGTTTATTTACGTCTGTGACGTCATTTTCATGGGAGATAACTCAAATACAAATCAACAACCTCAAAAGGTTATTCACCGGTGAATAATAGGGTTATTCACCGCTGGTGAAAATTTTTAGGGTTATTCATCCTACATTGCAATTGAATGAAAAACAACTGAATTATTCCATGACACGTGATAACGTTTCACCCAATAGAATTACTGTTGTTGTACATAAATAACTTTACAAGGGGTGTACCATATGCGCTTCCATAGAAACTAGAAACCACTTCTCTGCCATATTGATATTTTATAACAACTCTGCCCATGACCTGTCATGTATTGGTCTTACGTTGTATTGGGTTATCAGATGTATCTGTATGTTGTACTCTCTTATGTGAAGTCATTAAACATATCTACCATGCTGAACTGAGTTATATGATATGGTATCAGATGTCGGTCCACGAAAATCATGAAATAAGGACCAAGAAGAAGTCGAAAAACCTAGTCATTAGTATAAACACTTAGATTTGTGTCAAATGGACGCATCGAGGTGAAATGGCAGACGGTATAAACGGTAGAACACCGTGTATGAACTGGGACTGTGGGGACCTCCCAGGGACCTGCAAAGCATTTAAAACGCATTGCGAATTTATGTTTTAAGGGCCGTTAAAAAAGAAACAGGGAGACGAAAAATGCGCTTATCTTATGATATGGGTTGGCGAAAAGGGCAGGAATGTTTACAGTACTTGGGATATGACGGCAGAAGACCAGAAAAAACTTGAAAATATTATGAAAACTTTGAAGCTTATGTAAAACCCAAATCCAATCAAGTTTTATCAAGCTATAAATTCCAATGTAGATTACAAAAAACAAATGAAACTTGCGAAGAATTTGTAACAGATCTAAAAGTTTTGGTAAAAGATTGTCAGTATGCAAACCCCGATAGAATGGTCAGAGACAGGATTGTTTTTGGAACAGAATCATCTAAAGTTAGAGAAAAATTAATAAATGAAGGGTCAGAACTTACATTAGAAAAAGCCTTAGATATAGCAAGAACTTATGAGCTTTCTCAAAGACAATTACAAACAATGAATATTGGTAAAGACCCAAATGTCAACAGTATAAACAGAAAGAAAATATACTCAAAACAAACTTCAAAAAACAGTTATCCGCACAAATATGAACAAGGTGCTAAACCTAGATATAAACAAAACAAATCAAAGCTACACGAATGTCAGAGGTTTTGTTATGACCATAACGCAGGAAGTTATTGCCCAGCCAAAGGTAAACAATGCAAAAAGTGTGACAAGAAAGATCATTTTGCTAATATGTGCAAAACCAGAAGAAAAAAAAAAAGGTACACGAAATAGACCGAGAAGAATGTTCTAATTACTATGACTAAAGTGACTCAGACACATTATTTGTTGGTGCACTCTACAATGAAAAAAATGAGAGTGACACATGGTGTAAAGATATCACAGTTGAAAATGTCAGTATTGATTTTCAACTTGACACCGGTGCACGGTGTAATGCTCTGAATCGTACAGATTTTGGATGCATGAAGACAAATAAGGTATTAAGCCAATCAGATTCTAGATTGAAATCATTCTCTGGACACAACATAGAATGTGATGGCAAAATAACTTTACCAGTTACATTAAAAAACCAGAAACATGAGGTAGAATTTTATGTTGCGAATACAAAATCACAATCAGTATCAGGAGCTGCGACATGCTCAGAAGTAGGCTTAATCAAAAGAGTGTATACACTAGAAGCCAAATATTCAGATTTTTTACTGGACTTGGATGTTTACTTGGAATACACAAAATACATGTAGACGATAGAAGTAACCCTGTAGTACACCGACCAAGAAAGGTGCCAGTTTCACTGAAAGGTAGAATCAAAACTGAACTAGACCGAATGATGAAACTAGGAGTAATCGTAAGACAGAATGAACCGACTGCATGGTTCAACAGTATGGTAACTGTAGTTAAGTCAAATGTAAGAATATGCATTGATACGAAGGACTTAAATAAAGCGATTAGTAGGGAACACTACCCTATGAAAACTGTAGAAGAAGTAGTAGCTAATATTCCGAATGCTAAAGTATTTAGTAAAATTGATGCAACGTCAGGATTTTGGCATCTCAAACTAGATGAAGATAGCAGCAAACTGACATGTTTTAACACACCGTTTGGGAGATATCGCTTCTTAAGAGCTCCCTTCATAATTAAGTCAATTCCAGAAATATTCCAACGAGTTATGACAGAAATAATGGAAAACATTGAAGGAGCAGAAGTTATTGTTGATGATATACTGATATGGGGATCAACAATCCAAGAACATGATGAGAGACTAAAAAAAGTTTTAGATCGAGCAAGACAATGCAATTTAAAACTAAGTAAATCAAAATGTCAGTTCCGAAAAAATGAAGTTGACTATGTTGGACACATTATCAGTAAAGATGGGTTGAAACCAAACCCTGAAAAGGTGCGTGCAGTCCAGAAGATGGAAAAGCCAGAAAACAAGAAAGAATTGCAAACATTTCTTGGTATTATTACGTATCTCAGTAAATTTCTGTCAAACATGTCAGATGTCAGTGCTCCATTAAGAGTACTTTTAGAAGAAAAGAATGAGTGGTGTTGGGAAAAAGGACAAGACACTAGTTTTAATAAACTTAAAGACATGGCCACTAATGCGCCTATTCTATCCTACTATGATCCAAAACAGCCACTAACATTGAACGTTGATGCTAGCTCAAAAGGCTTAGGTGCTGTGTTACTCCAAAATGACAAGCCTATTGCCTATGCATCGAGAGCACTTACTCCAACTCAACAAAGATATGCTCAAATTGAGAAAGAGACTTTGGCTATTGTTTTTGGATGTCAAAAGTTCCACCATTATGTATACGGTAGACAAGTAGAAGTAGAAAGTGACCATAAGCCACTAGAAAATATATTTAGTAAACCACTAAATGAGGCACCACCAAGAATACAAAGATTTGTATTACAGCTTCAAAAGTATGACATTGCCGTAAGATATAAGCCAGGAAAATCTATGTATGTATCAGATACATTGTCAAGAATGTACTTACAGGAAACAGTAGAAAAACAGGTACCAGATATAGAAATTAATGAAATTCAGTTACATGCTCATCTTCCAATATCACCTGAGAAATATGAACTGTTTAAGAAACAAACAGAGAGTGATGAAATTTTGCAACAAATGAAGAAAATAAATGAAGAAGGATGGCCACTGAAAAAAGAAGAGTTACCAGAAGATCTCAAAATGTATTGGCAGTTTAGAAATGAAATTACCTGCATCGATAACCTATTGTACAAAGGATTAAAGCTGATAATACCAACAAGTTTACGCAAAGAAATGTTACAACTAATCCATGAAACACATATGGGAATCGTTAAATGCAAAACCAGAGCCAGAGAGTTCATGTATTGACCTGGAATGATGTCCGATATACAAGACATTGTAGAAAAATGTGAAACATGCGCAGTAAACAACAAGAAAACTAACAACAAGGAAGCTACGATAACGTCAAAGCTTCCAGATAGACCTTCATCGAAACTAGAAGCTGATTAGTTTCAATACAAAGGAGAACATTATTTACTAACAGTTGATTATTATTCAAAATGACCAGAAATTGATAAAACTGGATGAATTAAGTTCATCAAATACCATTTGCTACTTAAAAAAGCAAATGTCTAGATTTGGATACATTGATCAGTTGATCACAGACAATGGTCCGCAATTCGCTTGCAGAGAATTTGCTCAGTTTGCAAAAGAATATGGATTTGTTCATACCACAACTAGTCCGCATTATCCACAAGCAAATGGACAAGCAGAAAGATTCGTACAAACCGTGAAAAATGTAATCAAGAAAAGCAAAGATCCATACAAAGCTATGTTGGACTACAGAAACACACCACTAGATGAGATAGAATTATCACCAGCACAATTGCACATTGGACGACGTTTGAAGTCAAGTCTTCCAAAATCAGCGCCACTGTTAAACCCAACTGTTGTAAACGAACAGAAAGTTAAAAAACTATACAACAAAAGACAAAAAACTCAAGAATATTATTTTAACAAACACAGTGGAAAACCGTTGAGAGAACTAAAAGACAACGAAACAGTTATGATTGAACACAATAATCAGTTAACACCAGGAAAGGTTGTCCATAAACATGAAACACCTTGATCTTACATAGTTGAAACGCTTGGAGGTACACGCCTAAGAAGAAACCGAAAACATCTTAAAACAACAAGAACATTATTTCAACCAGAAATTGAAATAGAACAACATTTCGATGTAAATACACCTCAACAAGAAATCCGAAATGACCCTATCACTGAAAATTTCAAACAAGCAACAGAAATAAACAAACCCGTTCAAAATCAGGAAACTCAAATCGAAAGGAAATCTGTTGAACCAACTCGTAGCACAAGATCAGGAAGATCCGTTAAAGTGCCGATCAAATATAATGATTATGTATGTAATTCAATCAGTGTTAATTCAGAAGGAAAGGAAATTTATGTTAGAAAATATGTAAAATCTAAGTGAAAGCAAAATAGCAAAATATATGTGAAAGCAAAATACCAAAATATATGTAAAATCTAAGTGAAAGCAAAATAGCAAAAATATGTGCATATAAAATATAATCAAATATATAGAAATGTCAATAATGTTGTAAAGAAAGTGAAAATTTAAGATATCTAGTGAAATCTGAGATATCAAGTGAAACATTTAAAATATCAAGTGAAAATCTAAGATATCAAGTGAAAATGTAAGATATTGAGTGAAATCAAAGATATCAAGTGAAAATGTAAGATATCAAGTGAAAAATCTAAGATATCAAATGTCAAATTAGTGAAAGTTCTGAAATATTGTTGTCATAAAATTTGGTAATTCTAGTCAGTAGATCAAGTCATGTTTGTTTTATTCAATACTCAGTAGAATAGTTGTTATTTGATATAAAAATAGACATGGTTAAGAACAATGATCAGTATTAACATTGTTTAAAAGGAGACAATTTATGATACACAAAACAAAGCTTTAAGACATTGAGAAGTGTCAATTTATACCATGAGTGAAATCCAGTAGAACTTTATCTATATTGCATACATTGAATCAGACTTTATTCTTAAAGAGAGAACTGTTATTTAATTTAATTTAATTAGAGTTGAACAGCAAACTTACAAAATAACTCTTTTCAAAATATGGGGGATGTCATGTATTGGTCTTACGTTGTATTGCGTTATCAGATGTATCTGTATGTTGTACTCTCTTATGTGAAGTCATTAAACATATCTACTATGCTGAACTGAGTTATATGATATGACCCATATAATTGATATTCATTCTTTAACCATATATCATAAGCTATCTTTTTTTTATTTTGCACTAACCCACCATCTTTCATATCAAAGTTCTGTCTACATTTAAGTTTATGCTATTGAACCATCATGGTATTAAACACAATTCCAAGTAATTATGCTGTTATAGTGGGTCACCATATATTCAATTGCGTGGCATTCCAGCTATTGAAATTTGTGTCAGATTAGAACAATGAACTAGACCTTTAGGAATGGATCTCATAATTTGATATGGAGCCATAGTATGCAACCCCTGCCCGGTAACAAAAATAAACAAGCTTGAAAGGATACATGTCAAGCGGCAAAATGTGTCTCAAAAATGCTTGCAAAACTGAAACTACAACAAGATCTCCAGACAGGAAAGAACAAGCGTTGAAGCCAAAATTAGTTTTAATGTAAAAAGTAGTTGAGGGGCTGATTCACCCTATTAAACCAGACGAATTCCCAAAAAAAGCATGTCCGAAGAACACCATTACTGCCGAGATATTCACAGAATACCACGCAACAATTATTGTGGAAAAGCAAGTGAAAAATAACTCTGACGTTAACATTAACTGTGAGTGTATTGACATTCCACAAAGTAAAACACCGTACAATATTCAAACTCATCCTTTGTAAGATAGTGATCGCATCAAATCAGCTAGACGACACTATTGTGCACGCATCAACCGTAGAGAGCTTCAAATCTAGCTGTTCTCATGCCCCGCCAATAAATCGGCGGCGCTCTCTCAAAGCCAGCATCGATATCGACAATTTATTCACATTTCATACAGATAGTCTGTTACAGACTGCTGCTGTAACTTTGTAAACAAAGATTGAGTCGGGAGTCCAGTCTATGTCGTTAACCACTAGCCCGATGCCCCAGACTAGTATTCAATTTTCAGCTCTGACTAGTAAATTTTAATTATCGCTAGCCCGACCGGACTTACGGATTAGTAAGAAATATAACGTCCTTCCTATGTTATTTGTACATATTTGAAGTTTAGATTGACAAGTAATGCAGAAAAGATCGTCAAATTAATGCGTAGGAACGTAACGAAGTCTAAACTATCGAGATCGATAATGAAACATTTATTCTGAGAAAGTGAAACAGAAACGTTAACAAGTTGCAATATTTCGATCTGTCTTATAACCAGTAGAAAGTGGACCAACACGGACACATTATATTTTCTTATAATGAAAGCAGTTGTTTGTAAAACGAAAAGACTATCAAGTTTTCTCCCGATTAATTATATATCTTTATTGTTCTAACAATGTTTTAGTTCTACTTCACATAATCAATAAAGTTATAAAAATAGATTTATGAGTATCTTAAGAACATCGTGTTGGTACACTTCGATCTATTTGGTAATAAGAAGGACCGGAGACCAAGTGTCATCAGACGATTCATACGCACCGCGTTTACTAATTTCCGATTATTCAAAACTTTGTAAATCTGGATAAAGTCCAGTATCTATCCAAAGGATGTCAGGATAATTCCGATTAATACTTTTTTAATGGTTGTAAAGGTGAAGTGGTAAGAAAGGCTGACATTATTTAGGAGAACCATTTTGTATAGCGATTGCTGATCATTGGTGTGTGAAAAGTCCAGAACCATGCCAAAACTGGATCTATTTGTTTATTACGTAGATAAAAGCGAAAGCTTGAATAAATATGAGAAATATAACAAAGTGAAAGCTGAAAACACAATTGGGGTGATACCATTTAATAACAATAAACATATGAACAGGTCAAAATGTTTTATTATGTGAATAAAGTATGTAAACTGGTTCCCAGTTGATTATTACACAATAATGATAATACAAGCAGATTCCAGTCTGTATGTAAAATAGTAAATACGAAACCAAGCGCGGTAGACGGAGAAATGTAATGGAAAGTAAATACGAACCAAGCGCGGAAGGCAAAGAAATGTAATGAAAGTTCAGGTCAGCAGTATCGGAAACATGCCGCTGAAGCGTCATTTTCCAAAAACAAAATAAAAATAAATTTGGAAAACA
The DNA here is from genome assembly GCF_963676685.1 of Mytilus edulis. Classification (NCBI taxonomy): domain Eukaryota; kingdom Metazoa; phylum Mollusca; class Bivalvia; order Mytilida; family Mytilidae; genus Mytilus; species Mytilus edulis. Next base: position 21,306,128 of record NC_092355.1, on the reverse strand, counting down.
ACTATACAATTGTTGTTATCGTTTTCAGTCTAGTGATTTATTCAAACCCCTTGAACTTGACCTTACTGTATGGTTAATTTGGTATATATTGTCATATACTCAATGTCAAATATAACGCACCACTTTTACCAAACAACGTGACAATATACATATATTCATAATTTCTCGATTTTGTTTTAAAAAAAATGTAAAACCAATAGATATTTTAAGCATAGCCTTGAAATCAATCTAAGGGTTCAACAGAGAAAAATTCTTTTAAGTGATGACAATGGCACTTTCATCCAAAAAAGTCAAAGATCAAAAATATTAGATTAGTCAATTATCAAGTTGCTCTTTACAAAAAAAAATCATCATGAAACTGAACATCATAGTAATTTCCATTGTTTTCATTTATATGAAATGATAATAAATTAAATGAATGGGAGTATGGAGAAAGTACAATAAAGTTCTCACAAAAACTCGTAGAATGAAAATATCTCGTAATGCATGTTGAGTATCGGGAGATAGACCATTAAATCAGGATATCAGATCTCAACTTCATATCAAAATTTGAACAAAGCATTCTACAAATAGTTTTTTATGATCACGCTTTTTCGTTAAATTGAAGCAACTTCATTTAACTTTCATTGAAATTGTCTAATTGGAAATTATACCTCATCTCCTTATTTTTTTATAAACGCTTTAAGACTCACACGACAGTTAATAAATCACCCCAAAGAAATTCGCATAGTTGGTGCGTTTCTTTAGTTGTTTAGTATATACGAAGTCTGTCAGACCGTAAGGAAAAACATACACAAGTCTTGGTGAATATTCTATCAAACAGGATATGCAACAAAGGACATTGGGACAACGTATAGGCACGATGACAATCAATGCAAATATGGAACCAGTTGAGGGGACCAGTTTGATGATTTAACTATTCATGTATGTTATCTTTTTATCTTATGTTAATTTTAACTTTAAGTTTGTTCGATTGATTATCGCATTTAAAATCTTTTACAATTAAAACAAAAGACGATACTTTAATTTAAATATTTCAAATAGTATACAGTGTATTGAGACTAAAGATGAGCGTTAAATGTAAGTCTATTCTAGGTTAATTAGATATGTTACACATTTTCTCGTTTTACAGTCTTAAAGTATCATTTTCATATTACGAATTACACTCATACGAAGGTGTATATTGAATAAAATCCAGAATTAAGATATGTTATCGTTAATAAGAAACGGTTTTATTTAATTTTAGTCAGCCTTTCAGTTAGTATGTTTAAAATTATTATTTTGGCAATTTCCTGATAATTAATTTGATTCGATTTGAAAGCTCTCATATTATGCAATAATTGAATGTTGGACTTTTAATTGAATAATTTAAAGGACACGTTATAACGGACATTTATAAATACATGGGGAGCAATTTAATTCTAAAGTCATTCGAAACATATTACATCTACCTTTAATATATGTATCAAATGCAACAAATATGAATACGTTTTATATACTTGAATGACTAAGTTTTACTCTAAAACAATTTTACATAGACTTTATTTTAAAAGAAATCATCTTTTTTCAATATTTTACCATTTACTGCTGTTAAATTATTGTCTCTAATTTCTGAGTCTAATTATGAGGGGACAACTTAACTAAACATGTCCTACGAGATAGGCTGACCATTTTGTCAATGTTAAACCAATTGTATCTTATAATTCAGATATCAAATGAATGAGTCTTGGTAAAGATGGATGACATTTTCAAGCAGAAATCAAACGATATATTTTCAAAAAAAGTCATCGACGTATTTGAGAACAAATCAGACAACGATATACTGGCACCTAGAAGTGGCGATATAGATGTCTTTGAGACGAGAGAAGATATCTTTGAGAACCCAGGATATCAGGCTAACATTTTCCCCGGAGACAAAGAGACAGAATATCATGAACCAAAAGTAAAAGATAAACCACTTCAGGTATATGTTCTTAACAGAATAAACCACTTCAGGTATATGTACTTAACAGAATAAACACCTTCGGGTATTTGTACTTACTAGAATAAACCACTCAATGTATATGTACTAACTAGATTTGACTGTTTAGTTGTGTTGTTTCGATTGATATCTTATACTGAGTCTATACTTGAGAGAGGACCTGTTTGCATTTCCGCTGAACCTCAGATCACACCAATGTTTGGCATGGGTTTCATGTTTTGTCAGTATTTAGTTTGTTCGGTGACCTAAAGTTGTTAATTTCTGTGTCCCCTGGGCTCTTGTTGAAAGTTGTCTCATTGGCAATTATACTTATATCTTCTTATTAATATGTATTTATTCTTACAGGTTGCAGATATACTATGCCATGGAAAGTTCCGAAAGAACAGATGTCATGCCAAGGTCATACAAAGGACACTTGAACTTTATATGAAAGGAGAAGATAAAAACATGAAAAAGAAACCGTTTGCAGTCAAACCGAAGAGAGTGACAATTCAGGATGATTTGGAATGGTAGGAATTAAATCAAACCTCGATGGAAAAGTTACTCACAAGTAAATGAAATCGTCCAAGTACACATTGCTGTATCAAATTCGGACATTGCAAGGGGTAATGAAACAACCAATCCAAGATAACATCTATATTTGCAGTCGAGATAATAATCAGCCGTTTTGTCAAAAGTCGGAAAAGAATTATATGTGGTTCCGCAATTTAGTTACATGACTCCAATATAAATTAATGATGAACTGCACATATGTTGCTAAAAATTGCAGACCCGCTATATATTATTTGAAGTGTAATACATAACTCTTTGTTTATAGAATTACAACAGTTCATGTGATTATTGTTTACATGTGCTTTGTGAAGTGTTAGAAAATATAGAATTTTCAAATATTATAAAACTATATGTTTAAAATTTTCTGGTTTTTTCAAAGATTATTTTAGTTGAGACAATATTGCAGATAAGGAACAAAAATGGCTGTAACAAATTAATACACAATATAACTAATTCAAAGTGATTTTTTTCGGTAGGTGTAAGAATAACGTCAATAACTATGATAGTATCACAGATGTTTTATAAACTTACCGTTCTATACTATAACAGAACAGAAAGTTGAAGGAAAAAGAAAACATTTCTTCAGTTTTAATAAAACAATATTGTACGTAAAATTAAAAAAAAAATATATATATATACATTAAACACTTACACTTTTGCAGTTTGATGAAAAATGTACACAACTATTCAATGATGAACCTATAGTTGTCGAAAGGAAACATAAACGTGTAGGAAAAATGCTTGCCAGATCAATGATTTAGATTACAATATAACATAGACAGTTTAACCCGTTGTGAGGGCAGATCATTCAAAGTATCGGTTGATGAAACATTTATATATATAGATAAAGTTATAAATGTATGATTAATCTTTATACTTGTTATATTAAAGTAATGCATCTTATGATGAGCATCCCAATGTATATCTGCCCGAAACACTCAAATATTGTCGAGTCATATCAAGCAATATGAGTTGTTTGATTGCATGGACATTTCAATAACAAAAAAGATTAACATGTATCAACCATAAGACCTAACGTCCATTTCACATTTCACTTTATCTCATATAAGTTAGTTGATGAACTTTAATGAAAAAGGTTACTTGGTCTTATACAATATGGAAACTGCAAACATCTGGATCAACTGCTGCGTCTACATATACTCCATTTACCTTTTGAATGAAGATTTGGATCGCTTCATACCTACAAAACCCTTAAGATGAAATGGCATTTATTACAACCATCATACTACTAGTAATTTATAATTAATACATTTATATTTCATATGAATATTCAAATACGAAGTCTTTATTACTGACGCATCTAACAGCGTATATAAGATAAGCACAGGCCATCTTTTGTTGAGCATTGATATAGTTCATATAATGTAATAAAAGGGGGGTAAAGTTACTTATTTTGCATCATAAATTTCAAAATACATTTGATGCAATTTAAATATCTAATCTCAACGAAATGTCCAATCTTATGTCTGTACTATTTGTTTTTATTACCTTTATCCCAAATATATTTGGGTCTTTTTCCTTTGAGCCTCGTTCTTGTCTGATGACATTTGACTGTTTCAACCCTACACCAGCAACAGATTACATTGCCATCAAATATGAATACAAATTCAAACACAAACTTGTTAAAGGTTATTTATAGATGCATTCAATAAAGAAAGCCCCTTTAATCCGTTGCTTTAAGAATATATATGAAAATGTAGAAATCTATTTGCAAAATATAAAAAAAAACAATAATTGTGAAGATATACATAACAGTTAGAGAAACAATTATTTTCTAGAGTTATCTTCCTTTAAACGTATAATCTTAATTTTTAAGAGTAAAAAACTGAGGAACAATGTTGAATTTTCACAGGACATATGCATAATTTGTCCAACTAAAGGTATAGTTATTTGCATGCTTTCCAATATCTTTTCATGTACCGATTCTTAACAATAAATCAAAAGTCTTTGGAATGACTTTCTTTTATCATGATTTAAAAATGTAGGCCTTTTTGAAGCATTAAAGCGATCGATGTATGCTGTTCTGAAAGAAATTACTTACTAAAATCAATTTAAACAGTTTACCTGATTTTTTTAACGATTGTAAATAGCTTAGTGACACTTCAGAATCAAATGTTCTTGAAAATTATCTCTGACAAGATTTGTATCTATACTTAATATACTTCTATAGACTTTGAAAGACCTGGACGGTCCTTTATGCTATCATCGGTAGTCTTTTGCAATGTTCTTTGCAGATCAATCTGGTGATACAAAGTAATACTTTGAGCCCACTGTACAATGCGAAGACAAAAAGTTTCCACAAATTTCGTTTGATGTCATTGGTATCTTTGTGTTTGCTAAAACCATGTTATGAAGATTGAAATATCAGGACGGTCTAGCCTGAAAGTTATTTTGAAAATCATACCAAATAAATGTAACTGGTCTTTTTTTTTAGCTTTCCATACTTATATCTTTGTTCATTTTCTGATATTACTAAAGTGTCCGTTTGATTTTTATATATTGAGATATATTATACAATTTTGATTTAATTTCGCTAACAAATATCTATAAATTACTAAAACAAAATATGTTGTTTACACAACTAACGATAACTTTGAGTAATCACACATTAATTTTTAAAATCTCTTCTTTCTTTTGTCACAATTTGTCTAAAGTATCCCGGCAAAAAAATGTAAGGACTCGATAATATATAATATTTAGCAAGGTGGTTGACCACCTACAGACATAAAAACAGTCGAACATGTGTTTGTGCAAGGTAATATTTTCCGTTCTAGATTAACTGAGCAAAAAGTAAAAATACATTTGAAAATAATGAAAACGTTAACACTACATGTACCTCAAATTTATTCAGTTTTTCACTTTTCATTTTGTTTTTCAATAATTAACAAACCGGTCGCTAATTCCACACAGATAAGTTCTTTTAATTAAATCCGAATACCCCCCTTTACATAAAAAAAATGATTGCAGTGCGACTTACCTCAATTTAATATTCCACATATTTTGCATCACAATATTTGGAGGAAAAAATAAGGGGTAAGATTAATCAATTTTATTGTGTATGAAATTTTGATTTTTTACGAAAGTAAATATGTATTAAATTGAAGAAGAGTGCGTTCTAAGTAAATTGTAAGTTACACATACAATTTTTCAAAAAGGCAAATACGATTATCGTGATATTAAACATTTTAAAAGTAACTGTGTATAAAGACAAGTTCAAAGAGGCAAAATAAAAAGCTTAATAATCGAAGTTTTTCGCTTGTACTATAATTGTTGCAATCATGCGATATATGTTTAGTTAATGTTTTAACCTTGCCAGATTGTTTGTGTAATAATGTTACAATATTCAATACATCCTTATTTGAGATTTCAGAAATAATATAGGAGGCTCCCTTTGTATTTAACCATGAGAAGTGTATTAGATGTACACAATAACGATATGTGATAGTCACGCACTTATTCTAAAATTTCAGTCTTAAATATTTCCTTATGATTCATTGTTACATAGATTGATATAGGAAAACCTCAACAGGTAATTTTATTTTGAATCCTCTTTATTTGTTTAAGAAGAACAGAATTTACTGTGAGGGAAAATTTATTTTTTTCTAGTTTTAACCAAATTATCTGTTTAAATCAATTGCATCTTATTTAAGAATTACCAATTTTCTAACACTAAAACAAGGTCGATGTTGTCTCTTCAAAGGTATCACCATCATAGATGTCAGCACTTGACACGAATAATCATTGATACATGCATTGTAATGTTTATAAATTAACTATATTCCAAAATTGTAATTTGTTTGAAATATTTTCTTCTGCAGTAATATATAAGGGTGTACATTCTGATTTAGCAAAATCTTGCGGTAATTTTGGTCTTCAAATTCTTACTTTATTTTTTCTTTAAAAACTTTTGTTGATTAGAGCGTCACCGATTATTTCTTTAGTACACCAACGCAAGTTTATAGTACAAATATAAAAGCCTAATGTTTTGATGAGATTTCTTTTTAATTTCATTGAAAAGAGGGGCTAAAGATACCAGATGGACCGTCAAACTCGTAGATCGAAAATAAACTGTCAACCCCATAACTAAATAAGAAAAAGACAAACAGACAAATAATAGTACACAACACAAAACTAAAGAATAAGCAGCACGCAACCTACCAAAAATTAAAGGTGATCTCAGGTGCTCCGGAAGGGTGAGAAGATCCTTCTCCACATGTGCTACCCATCGTGTTGCTTATGTTATTACAAATCCGGTAAATAGTCTAATTCGGTAGGTCAAATTCGTAAAAAGGGAATGGGATTTTAGTTACGACATAAGGAGCATATCAGATATCGACGGTGAAACTATTATTCCATAATGGTAAACCAACTCGTGATGGTGTCCGTAAAATTTTTGAAGTCATCATTTGGACCTCTTGGTTTAATAACTTCCCTTGGAGCTACAACCCTTTATCAGGAAAATCATAAAAGAACATACAAGGCCTGGAAAATCTATCAATTTGAAGATATATTCTCCGTTTGCAGGCGCTGTTAAATTGTTGCTACAACAAAAACAAAAAAAATGGAAAGTTCACAATTGTGAAAATAAGTTTTGTTTTCAAATGACCCTCATTGTCAATTTCTAGATGTAAGTCGAGATATAAGAAAGCCTAAACTCTTTCTGTCTCGACTTCGATGGGATAGATGCGTTCAACATAGTCACCAAAGTTTGAATTATTTAACGAGGGAACATCATCTATATAGCGGAAGTAAATTTAAAGGATATTGCTAACTTCTTATCCTTCTTCCCAAAACGTTCCTTATGACGATAGCCTCATTATAATAAAGGCAAGAAGAGGGTCACAATTGGTTCACATTGGTATGACAACAGTCTGTTAAAAAACTCGTCCTTCAAACGTAACAAGTGTGTTGTCAATTAAGAAGTCAAGCATCTTGATAATGTCAGTTTCAGGGAAGTTTTTCTTTGAATCGAAGTAATTCTTTACAAAGTAGGATGTGTCCCTTCCTCAGACAAGACACTTGTGTCTACGTTTTCCATTCTTTTAAAGAAACAAAGCAATACGTACTCTTTCAATTTGTCTTTTAGTTTGGAATGGGGAATACTTGTTGTAAGATGAAAGAGACTTAGAATGTATGTACTCTAAGAATATTTGGAATTTTTAGTATCCACATCTGTTAATCTCCATCTCTAAAATAGGCAGTTCAACAAAAACTTTTAAACCCCCGCTTTGATTACTGATAAAATAGATGTTTTTAGTAATTAAGAAAGGTATCTGTACATAATTGATACATGATTTAAAGTAATGTGTTTCATTTTTGAATGTTTTATATTATTTACATTTCATTATTTATATAATACCGATTAATTCATGTATAATTTGTATATGAGGAGAAAAATACATATAATTTCAAATTACTCTTTTTTATGGTTTTAAAAGAAGAAATATTGACTTCAAGGTACCTTTTGTCTAACATTCTAAATCTAAATTCGAAACAAACATTTGGTGACAAAAGGCAATGACAAATGCATGCACGAAAATTGAAAAAAATCGAATTCGACTATAAATGTCACGTACATAATTCTTCGAAAGTTTTGGTGTATATAAAAGAGATATCCACGGTTATCTACAATTTTTTATTCCTAAGAATGTCTTAGTGTTATATTTATCTCCTAACCTTTCTTATTTATAAAATGAAGGTGATGGAAAGTTTTACTTTTTCTTCTATTCAAAAATATGTTGGTCAAGAAATAAGACCATTTTGAGTGTTGGTGACTAATTATAAGACGTTATACTGATGACATTGTTTGAAACATGTGCTTTTGTGTAAATGATAATTAAGAAATAATATATGTAAACTTTACAAAACATAGATAGTTAAGACTAAAATATCAATATAATATGACTATGTATGCAGTAAAACATTTAAAGGAAAATAATCAAATTCACATGAATTCAAACAAAGTTAAACCAGATGCACCAGTATTAAGGTTAGCATCTTTGTCATCGCTGTCCATCCCCGTTATTTTGTATTCAATGCACCCAGCCAATCCAGGAAAGCGGATTTGGAATCTTTGCTTGATTTTAAAAATCGTATATTAAAATCAAAATACATTGATTTCACATTTCTAAATGTTTTGTTAATGTCTAGAAAAGTATGGTCTTAAGTTGTTTACTCTAACTACATTAAAAACGGTTCTGCAAACAAAAAGTCCATGACCGCAAAGCGGTCACCTCTATAAATAGATTTCAATTGATATTTGATGATGATGACATAACTGCTTCTTGTGTCAGAATACAAAAAAGTAGAGTCTACCTATCAATTTGCCTGATTGTAATAATAGATTAAATTTTACAAAACTAATATATTAGATATTTGTAATTTTGCTTGGGTGAAATGACTTTTTATTTGTTACAACCATTTTAGATTACTTTTGACGGCCAATTACTACACGATCAAAACTCTGAACATAGAGTAGTTTTTTTTAAAGTACGCTTGCTTGCAATTCGGTTCAAGGAAACATATATTTTACGGTTTGAAAGTGCTATATACCTTAAAAACATTTTACATTTTTGCAGAAACATATACGAAATAATCTTGCCTCCTAAATACATGCAAATATGAAAGTAGTTTGCATTTCATTGATGAATGGATGTTAGATTTTCATCAAATTTTTTCAATGAAGGAAGTATTGATTTATGAATATCCATTTTAAATATATCCTTGTAACTTAGAAATTGATAGGGTGACAAAAGAAGATGTTTAAATTTATTTTAAATTGTGTTCATTTTTAAAGAACAATTTTCAAACGTTTTACCTTGTTTCCTCTCTACTTTGCACTTATATATTTCTTGTATCAACATTGCATATTTAAACTACATTAATGAGAAAATAAATCTTACTTTGATGGGTTTTATCTGATGTGTTTAAACATTTATTTTTTGTATTATACATACAGTTACGATTAAAACTGAAGTTTCAATTTTGCATTAATTGTTTATCAACACTAAGGAAACATGTTTTTCATGACTAGGGTATTGTAAACATAGCTGTTTGTCAAATTATTTTGTCACTTTTTATGATTTATATATTTTTATGGTTTCTTTTCCTTATTGTATCATTCTATGACTAAGCCTGTTTGTATATTTCATAATTTAAAAGAGATACATACCATCAATATATTTTTCATTTTGCTGGAAAATATTCAAAAATAGCTTGTGTCTAAATGCCACACGCTTTGTAAAGTAACGCGTGGTTAACAAAGCTTTATGACTTTCAGAATGATTTAGAAAAGCTTTACCAAATATACATGGTTAAATGTAGTAATAGGAAGGAACCAAGCAGCATAGTACATGAATCTTGTGCAATATAAAAACAAGTTTTATCATTCTTTTTTCCTGTCAACAAAATTTAGATAACGTGTATCTGCCATTGAGAAACACAGAATGAAATAGGCGCCAATTGTCAATGTTTCATTAAGGAAACTGGTTAGAAATTGTCATTATATTCCGTCTTTGGTGTCTTTAAATGTCTCCGAATCCTTGTATTTTTGTAAGTGTACACTACGTGTTATATGTCCTGTACCAAGTCAGGAATATGCAGTAGTTATCAAATACTCCGTTTCTATATTTGTTTGCGTTTTTTGTTTTGATTTTGTTGTAGTTTAGTGTTTCTACTGATGTTTTGCGATGTTTTCTTCTTATAACTGATGCGATTAACTCGGTTTTAGTTTGTAACCCGCTTAATAGGTTAATGACTATTGAACAGTGGTGTACAACTGATGCCTTTATTTATAAAAAAAATCTGTATTTTTAATGACATACGGATTTAAAAATCCTTGAGATTTTCATTTAATTTTTTTTCACTTTAAGGGAAGTGTTTATTTATATAAAAAAACCACTTAAATATGTCCTTGTAATGCAACAATAAACAGATTAAAAAACGAAAGAATTTTCATTATGTTCCGTATTTTATTTATATGTCTGCCTCAACATTGACAATTTCTTCTTATTTTAACCTATTAAGTTAACTTGTACTTGCAGTTTTATTAGCCCGAGATCCTCGTCCGGTTCTTTTCTAACGGAGGTTAAGAAAAGATTGGGGTTGACCTCTAACTGGTTTGTCATTAATCCCAGGTTACAAAAAAACTCAGTAAAAATCAGTCGCAATTCAGTTACGGTCGGATTGGATTTTTATTAAATATTCAAATCCTTTTTAGATTTCATGCGATTTTGCACAATTTAACATATTAACATTGTTTTAAGAACAGGCATATTTATTGAACATTTTGTTTCTTAGTTTAATCAAAAAGACTCTTTAGGTTTTCGCGAATAACATGTTATTTTTGTCATTTGCAATGTGTTTTATTTTAGACCCGCCAATATAGAGCATATGCAATTAACACCAACATGAAATTCATCTGTCTATGCTTGTTTACTTGATAACACTTTTTGTTTTACGATTTTAAGCTACGTGCACGCAAATGATATTTCACATTAACAAATGTGTATTAATCGATGCACAATTTGGCATAATTTGTAGATACATGATGAACTTAATTAACTTTCTTTTAAATGTAAAATCTGCGAGATTATTCTTATATTCCAATGATTAATTTTCGCACACATTTTTCAATGTTTCACTTCCTATTTTCAAGATTAAATTACTGAATAATTAATATTTCATTCTATATCGCAATCTCTCCAATTATTTACTACAGAGTTTACAATTAAAAAAGATCGGTTAAAGTAAACTGCATTTAGATAACAATAACAAAAGTTTTCTTAAAGGTATCTTTTACCTTTAGATTGTGTAAAATAATAGTGACGTATGTATTAATGAAGAACAATCATTATAGAAATATTTCCTCATAATGCATATTTGAAATATATTAGGAGACTAAGAACGCATTAGGGTTGGTTTTTTGTCGAGCCTTCGACTTTAGTCGAAAAAGCGAGACTAAGCGATCCTACATTCCGTCGTCGTCTCGGCGTCCACAAATATTCACTCTGTGGTTATAGGGAAACTTCGGAAAAAAAATCAAAAATTGATATTATGTTCATTCAGTATAAAAATGCTCAAATTCATAGTTATTAACGTTTTATTCCGCTAGATAAGCGATCACCATCGATTTTAAATTTAGAGTATCAATCCTCTGCGTTCGGCCATTTTGTCTTCTTTCCAGATTAATAACAACGATATGTCTATAAACCACAAAGGAACAAAACTACAGTAACCGATGTAGTCGTAATTGCGTGTCGATATCTTGTCAATCGTACAGTTGTTTTATCCGACTAACTAACTTGATACGGAAAATATTCTTATTTTTTTAAATTACCTTGGTCTGTTGTTTTTAAACTGTTGGTATTGGAATTAGGTAAAAAGTCAAAGTTGAAATCATAAATAAGTGTTCCGTGAAAATTGTTTTCGAAAATCCAATTTGTTCATAATTCTTTAAAGTAATAAACTTTTTTTAAACGCTTGTTTATAAATAACATTTCTGGTGTAAAGAATATTATTCATAAAAATATAAATAATACCCAAAAAATAAGATTTGATGAAATTAAAATATATTTGAATATTTTTTCCAAGGGTGAATTTGGGAAAATGTAATATATACTCATTGTCAATAGTGAAGGACAGATTGGAACATACCAGAAATATTGATTTAAAAAAATGTACGCACTTGTCGACGATTTGTTTATACGACTGGATAGAAAGTTACGGAACTATAGCGCAATTTAAAATATATACATGTATACATTGAACATAAGAAAAAAACATATATTTTGAATAAATTGGGGTTAAAGTTTTTTAAATAGACTAGTCCACGTATGCCAACAGTATGTAATCATCGAATATCGATAGACTATTGTATACCAGAAGAAGAAGAAGAAGAAGAAGAAGAAGAAGAAGAAGAAGAAGAAAAAGAAGAAGGAGAGAACCAATTTGATTTAAATACAGGTCGATGTATAATTTGCTTTGGTTCATCGAAGTTGTGGACATAGTAAAATCACAGATTTATATTTCAATAAGATTGTTCTCGAACAAAGGAAGGAATTCGTCATCACAATTGTTATATATGCCACTGGACGAACACTAATTATCCCCAAGGGATGTGAATATTTTGCTGGGAAACTATTGAGTATCAAAGTTTCAAATTAATTTCGGGATTTATTTCTTTCTTGGTATTCAAGGGAAATATGACATTAAATTGGTTCTGTTTTTTTTTTAAACATCGTTAAAAAGATGTGTGTCTAAGGTGGACGCCACAAGAACCCTTTAATACTAGTACGAGAGTATAGCATGTAAACATTCCTTCTCAATAATATGGTTGTATTGGAAATCTTTTCATATAGATTGACAACTCATGGTCCGATATGCATGTAATATTTGCCACATGACGCCTATAGTTCTTTCTACCATCATCATCTTATTCTTTGATATTGCTGTAAACATCGATGGTTCACACCCAAACAAAATGGGAGTAATGTACCTTCAGAGCTTCTCCGTGGTATACACTTGTGAAAATTAACATATAGACGAAATTTCTGTATTGAAATGAATCTACATCTACAAATAACATTTTAAGTAATCACCTTACAAACCAATATAAACGTAAGGCAAGATATAACCATTGAGGAATTTAGTTTTTGTCAGACGCAAGAACTCATCACTATCATAAACGTATACGTATATATTCATGCAGTTTCAAATATCAAGAACAAGCGGTCGATGTCGATAGTCCGTTTTCTAACTGTTCAGAGTTAGACATGTCACTTGTTCATTCTTGGAAGACTTCATATTCCCCGTCCAACGATGGGAACTCTTTCTGGTTGTGTTGACTATAAATGCTTGTATGGTAATTCTGTCGTTTATCTGTACCAGTGGTTGCATTTCCTCTCCTCTTCCAAACTAACGAAACGCTACTAGTCTGCATTCTCTAGAACTCATCCTCAATGGCGCTTATACGTCAGGAAACTTACATGTATACTAATAATGATTGTTTCAAGAACAACGATGTATGGACGAACTATTCTAAATTCGTCAATATCAGTTATGCATGACTAAAATATAAGTTTTATTTCAACTACTGTATTATTTATTTGGAGTAATGACGGCTATCATGTTCAACATTGCACAAATATTATCATAGAATTTTAAACAAAAATGTACAAAAATCCTCAAAAAAAAAATAATGCCTTAGCTTAGATCATTGGTATTCTTTTCACAAAAAGTTCGTGTAAATGATTGTCAAATGAAGTTAATTATGTAAGAATGAAATGTTAAAAAGAAACTAAAAAAAAAAATCATGCATGTATTTTTTTTCAATTAAAAACTTTAAAATTGCGATAGTTTTATGAGCATTAAACAAAGCCAGATTTAAATACAATTTAAGAAATTCCGGTAAAGTCAATGATATGAAACAGATGTGCAATGGTATATCAAATTGGGAAATATTGCATTTAGTTTTTATTAAAGATTAAAACTACTATTTTTTACTTCATATTTGAACTTTACGCCAATTGCCGCTAAGAAAGTAATCCTAAATTGTTTCCTTTTATTTTTATACACTTTCGGAATTATGAATCTGAATTTTATTTTCAATTAATTTACACAATTAAATTATTGTATCTTTATTCTCATCGTGTATTAAATCTTAGTGTATTAAATACAGCATACTCTTTCTAATCCTTTCTGTTTATCCTTTCCAAATAACAACATTCATACCTGTGTACGCTTGAACTCACACCTGCGGCTAAATAGCTACATGGTAAACGAATTGACCTCAAGCCGAGAAATATACAGTGACCTTTACAAAATAATATACACACTCTGCTCACACATTAGTGGCATTGAAATGATTATCAAAACAATAACGGTAAATAGAACTGAAATATTTTCAGTTCAATATCAGTAAAAATGTTCAATAAATATTTTATGAAAAAAATCTCAACAATAATTAATGAAATTTATTCGAAAACATTTACTAGAGATAATTTTATAGGAGTTTAATTCAATCAATACAAAACGGTATATGCATATTCATTTTCGTTCATTCTTATATTGTGGTTAATAACTACGACCATTCGTCAGCTGTGCGCTTTTAATTACGTATATTGTCGATAAGCTATAAGAGTTAAACAGATTTTATTTTTTCCCAGAATTCAACAAATCGGGCTAAAACGTCACGACCCACTCGAGAATTCAACCAAAAAAGTTACAAATACTTGATTTTCTCCGTTATTAGAAGGAATATAAATTTAAAACTTTGCAAATGTGTTTTTTATGTTAAGATGAACATAATTAGATGATAAGTAAAAAATCGCGGAATTTCCCTTTAAAGTTTTTGAAATTTTAATAACTTTCTTAAACTATACTGAATTTCTACCAAACTTGGCCAGAAGCTTGTTTATGATCATAAGAAAGTATCCAGAAGTAAATTTTTTAAAAATAAAATTCCATTTTTTCCGTATTTTACTTATAAACGGACTTAGTTTTTCTGCGAGGAAACATTACATTCACTCTGTGGTTAAAGATTTAAAAATTTTAATAACTTTCATAAACTATCCTTGATTTGTACCAAACTTGGACAGAAGCTTGTTTATGATCATAAGATAGTATCAATTTATGTGTAAATCACATTCGTGCCATCAATATGAACGATATGACTAAAAACGATGTTAAATTAATATATATTTGATTCAATGTTGTATGGTACAACAATTTATCAAAAACTAGGCACAACTTTTTTTTCTGTGGTAGGGATGAAGAGCTGGAATCGATCAAAGAGAAGGAAGACATATATTATGTATTTGTCATTGAATCTTATATTTTTATTTCTAAAATAAGTAGCAATAAGTTTATGTTCGCATGTATAAATTAATTTTGACATGAATTAAATACATCACTCCTATTCAAAGTTTAATGGTTCCTTATTATGTTGTTGTATTGTGAAAATATAGCCATAAAGATGTAAACATTGTATTGAGAGCTCATCAACCTGTTAAATGGATGACCTTGACAAGTAATAAATGTTACGTCAGAAGCAAAATCCCAAAAATACTGAACTCCGAGCGAATTCAAAAAGGAAAGTCCCTAATCATATGGCAAAATCAAAAGCCAAAACACACCAAACGGATGAATAACAGTTTTCATATTCCTGATAACAGGTACAGACATAATAACGTATCCTTGCAAGAAAATTTACGTGTCGACATCAAATGTTAGGATATCAAATGGATCAGTAACAACATTAAGTTTTATTTTAAACATGAGAAAATTGTGTGATTGAATTTCCGTAAAAAATGACTCTTTGTAGTATATTGTAGTGTATCAGACAAAATCACTGAATGACTGATACACCACGATTACAATATCCCGGCTATTAAAACTTACAATTGTTTTGTTTAATGTTGATCATTCAATTTTTATACACTACCTCTACTGAAAATAACCAATAAGTATGAAATGCACTAGGTAAACACTGCGTTATTTTGTCTGATTCAGGGTGTATGTATATATAATTGATCCTACTTTATTCGTCAACTCATAAAAACAGGATCGCGAAATTGAACATAAACTACGTTAAAGAGAGACGTCATATCATATCATTCTAGAATTGTGAAGAGGCTCGAAGGAACCAATGTCAATATATTGTTTAGAAAAACAAAACAAATCAAAACAAAATTTGTGAGCCTGAGTATCAATGAGAGGTGTGTCATGAACGCCAACAGTGTCATACAATTTACCAGATTTATATTATGTCATAATTATTGCTATATCTTTCATAACCGATATTTTTCTTTTGATTCTTTTGGTAAAACCATATCATAAAATTGAAAATATCGTTGTTGAGTCTGTCTGAATAATTTTCTACCTGTGACATATAAAATTTGCAATTTTGTTTTCGTTTTTTGATATTTTTGGCATCTCTCGACAACGGAATTTTTTTCCATCGATATGCATTTAGATGTTACAAATAGACTACATAAATATCTTGCATAGGCTTTTTTTAATTATCAATTTTTCTATTAACCTGCATTATTTTATTATCTGAAAGAATATGATAGACTATCGAAGGATACATAAATCTCGCTGCACTATTTTTGTGCCCTCTCCGAGATAGTCGGCTGTAATGCACTAGTTAAATGGTTGTCATTGGTTCATGTCTGCCATATAGGTTTTACGTAAACCATATTATACAAAAAAGGCCGTTAGTTTACTCGTTTCGTTTGTTCCAAACGTTTAATGTCGGGCTAGTTAAACCTGCTTACAAAGTATTAGTTTTCTCATAGTTGAAATACAAAACTCATTGCTTTTTATTTTTATCTTTATGTTTGTCTTTTGCACTCTGTTGGATAATTGACCATCATACCTCTTTTTCCTAGATTTGTATTATTAACAAGGTGCCCCCAAAAGATATTTTAATTGAAAATGGTTATAAAAGATTTGACCTTACGATTGTGACTTCGTTACTCGTAGAGTGCACTTTAGCCGATCATCTTAGAACAATCCTACAATATAAGTGATGTCCTTGCAGGTGTTTGAATTTTGAAGAATATGTTATCAGCATCGAGCGTACGGCAAATTTAAAACATAAAAAGTAATCTTCTCATCTGAAACTACAATTCAATACAATAGACTACAATTATTTATAGGGTATGTAGTTTAAGAAATGCTTTTGATGACTTCCCCTGTGAATAAACATAACCAATATAGAACATTTGTATAAAATCTTGATAACCACTTTTATAGATGAGGATTTGACGGGACCGAAATATTCCGAGTGTCGAGATCTATCTATTGTTCATCCCATCAAACATACCAGACGACTTCCTATATGAATTGTTTCCCGTGAATGGAAAATTTTACCAGATGTTTTATTATCTTTAAAATCAAAATGCATAGATAGAAACCTTACAAAGAACAAACATATCAAGTATCCAGAGCTACATGTACAAAAAAGTGTGATTGTTGAAACGTCTGATTGTCGTTTATAAGTATAATTGATAGAAAGAATCTAAAAATAAACAAATTGGTAAAATTATTGAAAAAAACATCATTTGCCAATCTTTGTTGAAGTTATTGACATTTGAAGACGATTTTAACCATAATTTTGTTTACGCCTAATTTTGATTAAAAAAGACATATTGATTAGAAAAAAAAATAGATAAACAATAATAATCAGCAAGAATAGGGCTACAAATAGGTCTGATAGCAAAAATCTGATTTTGACTCCTTGTTGAAGTTTTTGGTCTTTAATGACGATTTTTACGAATAGTTTTCATGTTTGTCTCTTACTTTAAAGCTACAAAAGCCACTTTTATTGTATTTACAAAAAAAGAACAGCAATTAAAAACAAAGAAATGTTAAATTTTGCCGAAATTATTTGTTTGTGATAATTGTTTACCATTTTAGTGTTCTCAGCAAAGTATAAAGAAACTAGACAATTACAACATCAGAAAAAAGATATTTTTTTTTGTTTTTTAATTCTATTTTAGTTTTGAAGAGTGTCCATTGTTTAAGATGCCCATAGCTTTAGGAAAGCGACACATCCTTCCTAGAGTTTCTATTTTATTTTTATGATTTGTTTTCTCATTTCTTTACGATAGTTGAACAGTTAAAAGTTACGAACATCAACGAATATTGTCTCGTGCAGCTATTTTATAAGAGTAACGCAATGTACCATACAAATTATGAGTTATGTTCTGACATTATCTTAACTTACCCCCAGAGTCATTGGGATTTATGATGTTACAATATTATGCATCAAGAAAACAATTATTACAGACAATTTCCTTTACTTTTTCATTTTGTAGTAAATCATTGTCCGATCTATTGCTTTTAAAATCTATCATTATATCTAAAGACAAAATGTTATCTTCCGTCTATATATTGGACCAAATAAACATCCAACATTAAATAACCCCTTGCTTGTAAAACTGTGTAAGTGTCTAAGTAAAGAACTTTTATTTCATATTTCAAATGCAATATTATACATTCTTATAAATACTTGGTATAGATATATTCAAAGAAAACCTATTATCTACATATTTTGGTATAATCATAAGAAAGTCCCTTGACTGATGCTTTGATCATTCAATGTTTCCAAATACTTTGTTTGAAATAACACCATAAAGTACGGAGAACGGCTGAATTATAAACGCAACAATTTCTCAATCACTATCAAGGTCTCAACAACACTAAGATTTCACCTAATGAGACATAACATCAGCGGCAATTTTTAAAACATGACAAACACAACATTATTTTTTTTATTACTATTATCCCTAATGATATTGAACAAAAAGTAAACTTCTCGTATACTTCAGCCTAGTTTTATTCTTACATTGATCGTTAATGTAAATGTAAGTTAAATTGAAAATCTACTTCAACAATTGTTGGGTCGAGTTTTAAATTATAAAACTTCTAAACCAGAAGACAAAATTCAAATATCTACATATTGATCTCGCTGTATATGCACATGTGCAAAAAGTGAAAAGTTGAGGTTTTTCATCTCCGATATATTGTTAGTATAAGTATAGAATTAAAGACATTCAAAAGCAGAATTTTTGCAAACTAACTGCTGAAACAGTTTTATTTGGTGTCTTGGTGCTTAATTCGATTGATTTTGAGATATTTTTGAGTTAACCAGTAAAATCAACGACGATACCTCAAATATGAGTAATTCTCAGGAGTTGAGAGAAAGTACTCGGTGTCCAAATGGAACAGTGGTAATAGCGGAAATTCACGATGATGAGATAGAAACGAGCAATTTGAGTACCAGTATAAATGACTCTTGTAATAACAGTAACATAAGAAAACACCCAGCTTCTGGAAACTCTGATATATTTGATAATAAACGTTCTAGAAATCAAACACCTGTGAGTAAAGATGAGAACAGCTGAACCAAAAGCTAAAAGTAAAATAAAAGAGCTAAAAGATATGATGCTAGGACTAACAGATAGTATGAACAATATGTGTATTTCGTTAACTCAACGCATAGACGAACTTATGTAAAAGAATTCCTGTCGTCCAACGTAGTCCGTCTGGTTGTTACTGTCTGTTTATTAAGGTCAATATCTACATGTGAACGCCATGTTAAATGTTTAAAGTATTTTACGCAAAAACAACTTGCATCATATCCCCTTTGAATCTGCCCTGTTGCATTTCAAGATTTGCTGGCCATAAAAAAATAAGGATCATATTAAATTCCAATAAAGTTGGCAAAAAAGAAAAGAAATTATTACAATATTAATAGAAAAACCACTCTAATTTACACTTCCAGCTGAGATCACCTCATTCTAGAAGAAAGGGCATAAATGTCACAATTCTTAGATATTAAAATACTTAAAAGGAACGGGAGGGTTCGAATGTTGTTTTTAAGAATATAGTAAAAAAACAACAGGTAAGTACTGTTTCTCTATTATCTGCGACAATTCAAGCTGCAGATTGTTCAGAATGTTCAGTAAATTGTAAGCAAGATTTGCCAAATATGTCAACTTTGTACTTGTTCGGCTTTTAAATATTTTGATATAAGCGTCACTGAGGAGTCTAATGAAGACGAAACGCGCGTCTGGCGTACTAAATTATTATCCTGGTACCTTTTATAACTACTTCTATCTTAAAAGGATTACTTTGCATACTGTTTTACAATTCCTTCCTGAATTCTTATTGCAATCGTTTTTATTGTAAATTCTTTCGATTATATTTGTCATAAGTCAGGAATAATCACTATTGATAACAAAATTTCTGCATTGATTACAAAAGACAATGACAAATGTGGAACTGCGTATGAGGTACGACTCAGCTTAAAACAAACTCTTATTATTATATAAGGTATTTTCATTTCTTATGTTATGTTCCCCAATTGAAGTGAATAAACATTTATATATTATACACTTTCAATTTCAAAAGTAAAATATGACAACTGATTTAGTAGAAAAAATATATAAACAGATTTGCATTTAAAACAAATCCTATTCTAACCTCCTGAAAAACATATGTCATCAGTGTTTAAATTATACAGATTACACCACTGTTACATGTTAGGGCAGTGTTACGGGCTTACAAATTATCAAACCCCACCCTATTCTTATTGTGCAAACGCCAAGTCAGGAGCCGGCAGTTAAGTGGTTGTCGTTGTCTCATTTCTGTTATATTTTCCGTAAGTGTTTTCGAATTAAATACTCCGTTACTTTTAGTACTTGAATGGTTATGTATACTTTATGGTTGTGCCTTTTATATCAGATAATACAGTATTTTTTTTATCACTGTTGAAGGCCGAAGAGATGCCTGTTATTTTTACATTCACAATTAAGTTTAATAATACATGTTATATGGTACCTTAATTTTTCAAAACATTTTTAGTGTTGTCTGTCAGCTGTGTATTAGTTGTATACCTCAGAACTTAATTTGCATAACAAAATCTTTGTAGAAATGATTTACTCGGAGATAATTTAATAAAGGTTTTCTTCCAGTCATATTTATTAGTCGTTCCATGTTTTAAAGACTCTATTGTCCTGTGTATGGATGCACACAATGGTTGAAAAAGATATATTAGGTTATACCATCAGGTTTTGTGGAAGACCTTGGTTTCTTTTAAACATTCGGCAAATTAATTTTCTAAAAGTGGTTGTAGTCTAGCATTACGTCATGTCACGTATTTAGAGCTTGCTTTGTATAAATATGTACATTCTTTTATAGCGTGTTTATTTGACAAATATTACACTGTATCTATGGTTCTGTTGTATAATATACATTATTCTCTTTCGAATAGAGTGATTTAAAACTACTTTTTACTGATGACTTTAAAGAGGTACATTTAGGTGCAAACAAAATGTTTTAATTGTGTCTTTAACTGTCTTTAAATATAGACATAAAAGAATGTCAAATTAATAACATATCTTAATGAACCCTCGTAAATCTAAATTCAATTCCTATAAATAAAAAAAACACATTTATAACTTACTATGAGGTATGGTTTTTAAGTATTGTTTCTCAGAGGAAAAGTCAATACGGAAAGTCCCTAATCAAATGGCCAAATCAAAACCTCAAACCAATCAAACGAATGGATAACAATGTCATATCCCTGACTTTGTTCAATCAATTTAATAAGTAGAAAATCGTGGATTAAATCTGGTTTTCTAGCTATGTAAATCTCTCACCTGTATGACAGTCGTATAAATTCCATTATATTGCCAATGATGTGTGAACACAACAAACAGACAAAATAGGTGAAAATGTCAAAAATAGGGGTAGAGCAAAAATGTTTCTTCCTTTCTTTGCATTGAAAATATAACGAATTTTACGTTGAGTTACTGTCATCCTGCACTTTCATTACAGTTTTTCATACAGTCTACATAGCCCTTAATTCTACCTTCGATTGTCAAACTAGCAAGATATCAGATCAGCACGTATGTTAAACTTGCTTTGTATAACTATCAAATTTCTTTGATGTCCTGGTTAGTTTACAAATATATCATTGTATCTATCATTGTATCTATGGTGATGACGTCATTTAAATCGTCTCCTTGATTCACATAAAAGAGGGATATAAAAAAGGTGCGTTTCTTATGAATTGAATAGCGAACCGTTTAAAGAAAGAACATATAAAATAAAATTGAGAATGGAAATGGGGAATATGCCAAAGAGACAACAACCCGACCATAGAAAAAAACAACAACAGAAGGTCACCAACAGGTCTTCAATGTAGCGAGAAATTCCCGCACCCGGAGGCGTCCTTCAGCTGGCCCCTTAACAAATATATGCTAGTTCAGTGATAATGAACGCCATACTAATTTCCAAATTGTACACAAGAAACTAAAATTAAAAATAAAACAAGACTAACAAAGGCCAGAGGCTACTATGTCTTTATTGTTTTTGAAGAAAATCAAATTGATAAACATATTCCTAATGGTCATATAAAAATTGATAAAAAGAAAACTATTCTAGACAAGGAAAATTAGAGATTGGAATAAAACAAATCTCTTCTGTTGGAGATCTGGAGAGAGGCGAAAGATTCTAGTTCATAAGAAGGGGAATAATAAGAAACGAAAGACCGAGAAAAGAATTAGTACGGTCAACAGTATAAAAAAACATATAGAAAAACATAAAGACTGAGCAACACGACATCCGTATCCCTCACATCACTAGTCATTTTGTCTAGTTAGACATTAATTCCGTATAGAGTATCACGGGAACATGATTGGAAGATATTAGCTCCCCAATTCGAGGGAATTGTGCAAATGATGATACAAGCATGAAAATTAATATCTAGAAATTGACAATGAGTGTCGGATGAAAACAACCTTTACGACAAAAGAGATGTTTTCAGCTTTCCAATTGTGAACGTTCCATTTCTAAGTAGCAACATTCCAGCAGCAACTGCATACGGGGTATATATCTCCCAATTGATACGATATTCCCGTGCTTGCATTTCCATTCATGATTTTCTTGATAGAGGATTGCTGCTCACAAGGAAGCTATTAAACCAAGAGTTCCAAATGGTGAAGTTGAAATCACCCCTTCGTCAATTGTACGGACCCCATCACGAGTTGGTTGACCGTTATTGAATAACCGTTTCACAAATGATATCGGATACTAGTATGTTCCTTATGTCGTAACTACACTCCACTTCCCTTTCATGAATGTGACCTACAAAATTAGACTATTTACCGGATTTGTTATCACATAAGCAACACGACGGGTGCCACATATGGAGCAGGATCTGCTTACCCTTCCGGAGCACCTGAGATCACCCCTAGTGTTTTGTGGGGTTCTTGTTGTTTATTGTTTAGTTTTCTATGTTGCGTCAAGTGTACTTTTGTTTGTCTGTTTGTCTTTTTCATTTTTAGCCATGGCGTTGTCAGTTTATTTTAGATTTATGAGTTTGACTGTCACTTTGGTATCTCTCCTCCCTCCTTTATATCTCCCACTAATCCAATAATATTGAATAACGATATCAATGTTCATATTAACTATTGTAAACCCGGACAACATAAATTTCCCTGTATTTGAATATTTAGAAGTCCAGAATAACAGTATAAATATGGCATATTCCCGTCATACCCATATGACCTATAGAGGAAACTGTATGCCCGATCATACCTATCGAAGCATATAGTGGCAGACGTGCAGTGGTCACTAATATCAGAATTCAAGTACTTTTGTTTTTATGTGTGAATAATAAGAAATAGATAATTGAGACTGTATCTGATGTTAATTTACGATGTTAGTGTTAAATATTTATTTTTATTTCATTTGTTTTGTTTCCATCAGAACAAAATAGTTTTTGATATCCATCTTAGTTAAAAGACGATCTTCGTTCTGTTCTCTGAATAATACTGTGGTTGTTTTTATTTATAAGTGTCTATGTTTGATTTGTATTGGAATAATTTTATCATTCATATTATCATATTAGAGATAACCTAAAAGCCCCATTCTTGTCGTATTTGGACAGATAATGTTTGTGTGTAATACATGTATTTCACTCTAAAGATCTTAGGAAGCCTGAAGAATATAAAACATTTATAAAGGCATTGTACGACACACAAAACAACCATCTACACAATTTAAATATCATGATCAAACTAGGCTTTCAAATTTCAAATTTTAATTAAATTTATATTACACCCATTACGCAGCACATACATAGTTATCAGTTATTCATGAGAAAAAGAAAATATATTTGAATAGGTCTCGTATATTGATTCCAATATCTGTTGATGGTCGTTTGTTGTACTTGCATTTAAATTTGATGTGAATGGCGAATTCACTTAAACAACAAACAATGTGAAAAAATATTTTACCTATTTTTATTGTATATGAAACACATTACTAACAACACACTATTTCATAAGAAAAATTGTAATGACTGTGAGTATTGTCCTATTGAGACACTATGTTAAGTTTTTCCTAAGAAATAACAAACAAAAGCAAAATATACCGATTGCTTTTTCTTTAACTTCCAGATTAGACATCAATAAATCTTTTTGTTTTTTTGAAGAGTTGGAAATTAATTTACCCAATGTTAGATTATCATTTTATGACGGTGAATCTAGTTAATGTTTCACTTAATAAAAGTAAAGTTTATATTTTTGCTACTTAAACTGGGTGTATTTGTGGACTTTCATTCGGTTAATCTAAAGTTTTAAATGCATGAGTACTACGTGAAACAAAATAAGATGTGGTATGATTACCAATCAAAAAACTATTTACGAAACACAAAATGACACATAAATTAACAATGATAGGTCATAAACTTTGAGGAATTCATGTACGTATGAGGTAATATCTAAATATATTAGGATTAAGATCTAAATATCATTGTTATAAAATAATATATTTTCAGTTCTGTATTCTGCATTACTATGATTCGGGAAGTCTTTTTTCGACTTTCGTGATGTCTGGATTTAAGTTTTTCTTTAAATTCGGGATCTCGGGATTTCATGTTTTTAAGCCCATGATTTCGGGATCATAACCCATCCGTCCCCCTCTTATAAGAAAAATCAAAGTTAAATTAACATCCACTGAATCTCAATGATTACGTTAACTGACTAATTTTCGTGAAATGATCAATTCGAAAACTGACGACAAATAAAAGACAGTAAACGAAATTGAGAGAAACATTCTTTTTGAAACTCATTGATACATTTTTTCATGATGCGTCTATTAATACATCATATTGCAGTATATAAGAAAGAAATTTTTTAACATAGTTCTTCATCATATTGTATAGAGAATAACGAATTAATTGTGTTGTATTATTACTTTATAACATTTTCATGTTTTGTTGGTCAATTATTACAGTGACAATTGATTCATATCTATTCTCCAAAGTTCATGAGAAAATTGTGGTATAGAATACTTATTCTACTCTGAGATTGATCAGTAAATCAAAAATAAGTTTCAATTCAGGACACTAGTCTTTTAATGTGTTACAGTATGACTCAATACTCCTCTTTCTTGACGGAAACCACACTTAAATGACATAACATTATGATGTCTATTTATTGCAACTTGCCATCTTTGTTATCACAATTTAAATATGTATCTGTATCAACAATCCGTTTAGCGCATACCTTATGTTTCTATTTCTGATATAACATGTTTATTTAATAAAAGCTATCATACTACGATTGTCAAACGATTGAGTTAGATGTTTAACTATCACCGTTTGCTCATATTGATTTAAACAAGGCATAAGTATTTAGCCTTTTTTTAACATTTCAGTTCTGTTGAAATGTAATTCTATACTGAATTGTTGTCATCCTGTTTTTATATGATTTCCTAAAATATCATCACCGTTTTTTAGGATTTACTAACTGCATGTCCAAACGTAAATTTTAAGTTGCTTTGTATGCATATGTAATCTATGGATTTGTATTTATCATACCGTGTTTTATAATCATAGTAAAGAACTGTTTAAAAATAAACCTTAAAGATGTTCATCGAGGTGCATACACAAAGGTTCAAGCGCTTCAAATTAAATAATATATGGATTTAAAAGTCTTTCCTATTTTTGAAAAGTATGTAATTGTAACTTGTAAATCATTAAAAACTCTGCTAGAATAGGAACACATAAGAGGTTGACTTATTTTTACTGAGCTTTTCTACTATAGATTTTGACGAAATCGTTTTAACCATACATCAGGGTTGATTCTTTTGATATACATGTAACATTTTCACTTTTTGTTTTATTGTCAATATTGTAAAGGAAATGCACTATCCGAAATCTTATTAAAAGTTCTTTTTTTATATGAAAAGCCTGCAGAAATATAATATCATGATTTGTGCAAATTAAGATGCATTTGATACTATTAATTAAAAATCCAACGAAAGTAAATATATTGTTTAATAAGAATTAATTACAACAAAATGTAAAAGGACATAAGATCTTGAAAGCAAATGTAAAATATTTTAACTTCAAATCTGACTTTTATACGATATCTGATTGCGTTTCAGATATCCGCTGAAGGTTGTTTCAGTATCGATGACGTATACATTTACAACAAAATACTATTTTAATTCATGTTCAAATATCAATAGATTGTTATAACGATGTAATACGTAGTAATCTATGTTCAATTTAATTTTATTTTGAATGCTTGTATCAGATACGAAATAGCTGTCACTGAGACGATCCAAAACAATTATATATACGGTATGTGTCTGCTATTGCATGCATACTTACGATCAATCATATTAGGAAATACCCTAAATTACCATTTTTTCATGTTATATAAGGTATTTTCATTTCTTTTGTTATGTTCCCCAATTTAAGTAAATAAACATTTATATCGTATACACTTTCAATTTCAGAAGTAAATATGACATCTAATTTAGTTGAAAAAACGTATAAACAGATCTGCATTTAAAACAAATCTTTTATCCTATTCTAACCTCCTGAAAAAAACATATGTCATCAGTGTATAAATTATACAGATTACATACCACTGTTACATGTTAGAGCAGTATGACGGGCTTACAAAATATCAAACCCCACGCTATTCTTATTGTGCAAACGCCAAGTCAGGAACCGGAAGTTAAGTGGTTGTCGTTGTTTCATTTCTGTGATAATTTCCGTAAGTGTTTCTAATAAACTACTCCGTTACTTTTAGTAATTGAATGGTTATGCATTCTTTTTGGTTGTGCATTTTATATCAGATAATACAGTAATTTTTTAACACTGTTGAAGGCCAAATAGGTGCCTGTTGTTTTTACATTCACAATTTAGTTTAATAATAAATGTTATATGGTACCTTAATTTTTCAAAACATTTTTAAGGGTTGTCTGTCAGCTGTGTATTAGTTTTATACCTCAGAACTTAATTTGCATAAGAAAATCGTTGTAGAAATGATTTAATCGGAGATAACTTAATAAAGATTTTCTTCCAGTCATTTTTATTAGTCGTTCCATATTTTAAAGACTCTATTGTCCTGTGTATGGATGCACACAATGGTTTTAAAGGATATATTAGGTTATACCAGCAGGTTTTGTGGAAGACCTTGGTTTCTTTTAAACATTCGGCAAATACATTTTCTAAAAGTGGTTGTAGACTAGCATTACGTCATATCACGTATTTAGAGCTTGCTTTGTATAAATATGTACATTCTTTTATAGCGAGTTTATTTGACAAATATTACACTGTACCTATGGTTCTGATGTATAATATACATTATTCTTTTTCGAATAGAGTGATTTAAAACGACCTTTTACTGATGAATTTAAAGAGGTACATTTAGGTGCAAACAAAATGTTTTAATTGTGTCAAGAATGTCAAATTAATAACATATCTTAATGAACCCTCGTAAATCTAAATTCAATTCCTATAAATAAAAAACACATTTATAACTTACTATGAGGTATGGTTTTTATGTATTGTTTCTCAAAGGAAAAGTCAATATGGAAAGTCCCTAATCAAATGGCCAAATCAAAACCTCAAACCAATCAAACGAATGGATAACAATGTCATATCCCTGCCTTTGTACAATTAATTTCATAAGTAGAAAATCGTGGATTAAATCTTGTTGTATAGCGATTTAAATCTCTCACTTGTATGACAGTCGTATACATTTCCATTATATTGCCAACGATGTGTGACCACAACAAACAGACATAATAGGTGAAAATGTCAAAATAGGGGTAGAGCAAAAATGTTTCTTCCTTTCTTTGCATTGAAAATATACTGAATTTTACGTTGAGTTACTGTCATCCTGCACTCAAATTTCAGTTTTTGATACAGTCTACATAGCCCTTAATTCTACCTTCGATTGTCAGACTAGCAAGATATCAGATCAGCACGTATGTTGAACTTGGTTTGTATAACTATCAAATTTTTTTTGATGTCCTGGTTAGTTTACAAATATATCATTGTATCTATCATTGTATCTATAGTGATGACGTCATTTGAATCGTCTCCTTGATTCACATAAAAGAGGGATATAAAAAAGGTGCGTTACTTATGAATTGAATTGCGAACCGTTTAAAGAAAGAACATATGTCTTAATTGTTTTTGAAGAATATCAAATCGATAAACATATTCTTAATGGTCATATAAAAATTAATAAAAAGAAAACTATTCTAGACTAGGAAAATTAGAGATTGGAATAAAAAACATTTTTCTGTTGAAGATCTGGAGAGAGGCGAAAGATTCTAGTTTATAAGAAGGGGAACAATAAGGTAACGAAAGACCGAGAAAGGACTTAGTACGGTCAACAGTATAGAAAAACATATAGAAAAACATAAAGACTGAGCAACACGACATCCGTATCCCTCACATCACTAGTCATGTTGTCTAGTTAGACATTAATTCCGTATAGAGTCTCACAGGAACATGATTGGAAGATATTAGCTCCCCAAATCGAGGGAATTGTGCAAATGATGATACAAGCATGAGAATTAATATCTAGAAATTGACAATGAGAGTCGGATGAAAACAACCTTTACGACAAAAGAAATGATTTCAGCTTTCCAATTGTGAACGTTCCATTTCTAAGTAGGAACATTCCAGCAGCAACTGCATACGGGGTATATATCTCCCAATTGATACGATATTCCCGTGCTTGCATTTCCTATCATGATTTTCGTGATAGAGGATTGCTGCTCACAAGGAATCTATTAAACCAAGAGTTCGAAATGGTGAAGTTGAAATCACCACTTCGTCAATTTTACGGACCCTATGACGAGTTGGTTGACCGTTATTGAATAACCGTTTCACAAATGATATCGGATACAAGTATGTTCCTTATGTCGTAACTACACTCCACTTCCCTTTCATGAATGTGACCTGCCAAATTAGACTATTTACCGGATTTGTTATCACATAAGCAACACGACGGATGCCACATATGGAGCAGGATCTGCTTACCCTTCCGGAGCACCTGAGATCACCCCTAGTGTTTGGTGGGGTTCGTGTTGTTTATTATTTAGTTTTCTATGTTGTGTCATGTGTACTTTTGTTCGTCTGTTTGTCTTTTTCATTTTTAGCCATGGCGTTGTCAGTTTATTTTAGATTTATGAGATTGACTGTCACTTTGGTATCTCTCGCCCCTCCTTTAAATCTCCCACTCATCCAATAATATTGAATAACGATATCAATGTACATATTAACCATTGTAAGCCCGAACAACATAAATTTCCCTGTATTTGAATATTTAGAAGTCCAGAATAATAGTATAAATATGGCATATTCCCGTCATACCCATATGACCTATAGAGAAAACTGTATGCCCGATCATGCCTAGCGAAGCTTATAGTGGCAGACGTGCAGTGGTCACTAATATCAGAAAACAAGTACTTTTGTTTTTAGGTGTGAATATTAATAAATAGATAATTGAGACTATCTGATGTTAATTTACGATAAGATTTTAGTGTTAAATATATATTTTGTTTCTATCAGAACGAAATAGTTTTTGATTATCCATCTTAGTTAAAAGACGATCTTCGTTCTGTTCTCTGAATAATACTGTGGTTGTTTTTATTTATAAGTGTCTATGTTTGATTTGTATTGGAATAATTTTATCATTCATATTATCATATTAGAGATAACCTAAAAGCCCCATTCTTGTCGTATTTGGACAGATAATGTTTGTGTGTAATACATGTATTTCACTCTAAAGATCATAGGAAGTCTGAAGAATATAAAACATTTATAAAGGCATTGTACGACACACAAAACAACCATCTACACAATTTAAATATCATGATCAAACTGGGCTTTCAAATTTCAAATGTTAATTAAATTTATATTACACCCATTACGCAGCACAGACATAATTATCAGTTATTCATGAGAAAAAGAAAACATCTTTGAATAGGTCTCGTATATTGATTCCAATATCTGTTGATGGTCGTTTGTGGTACTTGCACTTAAATTTGATGTGAATGGCGAATTCACTTAAACAACAAACAATGTTGAAGAATATTTGACCTATTCTTATTGTATATGAAACACACTTACTTACAACACACTATTTCATAGTTTAACTTACAAGAAAAATTGTAATGACTGTGAGTATTGTATTATTGAGACACTATGTTAAGTTTTTCCTAAGAAATAACAAACAAAAGCAAAATATACTGATTGCTATTTCTTTAACTGCAAAATTAGACATCAATAAATAAAACAGGTAGTTTTGTTGGTATTTTCTGTATCTTTGATCATTGTTTCATATCGCAGCTTGAAATCGTTTTTTTTTTTTTGAAGAGTTGGAAATTAATTTACCCAATATTAGATTAGCATTCTATGACGGTGAATCTAGTTAATTTTTCACTTAATAAAAGCAAAGTTTATATTTTTGTTACTTAAACTGGGTGTATTTGTAGACTTCCATCATTGTAATAAAATAATATATTTTCAGTTCTGTATTCTGCGTTACTTAGATTTGATCGGGCAGTCTTTTTTCGACTTTCGTCATGTCTTGATTTAAATTTCTTTAAATTCGGGACCTCGGAATTTCATGGTTTTGAGCCCATGATTTCGGGATCATAACCCCTCCGTCCCCCCTCTAATAAGAAAAATCAAAGTTAAATTAACATCCACTGAATCTCAATGATTACGTCAACTGACTAATTTTCGTGAAATGATCAATTCGAAAACTGACGACAAATAAAAGACAGTAAACGAAATTGAGAGAAAAATTCTTTTTGAAACTCATTGATACATTTTTTCATGATGCGTCTATTAATACATCATATTGCAGTATATAAGAAAGAAATTTTTCAACATAGTACTTCATCATATTGTATAGAGAATAACGAATTAATTGTGTTGTATTATTACTTTATAACATTTTCATGTTTTGTTGGTCAATTATTACAGTGACAATTGATTCATATCTATTCTCCAAAGTTCATGAGAAAATTGTGGTATAGAATACTTATTCTACTCTGAGATTGATCAGTAAATCAAAAATAAGTTTCAATTCAGGACACTAGTCTTTTAATGTGTTACAGTATGACTCAATACTCCTCTTACTTGACGGAAACCACACTTAAATGACATAACATTATGATGTCTATTTATTGCAACTTGCCATCTTTGATATCACAATTTAAATATGTATCTGTATCAACAATCCGTTTAGTGCATACCTTATATTTCTATTTCTGATATAACATATTTATTTAATAAAAGATATCATACAACGATTGTCAAACGATTGAATTAGATGTTTAACTATCACCGTTTGCTTATATTGATTTAAACAAGGCATAAGTATTTAGCCTTTTTTCAACATTTCAGTTCTGTTGAAATGTAATTCTATACTGAATTGTTGTCATCCTGTTTTTATATGATTTCCTAAAATATAATCACCGTTTTTTAGGATTTACTAACTGCATGTCCAAACGTAAATTTTTAGTTGCTTTGTATGCATATGTAATCTATGGATTTGTATTTATCATACCGTGTTTTATAATCATAGTAAAGAACTGTTTAAAAATAAACCTTAAAGATGTTCATCGAGGTGCATACACAAAGGTTCAAGTGCTTCAAATTAAAAAAAAATATATGGATTTAAATGTCTTTCCTATTTTTGAAAAGTATGTAATTGTAACTTGTAAATCATTAAAAACTCTGCTAAAATAGGAACACATAAGTGGTTGACTTATTTTTACTGAGCTTTTCTACTATAGATTTTGACGAAATCGTTTTAACCATACATCAGCGTTGATTCTTTTGATATACATGTAACATTTTCACTTTTTGTTTTATTGTCAATATTGTAAAGGAAACGCACCATCCGAAATCTTATTAAAAGTTTTTTTTTTGATATGAAAAGCCTGCAGAAATATAATATCATGATTTGTGCAAATTAAGATGCATTTGATACTATTAATTAAAAATCCAACAAAAGTAAATATATTGTTTAATAAGAATTAATTACAACAAAATGTAAAAAGACATAAGATCTTGAAAGCAAATGTAAAATATTTTAACTTCAAATCTGACTTTTATACGATATCTGATTGCGTTTTTTAGATATCCGCTGAAGGTTGTTTCAGCATCGATGACGTATACATTTACAACAAAATACTATTTTAATTCATGTTCAAATATCAATAGATTGTGATAACGATGTATATGTAATGTTCAATTTAATTTTATTTTCAATGCTTGTATCAGATACGAAATAGCTGTCACTGAGACGATCCAAAGCAATTATATATACAGTATGTGTCTGCCATTGCATGCATACTTACGATCAATCATATTAGGAAATACCCTTATTAAATTACCATTTTTTCATGGAGGGTTTGAATGGTTTTTTTTAGAATAAAGTAAAAGAACAACATATAAGTGCTATTATTTCTCTATTATCTGCGACAATTCAAGCAGTAAATTGTAAGCCAGATTTGCCAAATATGTCAACTTTGTACTTGTTCGGCTTTATAAATATTTTCATCTAAGCGTCGCTGAGGAGTCTTATAAAGACGAAACGGTCGTCTGGTGTACTGAATTATAATCCTGGTACCTTTTATAACTACTTCTATCTTAAAAGGATTACTTTGCATAATGTTTTACAATTCCTTCCTGAATTCTTATTGCAATCGTTTTTATTGTAAATTCTCTCGATTGTATTTGTCTTAAGTCAGGAATAACCACTATTGATAACAAAATTTCTGCATTGCTTACAAAAGGCAATGAAAAATGTAGAACTGCGTATGAGGTACGACTCAGCTTAAATAAACTCTTATCATATATATAATTATTTTCATTTCTTTTGTTATGTTCCCCAATTTAAGTAAATGAACATTTATATAGTATACACTTTCAATTTCAGAAGTAAAATATGACAACTGATTTAGTTGAAAAACGTATAAACAGATTTGTATTTAAAACAAATCTTTTATCCTATTCTAACCTCCTGAAAAAACATATGTCATCAGTGTATAAATTTTACAGATTACATACCACTGTTACATGTTAGGGCAGTATGACGGGCTTACAAATTATCAAACCCCACGCTATTCTTAGTGTGCAAACGCCAAGTCAGGAACCGACAGTTAAGTGGTTGTCGTTGTTTCATTTCTGTTATAGTTTCCGTAAGTGTTTTTAATAAACTACTCCGTTACTTTTAGTAATTGAATGGTTATGCATTCTTTATGGTTGTGCATTTTATATCAGATAATACAGTAATTTTTTAACACTGTTGAAGGCCAAAGAGTTGCCTGTAATTTTTACATTCACAATTTAGTTTAATAATAAATGTTATATGGTACCTTAATTTTTCAAAACATTTTTAAGGGTTGTCTGTCAGCTGTGTATTAGTTTTATACTTCAGAACTTAATTTGCATAAGAAAATCGTTGTAGAAATGATTTACTCGGAGATAACTTAATAAAGGTTTTCTTCCAGTCATTTTTATTAGTCGTTCCATATTTAAAAGACTATATTGTCCTGTGTATGGATGCACACAATGGTTTTAAAGGATATATTAGGTTATACCAGCAGGTTTTGTGGAAGACCTAGGTTTCTTTTAAGCATTCGGCAAATACATTTTCTAAAAGTGGTTGTAGACTAGCATTACGTCATATCACGTATTTAGAGCTTGCTTTGTATAAATATGTACATTCTTTTATAGCGTGTTTATTTGACAAATATTACACTGTACCTATGGTTCTAATGTATAATATACATTATTCTTTTTCGAATAGAGTGATTTAAAACGACTTTTGACTGATGAATTTAAAGAGATACATTTAGGTGCAAACAAAATGTTTTAATTGTGTCTTTAACTGTTTTTAAATATTGACATACAAGGATGTCAAATTAATAACATATCTTAATGAACCCTCGTAAATCTAAATTCAATTCCTATAAATAAAAAACACATTTATAACTTACTATAAGGTGTGGTTTTTATGTATTGTTTCTCAGAGGAAAAGTCAATACGGAAAGTCGCTAATCAAATGGCCAAATCAAAACCTCAAACCAATCAAACGAATGGATAACAATGTCATATCCCTGCCTTTGTACAATTAATTTCATAAGTAGAAAATCGTGGATTAAATCTGGTTGTATAGCGATTTAAATCTCTCACTTGTATGACAGTCGTATACATTTCCATTATATTGCCAACGATGTGTGACCACAACAAACAGACATAATAGGTGAAAATGTCAAAAATAGGGGTAAAGCAAAAATGTTTCTTCCTTTCTTTGCATTGAAAATATAATGAATTTTACGTTGAGTTACTGTCATCCTGCACTTTCATTACAGTTTTTCATACAGTCTACATAGCCCTTAATTCTACCTTCGATTGTCAGACTAGCAAAATATCAGATCAGCACGTATGTTGAACTTACTTTGTATAACTATCAAATTTCTTTGATGTCCTGGTTAGTTTACAAATATATCATTGTATCTATCATTGTATCTATGGTGATGACGTCATTTGAATTGTCTCCTTGATTCACATAAAAGAGGGATATAAAAAAGGTGCGTTTCTTATGAATTGAATTTCGAACCGTTTAAAGAAAGAACATATGTCTTAATTGTTTTTGAAGAATATCAAATCGATAAACATATTCTTAATGGTCATATAAAAATTGATAAAAAGAAAACTATTTTAGACTAGGAAAATTAGAGATTGGAATAAAAAACATTGTTCTGTTGAAGATCTGGAGAGAGGCGAAAGATTCTAGTTTATAAGAAGGGGAACAATAAGGTAACGAAAGACCGAGAAAGGACTTAGTACGGTCAACAGTATAGAAAAACATGTAGAAAAACATAAAGACTGAGCAACACGACATCCGTATCTCTCACATCACTAGTCATGTTGTCTTGTTAGACATTAATTCCGTATAGAGTCTCACGGGAACATGATTGGAAGAGGTATTAGCTCCCCAAATCGAGGGAATTGTGCAAATGATGATACAAGCATGAAAATTAATATCTAGAAATTGACAATGAGAGTCGGATGAAAACAACCTTTACGACGAAAGAAATGATTTCAGCTTTCCAATTGTGAACGTTCCATTTCTAAGTAGCAACATTCCAGCAGCAACTGCATACGGGGTATATATCTCCCAATTGATACGATATTCCCGTGCTTGCATTTCCTATCATGATTTTCGTGATAGAGGATTGCTGCTCACAAGGAAGCTGCTATTAAACCAAGAGTTCGAAATGGTGAAGTTGAAATCACCCCTTCGTCAATTTTACGGACCCCATCACGAGTTGGTTGACCGTTATTGAATAACCGTTTCACAAATGATATCGGATACTAGTATGTTCCGTATGTCGTAACTACACTCCACTTCCCTTTTATTAATGTGACCTGCCAAATTAGACTATTTACCTGATTTGTTATCACATAAGCAACACGACGGGTGCCACATATGGAGCAGGATCTGCTTACCCTTTCGGAGCACCTGAGATCACCCCTAGTGTTTGGTGGGGGTCATGTTGTTTATTATTTAGTTTTCTATGTTGTGTCATGTGTACTATTGTTCGTCTGTTTGTCTTTTCATTTTTAGCCATGGCGTTGTCAGTTTATTTTAGATTTATGAGTTTGACTGTCACTTAGGTATCTCTCGCCCCTCCTTTAAATCTCCCACTAATCCAATAATATTGAATAACGATATCAATGTACATATTAACCATTGTAAGCCCGAACAACATAAATTTCCCTGTATTTGAATATTTAGAAGTCCAGAATAATAGTATAAATATGGCATATTCCCGTCATACCCATATGACCTATAGAGAAAACTGTATGCCCGATCATACCTTGCGAAGCATATAGTGGCAGACGTCCAGTGGTCACTAATATCAGAATACAAGTACTTTTGTTTATAGGTGTGAATATTAATAAATAGATAATTGAGACTGTATCTGATGTTAATTTACGATAAGATGTTAGTGCTAAATATTTATTTTTGTTTCATTTGTTTTGTTTCTATCAGAACGAAATAGTTTTTGATTATCCATCTTAGTTAAAAGACGATCTTCGTTCTGTTCTCTAAATAATACTGTGGTTGTTTTTATTTATAAGTGTCTATGTTTGATTTGTATTGGAATAATTTTATCATTCATATTATCATATTAGAGATAACCTAAAAGCCCCATTCTTGTCGTATTTGGACAGATAATGTTTGTGTGTAATACATGTATTTCACTCTAAAGAGCTTAGGAGGCTTGACGAATATTAAAAATTTATAAAGGCATTGTAAGTCACACAAAAAAACCATCTACACAATTTAAATGTCATGATCAAACTGGGCTTTCAAATTTCAAATGTTAATTAAATTTATATTACACCCATTACGCAGCACAGACATAATTATCAGTTATTCATGAGAAAAAGAAAACATCTTTGAATAGGTCTCGTATATTGATTCCAATATCTGTTGATGGTCGTTTGTGGTACTTGCACTTAAATTTGATGTGAATGGCGAATTCACTTAAACAACAAACAATGTTAAAGAATATTTTACCTATTCTTATTGTATATGAAACACATTTACTAACAACACACTATTTCATAGTTTAACTTACAAGAAAAATTGTAATGACTGTGAGTATTGTACTATTGAGACACTATGTTAAGTTTTTCCTAAGAAATAACAAACAAAAGCAAAATATACTGATTGCTATTTCTCTAACTGCCAGATTAGACATCAATAAATAAAACAGGTAGTTTTATTGGTATTTTCTGTATCTTTGATCATTGTTTCATGTCGCAGCTTGAAATCTTTTTTTTTTTTTTGAAGAGTTGGAAATTAATTTACCTAATGTTAGATTAGCGTTCTATGAAGGTGAATCTAGTTAATTTTTCACTTAATAAAAGCAAAGTTTATATTTTTGTTACTTAAACTGGGTGTATTTGTAGACTTCCATCATTGTTATAAAATAATATATTTTCAGTTTTGTATTCTGCGTTACTAAGATTTGATCGGGCAGTCTTTTTTCGACTTTCGTGATGTTTGGATTTAGATTTCTTTAAATTCGGGACCTCGGGATTTCATGTTTTTTAACCCATGATTTCGGGATCATAACCCCTCCGTCCCCCCTCTAATAAGAAAAATCAAAGTTAAATTAACATCCACTGAATCTTAATGATTACGTTAACTGACTAATTTTCGTGAAATGATCAATTCGAAAACTGACGACAAATAAAAGACAGTAAACGAAATTGAGAGAAAAATTCTTTTTGAAACTCATTGATACATTTTTTCATGATGCGTCTATTTATACATCATATTGCAGTATATAAGAAAGAATTTTTCAACATAGTACTTCATCATATTGAATAGAGAATAACGAATTAATTGTGTTTTATTATTACTTTATAACATTTTCATGTTTTGTCGGTCAATTATTACAGTGACAATTGATTCATATCTATTCTCCAAAGTTCATGAGAAAATTGTGGTACAGAATACTTATTCTACTCTGAGATTCAGTAAATCAAAAATAAGTTTCAATTCAGGACACTAGTCTTTTAATGTGTTACAGTATGACTCAATACTCCTCTTACTTGACGGAAACCACACTTAAATGACATAACATTATGATGTCTATTTATTGCAACTTGCCATCTTTGATATCACAATTTAAATATGTATCTGTATCAACAATCCGTTTAGCGCATACCTTATGTTTCTATTTCTGATATAACATGTTTATTTAATAAAAGCTATCATACTACGATTGTCAAACGATTGAGTTAGATGTTTAACTATCACAGTTTGCTTATATTGATTTAAACAAGGCATAAGTATTTAGCCTTTTTTCAACATTTCAGTTCTGTTGAAATGTAATTCTATACTGAATTGTTGTCATCCTGTTTTTATATGATTTCCTCAAATATAATCACCGTTTTTTAGGATTTACATGTCATCGTGAGTTAATATTTACGATGATATTATTCTAAAACTGCATAAAAGTATAGTTCTCTGTATCAGATTATCTTTTAAATATTTAGAATGAGATTCGTTTTTAAGTTGCAAAGGGAGACCTTTTTTTGTAACGCACAGCAATATTTGAAAAACAGAATGGAGATATTTCAATTTTGGTGAGTCATTTTTCATTCCATTTATATAAAACGACAACTCACGTTTGCAGAAAGTAAAATTGATGATGGTATTATCTGGTTATCTTGAGTATTATCTATATACTGCTTACTAAATGTTACCTATGATTTTAGACTGATTGATGGTTTTTGTTTTCATCAAAACTTCAACCTTCATATTGATTGATCATCTTATCAAAACATGAGATATAAATGTTCAAACTATATATATATTATATATATGTTTGTGGCATAACATTGTGGCCACAAGTTGATTTTTTTCTGTTTGGTATTAAATTTATATTAAGATCCATTTTGTTACATCTTGTGATCAATTTTATTTGGCAATCGCCAATGGCAGTCAGCAGGGTTAAAGAACATCAGTTGTTTGACCTGTTAGTCAAATGCGTTTTGTTTAAATATACTTTTTCACTTTTTTGGTCTTTTGGAATATGTTGTTTGTGCTGTGTTTAGACCCTTTTACAACAAAATTTGTTTTACAAGCACACGTATAAAAATTTCGGTTTTTATCCAACGCAGTCATAGGTTTGGACCTAGTTTTCAATTTAGACTCGTATATATATAAATATATACACACATATCTTCACACGATTTAGCAAAATGTCTTATATCTATCTCTACACTCGCCTTCCGTGACAATGCAATACTACGACTATAGAAGTTATATCTTTATATATACGAATGTGTTTGAGTTGTCTAGAGCGCTGGACATGGTGCTGTAGTGTATAAAAGGTGAGTTCGAATCCCGCTGAAGGACGGACAAAAATTTGTCAGCAGAAAAATCTAATCCTAACATTGTTGGATGTAATTTTTAGACTTATATATATAAAATATTTTGAATAGTTGTCACTGGTTCAGACGTACTCGTACGCGTCGGATATAGTGCATTGTGATATGGTGCCACGATATCTCAGTAGTATGAGTTCGAATCCAGGCTAGGGAAGTACAAAAACATTTGTGAATTATATATATGAATACGTCTGAACCATTGAAAACTCTACAACAGATTTATCAATCGAATCACAAGCAGTGATGGTAATACAAGGCTGACAATGCATTCTGTATATATAATTCGTCTAAACATCAACCCAACAATGTTAGATCTGTAAATTTGCTTTCCCAAATTCTGTGCTCTTCCCACGCCGGGATTTGCACCCATTGTTACGTGTGGCTTATTGAACAGACATGTTCAATTCCAGATCTAGTTTAACACTAACTACATAATGACGTTTACATATATGAAACAGAGGCTGTAACCGAGTATAAATAGAATACATATTTAGCACTCGTGTTATCTCCCCTTATAAGAAATTTAAAGTAGCAGATTAAAATAAAGAGAAATATGCAAATGAGAAATTAACGAAATTAATTAATTTAAATAAATCATTAAAATATATAGAAAGAGTTTCAAAATAAAAATTTTTTTTATTTGGTATGCTGATATTGAAATAGAACTGTCACAAACATTTCATTAAAAACATCAATTACTGTCCATCTGAATAAAGAACACTTATGTAATTAACTGTTCATCTAATTGTCTATAATATCCTATCCTAATCTAAATATCCTTACTATGCCTAACCAAAGTATTCGATATTCTAATTTGATATACTTTATCACTACTAATTATCTTCATCTTGTATTTTTTTTCTCGGTTTTACACTGTTCGAATGATAAACACTTTTATATAACATAGAAAATTGGCATCACTAATCGCACATAATCATTAAATTTTGTTGGTGTTTGCACATTCCTTCCTGACCTTGTTTTTTAACGACGGATTGAGTTACACATGCTGATGTTATGTCTGCACTGGGTGTGTTGATAATCTCTTTTTGAATTCACTTTGGCACAATTTTCTGTGTATGTTGATCTTCGTTACATTTAGTAGGTCGTAAACGTTTTCTATTTCGCCGGTAAAGTCTCCCAACAGCTGTTTCTACTACGTACGACCTTGGAATGTGACGT
The DNA here is from genome assembly GCF_963676685.1 of Mytilus edulis. Lineage (NCBI taxonomy): Eukaryota > Metazoa > Mollusca > Bivalvia > Mytilida > Mytilidae > Mytilus > Mytilus edulis. The sequence continues at coordinate 21,265,563 of NC_092355.1, read as the reverse complement.
TAACGTTTTAAAGTCGCGTGTTTCGACCATTTATTTCCATTGTGTACTAAAACTTTCTGTCCGTTTTGAAGTGGTTCTAACGGTTTTGAATGTCTGTCATAATAGTGCTTCTGTTTGCTTTGTCTTTCCTTTGATTTTCGGCGAATATCCTGTGTATTGTTAACATTTAGTAGCGGTGCTGGTGTTGGTAATGTAGTTTTTAGTCTACGTCCACAAAATATTTGTGCTGGTGATAACTCCAATTATGTATTTCCGGTATTCCTGTAATCCAATAATGATTTGTACGGGTCTTTGGATTTTTTCAGTAAAGATTTAATTATCTGAACTGTCCTTTCGGCTTACCCATTAGGTTGTGCGTATGCAGGACTAGATATAAGATGTTGAAATGCGTAATCCTTTGCGAAATCTTTGGATTCAAGACTATTCGGGCTTTACATTTGTAGATACCCACATGCGGTTCATGAATTTAATTTAACATTTCACGTGGCATACTTGTCGGTACAATCAGTTTGTGTGACTTGAAAAGTCGTCCATCTACACACTCATGAAATCTCATTTCGGAATGTCCAGTGAGAGTCATACTCTTTACTAGTTCTGACTTGTCTAGCGGCAATCTTTCGATAACTGTTTTGGTTAATTCTTTGAGTTCAAAATCTTCGGCTGATGACTTTTGAAATCTATCATACATCTGTTTTGAGATCGGTAAATACGCTGATAAACTTATTTGTTTCACCGTTAAATCAGGAACTAAATATTCTTTGGTGTCCTGAAGGTAATGTCGACTCAAGTGATCTGCTAGAAACATTAGTTTCCCTTGCTTGTATTGTACATTGAGATCGTACTTTTGCAATGACAAAAGTAGACGTTGCAATCTTGGCGGAGTTTGGTATAGCGGCTTTTTAAATATCGTTTGTAACGGCTTGTTGTCTGTTTCAACAAGTACCTTTCGCCCAAAAATATATTGGTGAAACTTTTCACAGCCATACACTATTGCTAGTATTTCCTTTTCTATTTGTGCATATCTCTGCTGAATTATTGTCATAGTTCTCGACGCGTACGCAATCGGTTTTCTTTCTTGATGAATCACTGCACCAAATCCCTTTTGACTTGCATCAACTGAAAGTTAATGGTAATTTTGGAGCAAAGTATTTAAGTACTGGCGAGTTTGAAGCCATATGTTTCAGCTTTTGGAAGCTTGTTTGTTGTTGCTCGTTCCAATGTCATACAGTTTTCTTCTCAATAAGTTGCCTTAGTGGTGCGCTAACTTCTGACATATTCGGTATGAACTAGGTAAAATAGTTTATAAATCCTAGAAACGTTAACAGCTCGCTTTTGTTTTCAGGCGGATTCATAGCTTCTATAGCTCTAACTTTTTCTTGATCAGGTTTCACTCTTTCAGATGCAAGTAAGTGTCCAACATACGATATTTGATTTCCTCTGAATTCACATTTCTCAGGACTTAATTTTAGATTGTTTTCTCGTACTCTATCTAACACGTTTTCAAGTCGTTCATTGTGTTCTCGTAAATCTCTGCCCCATATCAGAACATTATCTATGATAGATACTGCGCCCTCTATGTCATCAAACATGTCAGACCTTCCCTTTTGAAACACTTCTGAGGCTGAGACGATTCCGAATGGTAGCCTTTTGAATCGGTACCTTCCAAATGGAGTTTTGAATGTACAGAGCTTCGAGCTCTCTTCTGTGAGATTGAGCTGCCAAAATCCATTTTTTGCATCAATTTTTACTTAGAACTTTTGCTTCGGGCATATTAGCTATCACTACTTCGATAGTCTTTAATGGATATTGCGCTCGACGGATTCCTTTGTTGAGGTCTACTGGGTCGAAACAAATTCGGACTTTGTTTTTGGCGGTATAATCGTAACTGTAGAATTAACCCAAGGAGTAGGTTCAGTTTGTTTTACAATTATTTCATTTTGTTCCATTCTCTAGAGTTCCTCTTTAACCTTGTCCTTTATTGCTATTGGTATTTTTCTAGGTGCATGTACTACAGGTTGTACTGTACTGTCAATTTGAATTGAGTGTTCTCCTGGTATACACCCTATGCCTTTAAAAATGTCTGCGTAATTCTTACGGATATATTCCGATATTGGATATGTTTGATTGCTTTCAATGATTTGGCTGTCATCTGTTTGTATTGTGTCTTTTAATTAATTCAAAGTGTGCACATGATTTTCCTCCAAGTACTGATGTTGAATCTATATCAACAATATAATATTTGTCATCACAAGTTTGACCTATGTAAGTGCAGGGAATGTTGACTGCATATCGTGGTTTGACACTGTGACCGGATTACGACTTTAATGAGATGTCTGGTTTTGTTTTGATTACATCGAGATTTAGCTTCGAGAATGTTTTTGTAGAAATGACGTTGCATTTGGCTCCAGTGTCTAGTTGAAATCTAATATGTTGACTGTTTATTTTCAAGGTCTCGTACCACGTATTTTCTAAAGTGTGTACAGGAGCGTCTATAGTTCCCACTATAAAATTCACCACCTGATGAGCTGTCAGATTCACTAATCATGTGTATGTTCTTCTTGTTGCGAAAATAACGTGATTTGTTTTGTTTTGTTTTACACATTGCAGCAACGTGGTTCATCTTTAAACATTTGTTACATTTCTTACCTCCGGCAGGGCATTGTTTATTTCGGCGATGATCACGTCCACATTTTCTACTGTTTGAATTCCTATGTGAATTGTACTTTCTAGGCACATATTCTTCTCTTCTTGATGATGTGTGCGCAGGTTTCGTTTTTAACGCATGCGTTGATGTATCCTCTCCATTTAATGACCTTAGTTGTTGTTTTGATAGTTTGTATGTTCTTGCAAAATCGATTGCTTCTTCTAGAGTTAGATCACTTCCTCCGTTTCATAGTTTTTCTCGTATTTTCTGTGATTTAACGGTAAATACGATTTGGTCTCGCAACATTTCTTCTTTTTGTGGATAGTTACAATCTTTAATCAATATCCTTTAATCGTTCGAAAGTTTCTACGTCTGATAGCTTTCTTGTTGTAAATTTGTACCTTGCATACAATTTATTTGATTTAGGCTTTACATAGTTTTCGAATTTCTTATAATACGTCTTTAAAAACTTGGCCTCTACAACTTGTAAATTCGACGTGGAGTAAATATCCCGGCCTTTATTTCCAACCCATATCATGAGGTAGTTACGTTTCGTTTCCTCGTTCTTTGCTTTCAGTGGTCATTCGAACATATACTGCACGTGTTGTTTGAACGTTTTCCATTCTGTAAGTCACCACCTCCCAGTCCATTTTGGGCGTTGATCCTAGTGTGGATTTCATCTTAAATTCCTTTATACAGAATCGTAACAACTTGCACAACTTTTTACATTGCGAAGTGTTCTGGATGGATTATAGTTTGTCGTTTATATTTATAGACACAAAATAAATAAACAAATATTGAAATTTGACAGCAACAAACCAAATAACCAAATAACCTGGTATTTTGTAAGATAAATACATGATGGAGATAGCTGAAGATTTAGAGGAAAATCCAAGTTGCTTTAAAAAAGTTATAAATTTTTCTAAAGATTACTATCTGAATGTTGTCAGAACTGAAAATTCTAGCTTTTTTACCTAGATTAATTTAATCCTTAGTTTTGTCGTTAACGAATAAACATTCTACACAATTTGAGGCTTGTTTATGGTTTGAAGCGTTCACTTCAACAATAAAGGTCACAATGTGACTCACAACATACAATTTATTCTTCCAAAGCGACAATACTAACATATATAAAATAAAGAACTCTTACAATAAAAACGTGGACAAAAAGTTACGTGTGATATAAGAATTTATTATTCTTTTTTAAGGAATTGAAGACAAATAGTATCATGTCCAACTTCTTAGGGAGCTTGTTTATGTTTCCCTGTCTACCGCCATTTTGACACCAAATTGAGGAAAAAAATGAAGTCTCTACAAAATAATTCTCAAGAAGATATTTTAATGGGTTTCAAAATTTATATTTGTAAATATACATAATACAATTTTCATCATGTTCATGAACATTTCAAAACAAATATATATTATACCCTTACATTTATTCAAAGTGCTACTAAGTTGACTTCTTCACCGTCCTTGCGTTCACCTAAAACTGAGAAAACGTAATACTACTTTTTTCCTATTCATCAAAGTGTGGAAAACCTTAAAATGTTAGTTACATCCTTGTTTTTCCCATACAGCAATGTATAGAATTCTTAAATGAGTAATTTTTAGTTTTACCAATGTAGGTAATGTAATGGATCAAACCATCCGTAGGATAAAACGTCTAACTACATAAAAGAAAGGTACAATAGACTGTTGAGTGTGCAGAAAACAAATGTGTTTTCTTATTGTGTGCAAATCGACATTTCAAAATGACTATAAATAGATATTGATAAATAACATTTGGAAAAGGATGTCAATCGACATTTCAAAATGACTATAAATAGATAATTATAAATAACATTTGGTTCTAACATTTACACATACCAAAGACATTAACACGTTTTAAACGATGTAATCATATCCATTAGATCTTGATCTAGCTACTATATATTATATTAGTATCTATTAAAAAGGCTTGAATATAAAACTATGTGAAACCGGATATTTGGAATGCAAATAAATTGGACTCCTCATATTACGCATCACATGACACAAAACATGAATAATTACTTTTGAAACTGAATGAATGTATATTTGTCTGTTCATGCATATGTAAACACAATCACAATAAGATTCGTTTTTCAGTTAAAATTCAGTATGATATACAGAATGGAGGAATTTCAATTTTGGTGAGTCCTTAAACACGCCATTTTTATAAATCGATAAACATTTGAATAAACTAGCGTACGCAGATATTATAATTGATGATGGTAATATCTGATTATCTTGATCAATAGTAGTATTGATATACACCTTGGTAGTGTAAAAGGTTTTGGACTGTTTTTTGTTTTTGTTTTCAGCTTAATTTTTGGTTTTACATTGTTTGTTCAATTTATCACCATATATATTGTAACGTTTACACACGGAAACCCGTTTATTATATCTTTCAATAAAAGCGGACGTTCTAACTTTTGAACTTTTGTCAGTGTTTCAAAGGCACACAAAAAGAATTTTAATCAAGATAGTTATTCAAAATCAAGAACTCATTTGCAATCGAAATTTAATATATGCAATCAAATAAACAGTCTTAAACATCATGTGCGGGCTCATCACCTGATTTTTAAGATATACCATACAATATATGATGAGGTTTTGTTTTTTCATAAAAACGTCGGTTTTCTCTTGACTTATTTCATTTTTTGGCATATTTTTCCTTTGGTATTTAATAGATAGTTGTATCATTGCAAATGGTTTGAAATTTACTGATTTTTATATTCACTTATAGTTGGGTAACTAGCAAACAAGACACCGAACTTTTAAAGTCGGTTCCCATGTTTTGTTGATTCAAATGTTCTACTAACCTTATCACGTGATATCACAATAGAGTGCACGCACCAAAATGTTGGGCCGGAAATATAGACTTTTTTGGTGTAAAAAAGTGAAAAATATTATTTGAACAATCTTTATTAATTGAGTTGACTTTAATCCTAAATTCACAGAACCGTTCGAGTCCCTTTAGATATGATAATGCTATAAGATATAACTTAATTGTGCAGTCGATGAAATCGAATATCTAATTCCGCGAAAAGGCAAAACTCACACACGCACATACACAGTAGAAAGTGATAGATATAAATTGTAATAACTTGATTCTCCATCTACTACTAATAAATATGTTAAAACCAGATATAGATGGATTTTAACTTTATCATGTTTATGGTGAACTGATGAAACAATAAATCCCTTTTCCAACTTTGTTTGACAAAAGATATAAAAGTCTTAGAGCAAACACATATCAAATTATTCCTCTCAGTAAAGGTTGGGCCATAATCTTTTCATTTCTATACGCGTTTGGTGAAATTTAAAAATATCAACAAACAGTCATACAAATAAAAATGCACTTTCATATGAGATTTAACCATGGATTCTGCCAAAACCAATGCGAAGGGTCAACTTGAATTTTACTACCAGTTATGAGTAATATTAATCATTGTTGAATGCCTCATTGTGACTTCAAGATGAAGGACAACAATAAAAACTTCCCATATTTTGGTTTTACCATGTATTGATATACTAAAACTTTTTTATAAACTCAAACATTCTTAAAAACATCAATTTGAGTAGTTATTTATATTTGCTTCCTATCTTGTGAAATTACCTTGGATTTGTTTTATTATTTTTTTATATGGATTATGTTATATCTATTGATGTTGTTTTAATAATTTAATAGTACAGTTTTTTTATTAAAAGCTTTTCAAATATATCAAGTGACTTGTCATCAGACAAAAAAATAGTATAGAGGCACCTCAGGGTTTTACTGAATCGTACTAAATAATTCATTTTTCACAAAAAGCCATGGAAAAATATAAGTGGAACAGTTTTATACAGAAAGAGTTCGGGCAACTTACATAAACTATATAATAAATACATACATACATGTATTGATTGTAAAAACATTTACTTATTACAATACAACACCATAACATCTGAAAATCCTTAATCATTTGGTAATAGTTCCTTTTACATAAATAGTTAAAATACTTTCATGATGGTTTCACATTGCAATAAATTTGACAAACTAATATGTACTCTTCGTGTTTCTAAGTAATATATTTTTTTAATATGGAGAACTATGGTAAACTCAACACCTTTTAATTATTCAATCATAAATATGAAATTTAATAATTAGAACCAGCAATTTGAAAGTCACAAATATGTTCATTTGTTCGTCTTCTAAATAGAGATACATCGATTTTTTTTTTTATTGTTCGTGGAAAATCGAAATTAGAACTATTCGTGACGTCATTAATAAAATGCAGGCACGTAACTTACTCTATTAGACTAAAAACGGGGTAGTTTTAGGGTCTTATCGAAGAGGGACGAAAGATACCAAAGGGACAGTCAAACTCATAAATCTAAAACAAACTGACAACGCCATGCATGGCTAAAAATGAAAAAGACAAACAGAAAAACAATAGAACACATGACACAACATAGAAAACTAAAGAATAAACAACACGAACCCCACCAAAAACTAGGGGTGATCTCAGGTGCTCCGGAAGGGTAGGCAGATCCTGCTCCACATGTGGCACCCGTCGTGTTGCTTATATGATTACAAATCCGGTAAATAGTCTAATTCGGTAGGTCACATTCATGAAAGGGAAGGGGATTGTAGTTACGACGTAAGGAACATATCCGATATCATTTGTGAAACGGTTATTCCATAACGGTCAACCAACTCGTGATGGCGTGCGTAAAATTTACGAAGGGATGATTTCAACTTCACCATTTGGAACTCTTGGTTTAATAGCTTCCTTGTGAGCAGTAACCCTCTATCAAGAAAATCATGATAGGAAATGCAAGCACAGGAATATCGTATCAATTGGGAGATGTATATCCCGTATGCAGGTGCTGCTGGAATGTTGCTACTTAGAAATGGAAACTTACCTTTTTTGAAAGTTATAAATATGTTCATATGTGAAGTTGCGTTAAAAAAAAGATATATCGATAATTTTTATACTGTTTCATGTTCTATTCTAAATAAACAAGTGTTAATGCAATTGTCCTTTAGTAACTTAATATTGCAAGTAATCAAAATGAATTCCAGGTAGATGATCAGCATTATATTGAAAAGAGTTTAATTTGATAAAAAAGTTATGTTTTTTACTGATTAGGAACATATAACTTTTCTTTACTAAGTTACAGTTAAAAGTGAATTACCCACATTTCATTTACCCCTGTGTTTTGTTTTTACCAGCGACAAAGCTTTTGTAGGTTGCTGCTATTTTTTATCAGCAAATTGCAAATGATAAGTGTTGTAAGTATTGGAAAATATTTCCTTGCTTATATGACTTTATTTAGAATTCTAATGCACGCCAAGATAGATTGCACTATATTTTAAGCGACATCTAGAATGACATTGTAATAATTAGACAGAATCAATATGTGTTTCAATATTTGGAGGAAACTATTACGGTGATTTATTGCTGTGTGGTTAATACAACATACCCTTGATCAAACATCGCTTCGCTGTAAGTTATTGTACATTATTCGTCATAAAAACCAAAATAACATCGAACATAAAGATGCAAATTCTTTAAAAAAAAAACAACTTAACAAACTTCTCAATCCATCATGTCTGGCTTACAACCCACCATTTTCTTCGGATAATGCCTGTATTCAGCCAGATGTTTCCTATGTTCTTCCCTTAGCTTATATAGTTGATTGAAAGCGTTTGATTTAATCAGTTTTTATGACCTTATCCTTTTGTACATTTCTTTGTTAATTTGAATTTGTTAACATAACTATTGTTGAGATTGTTTAAACAAAACAGTAATACGACACGTTGATTAACTATCTGTTGTTCAAGATTACATGTACCTTTTTACAGGTCAACTATTGTAAGTAAAATACATAACTTAGTATTTGAAACGCTTGGTTATTCAAACATATTAATATACATATTAATTTGCAACGTCATCGTATAGTAACCATTATCTTCATCCATCTGTGTCAGTCATAAAAGTGTCCATAAGGGAGACAAAAAACAAACTTTATTGGTGTTGATTTGAACAATAAAATCTACCAACGAAATAAATTCATTTCATTCTAACATTTGTTAAATGTAATCAATACCACTAGAATTAAAAAAAAAAGCTACACCTATTATATACACATTAAATGTGAAATCTATGTATTCAGGTTTTAAAAACCATCAATGCGAAACTTGATTTGAATGTAAAAGCAGCTGTGCACATCAAAATTGACATAGATTTAAGAAACTGTTAATCCAGAGAGCTTTCAAATTGTGTAGAATTATTTTTCTTATTGCACAAATAGAACTGAATTTTAAAGTCATATATAACCTCAAATTAAAAAAAAATGAAGCATATGTTTTTATTACAAAATGGATAGTCTTCATTATCAAAATTATGTTCACACTTTTTTCTGAAGAAAATTCTTTAATGTGTCGTCATTCAGAAGAGGTTTATTTCTTTTTTAATTGCATGCTTCGGGAAAGCGATTCGCCTACATATTTTCCGTATGCAAAGTGACATTAGCGTGACCCTCTCGTAAAAATTCGGTGATCGCAATACGCGTGGTCTGTCACTGAATAAACTATTATTTTATTGTACATTTTAAACACGTGTTCAACATCCATGCTTCTTTGTTGATTGTTGACAAACTGGTGAAAATCGTAAAACTTCGGCTTCAAAACACGAACTTTAATTACCTGCCATATTTTTACAACGACAATGACCTATTAAAAGAAATTTGACGATTACACGAAATTTATGAGAGAAAAAAAGGATAGAATCGTGAACAGAAGACTAAGTTTGTGATATATGCATGCATTGGTTCAAGAACTGAATTAAGATTATTTCTCACTGGTCACTCTTTTCATATGACTTTAATGCCGTTGTATGATATTCTAACAAAAAGGAAAATATAAGCAACATTTTCTTTTATGTGACAATAAACGCAGCTAATTAAAACTTCAATTTCTACACTTTTATGTCTAACAATCCATCGTGAGGTTTAAAAAAATGAATAATTTGGCCAGTTCAAAAAATTAAATAAAAATACTGTCACTTTGAATTGAATTCCAAATAAATGTTAATTTTAAACTGTAGACATATAGAGCTCCCAAATTTATTCTTTCTATCAAAATGTTAAATATTTGCACTTTTAATACTCATCAACAAAACATTTAAGCATCAATTTCTTCATGTGTATGTCTAACAATTAATCCTGAAGTACCAAAATAGTATCAATTATAAGGCAAGTACAAGATAATCAATATGAATAAAGAAATATTCTCACTTATCATTGTGATCGTCAATAATATTTAACCATAGACTTATAGAGCTCTCAATTTTGTATCAAAGTATTAGTCTTTGGGGACAAAAAGAACATTATTTGAATGGAGTTGTATACATAACATGTATAATATTTTAAAAAAATGGAAAAATGGGCAACTTTTATTTTTTCAACAATTAGTTTTGCAATTTCTTCACATTCATGTCTAACAGTTTTTTTCCTAGGGTATAAGTACGAGAAATTTGATAATCGGGCTTTTTATATTTTAAATTTAGATGATCCTTGAGAAATATAAAACAGCTATTTGCACTTTCCTTTTAGGTCCTGTCATTGTCGAAGTTGTGTTGTCATTGTCAACGTTTCTTAGGTCACGTTTTCAAGCTTCTATAAACTTTTTTTTTTCGGTTTTCTTAATATTTAAATATTTTAGATGATAAAATATTAAAACATTTCAAATTTAAGATATTATAGATAAACAAGTTAATAGAATTTTCGTTTCGGTCATGTTACTGTTTAGTCAGTATGCAAACGCGGAATAAACTACCTGAGCATAACACACAAATGTTTATAAAGCTTGTTTTCAATGTAAGGGTCTTTATAAAAAGAGACTACCAATTCAACCGAAGCCTTAGTAAAATTTATAAATAACAGATTCACTATGAATTATCAACTTTAATATATCCATCAATTTCTATTCTACTACAATGTAGTTCTCGAAAGTAATATTTCTTTGAAACACTATTTCTGGTATTGAGAATCTTTTATAATAATTATATTTACGAAAACAATGCTAGATTTGCACCCTTTAGTTCCCGGTATATACAAATACTTGTGACTAGATATTGTGTTATAAGATGTTTCATTTATGACAAAAGTAGTATGCAACTATTCTGGGTATGCATATCTTGATATTTATATCACTAATGGAAAGCTGAATACTAAAATTTATGATAAAAGGGATGATTTTTCATTTCCTATCGTTAATTATCCATTTTTAGATGGTGACGTTCCCTTGTCACCATCTTACGGTGTTTATATATCTCAACTTGTACGATTCGCTCGTGTATGTAACAATGTTTTAGACTTTAATGACAGAAATTTATGTATTACTGAAAAATTATTACACCAGGGTTTTCGATATCACAAACTAGTCAAAACATTTACTAAATTTAATCATCGGTATAAAGACATCATTCGTAAATATAGCTCAACATGCAGACTTCTAATACGTTCAGGTATTTCACATCCAATTTTTTATGGAAATATTCTTTATAAAGCACAAAGGTGTCAGTATTCACCTCAGAAACTTACAAAACCTTTGAATACACTTATTAAGAAGGGATATAATTACGATACTGTTGTCAAGTCATTAAAGATTGCATATTTTGGCGTTAATATTGAGTCACTGATAAGGTCTTTGCATCGGAACTAAACACATTTATTCTCAAAACAGTTGTTGGCATGACACGGGTTATGTTCTTCTCATATATGTTATGATGGTATGATACTAAAAACCTGACGGGAAGGATTGTGCCTGATGTTCATATGATGAAATCATAATCTTTCAGTCAGTTTAATTGAAGTCTGGAGCTGACATGTCAGTTAACTGCTAGTAGTCTGTTGTTATTTATGTATTATTGTCATTTTGTTTATTTTCTTTTGTTACATCTTCTGACATCAGACTCGGACTTCTCTTGAACTGAATTTTAATGTGCGTATTGTTATGCGTTTACTTTTCTGCATTGGTTAGAGGTATAGGGGGAGGGTTGAGATCTTACAAACATGTTTAACCCCGCCGCATTTTTGCGCCTGTCCCAAGTCAGGAGCCTCTGGCCTTTGGTAGTCTTGTATTATTTTAATTTTATTTTCTTGTGTATAATTTGGAAATTAGTATGGCGTTCATTATCGCTGGACTAGTATATATTTGTTTAGGGGCCAGCTGAAGGACGCCTCCGGGTGCGGGAATTTCTCGCTACATTGAAGACCTGTTGGTGACCCTCTGCTGTTGTTTTTTATTTGGTCGGGTTGTTGTCTCTTTGACACATTCCCCATTCCCATTCTCAATTTTATATATATTGTTAAACATGTTAAAACATGATCGAGTCTAATTGTTTTACTCTATGACTAAAATCTAAAACCCCAATTTTTCAAATCCAATATATGTCACATGTTTTGTAAGATTTAAATAAATCTCATAATCTTAATATGTGCCCCTTAAAGTTTATACTTCATTTGTTTTGATTTTCCCTCATACCATATAGTGGGAGATATTATGGACATAATTGTGCAAATCGTGATACAAGCATGAAATTTGGTATAAACGTTGACTAAATAATACTTAAAAAAAAATCCGCTGCTGGCCAGAAAAAAAAATCATTTTTTCAAGATGGCCACCACACATTTCGTAAATGGCGTCATTACAAATTGACCATTATTCGTTTATCCTTTGAAAGGTGTGTTAAATGTAAATTTCAATGTTAGATTTGATAAAAAGTAAATGACAGTTCCTAAATTACGACTAGACAATACATTAATGAAACTAAAGGTGACTTCCGGTTTCTAAATGCCGGCAAAAAAGTCAAAAATTTCAATTTTTATTCTTTCAAGCAACTTCACAAGGGATGTATAATCCAATGTAAGTTATGATAAATTGTTAAAAAAAAGTTCCTAAGTACGACAAAACAACACATAAATGAAGAAAATAGTGACTTCCGGTTCCAAAATGGCGGCAAATACGTAGAAAATATTTTTAACACTCTTTGTTAAGTTTAAATGCCTAGTTTGGTTAGAAAGACAGTTTTCTTATTTTATAATTATCTGATAGTTGCCTTTACAACAACCCGTACAAGGAAGGCCAGAACGGTAGCATCTACAGTCACCAACACAGCTCGATTTTCGCCTCCGCATTTCAAAATTTTCTGACACGAGGATGGAACGGCAGTCAAAGAAGTCCATGTTGGTTTCCAACTGTCATTGATTCTTTCTTTCATCCAACCCCAGTATTCATGACTTGGAACACGTACCTGTCGAATACATGAATCAGGCTGAGCCTAAACAACTCCTCCTTGATATACTTCTCTTTTGATGTGCTCTTGAAAAGAACCTCTTGTAGGCGGAATTGCATCACAACGCCGCTGCTTCCTGGCAAACAATTCACATCGTGCCTCGCTTCATACTTAAGCCTAAAAAAACATCCTTTACATCTGGAAAACCTGCCATTGTTAGCCAAGCTGACCTTTTTCCTTTCTCATGACAATTCGACAAAGTGCCACATCCACTAAATGCATGGACAAAAGGAAGAGCAGCTACACAAGGACCAAACGCATTTGATATGTCACGTCAGGAAGCCATCAAAAGTCGTTATTCCTTCCATAACCTATCCACAATTTGTTCTACCTAATTTTGAGATTGCTGCAATTCTTGATACTTGTTATGAACGTTAATTATAGTTTCATAGTTTTGTTTAGCCGAAAATATTGTTCCCGGCAAAATTGACAGTTTCCTATTTTGCGTTACGAAATTCTGCCAACATGTGGCATTCGGAAAACATCAATTGTTTTCCAGTTGTTATTAATACTACATTTCATTAGTAACTGCATTTTACCTGCTTTATATTCGTAATTTGGCGTAAAGTCGGATGAAATTGTCCATTCCTTCAGTATAATTCTATGTTTACATTCTCGATAACTTTTATAAACACATTTAACCTTGACCGGCAACGGACTATAGTATTACACGCAAGGATAAGGCGTGCTTAGGTCTATAAAAACCGGATCTTTCTTATAACGAAACGAATTTGAACCAAGCTTGAAAGAATACAAGAGGTAATAACGCATACACGAAAAACACATTCAAACGTTTTAACATATTGTATTTCATTTACCTGTATTTATTATTATTGATAATAATAATCTCTGATACTTTCAAAAGTTGTTTAGTCATTATTTAATATCCAGAAACCAAAGATATTGTTTTTAAATTAAAGATTGGCAACAATCTTTACAATACTATTACATCTGTGTCAGTACTACCTAAAATTACATTTTACAACACTTTTCATAATCATGCCGAAAATGGACAAATATTCGTGTATCTGCTTCTTCATGATTACAAGGGGATAGATAGCAAGTATCTTTATTGAAATTGCAAAGAATATTTTCACCATGAGTAACATACACATTTTTATTAGAAGCAATTTTGACAGCAAGAAACTTGAACAATTTCGTTTTGTGGTCATCTTCACAGAGAAAACTACTCCATACCCTTGGTGTTCTACCAGAACCAACACCATCTGGCATAAGAACCTTGCCTTTGTCTTGTCACAGCCTTTAAATTATTCATTTAGTAATCATCAAATGCAATGTCTACTTTTGAATACTTATCGATGCAAGATTTTATATAAGGCAGTATGACATCATTAGCATAATTATCAAATATTTTTGCCCAACTTTGTGACCTGGAATTAACCATTGCTGCCCCACCAACGATAAATGCGTCCGAATTTGAATCAGCAAATCGCAGACTGTTTCAAGTAAACCCATTTGCAGCGATTTAATACCACTATTTCAAATGACATCATGATATAAAGACGGAGAAGCAATTTGGTTTCTATGGATAAAGAAATATTCCAAGTAAAACTGTCTACTGTGACAAGAAATGAACAGCCTAGAAAGATATCGCAATCACTTTTAAGGTTCTCTAGCTTTGTTTTTGACAAAGACCATTCCAGTTTCATTTTGCGTCCAAAATAGGAAGTTGTTCTTTTTTTATTTGGTTATAAAAAGCAGGTTCTCCTTCGTTTTGTATTTGCTTCAAAAGATCTTCGTATTGTTTGGACCAATATCTTGGAGTTTATTTACATATCTTACCTGTTTCCGAATCAACTATTTCCTAAATGGAGTATTTGTTTTACAAATCTGACGATTCTTCTAGAAATGACTTTCCAAACTCGTTCATCACTTTGCAAAGCCTTCAAAGCTGTTTAAAGAAATCTTTTTGTGTTTTCGTAAAGTATTCATTATGTCGTTCGTCTGTTTAAAATGACCAAAATCACTAGATCTTTCAAATTAATCTTCTAGAATACTGACTCCTAGTCCAGCTACCATCCATTTGTCTAAATTGGATCTTCGGTTAATCCTATGGCACCAATATCGCCCTTCACAATTGCATTATTCTGTGTTTGTGCCTGATCAATTGTGTTACAAGAAAGAAATTTACTGGTCTTACGTACAGTGAAATTTTATTTTCAAATTCCATTGCCACCTGTGGGTGATGTTCGGGAAGGGAGGTCATGTCTCGGAGTTGAGTCGGTAACGCTCGAGCATAATTCACACGATCAAGACCTAAAACAATACGCTATCATGCTTTATATGGATTGTTTGAAAAGTACGAAATCTCACTCATGAAATGAGCATAATACCAAAATCAGAAGAAGTTCTTAATTTATAATTGAACGCCAGGAATTAAACTGTGGTCGAGATGACTCTATTTCCTTACACCAGTCTTTTCAAATCATTGAACGTCACAGAGTCATGACATAGTTATATATTCTGAGTTTAGCTTTCATAATCTGAAATTAACAATTTTAAAGCAAAATACATGCAGTTGTAGGATGCGCCTGTCTAGTCCTAGGTACATTTGAACATACATAAAAAAAATCTCCCGTTCTTGGTGTTGCAATATTGGCTTCAGTAAGACAACATGTCTATCCCCTATCACGCAATATATCACCCAGAGTTTTATAACAAGTCATTTCAATGTGCAATCCACCAAACATGATGATACACCTATATTTTCCTTACAAATCAGGCCATTCCCACTGAATTTGCTTAGGCATTTCCAAAAGTGGCTGATCTGCAGTTACATTTGATGTTTCTCCAGATTAACTACATCTTCGCCTTAACCATCGAATACCTGAGAATTGCCTGGTAGTGCATAGAAATCGTTCTTTAAATAGTTTGCACATGCGCAAAAGTGTGAAACACATGTGTATCATAAAATTGAAAAATGTTATTAAACCAATTCATAATATCATTAGAAATCCAAAATCACTAAATATATAGTAAATAGTTCATATGTTTTTGAAAGAATTTTGTTAAATTTCGCGCATGCGCAAATACTGGATATGTCAAATATTCATTTTTAATAGATATGTGATGTAAGGAAGGTAGCCACCAAGACTGGTAATTGGTTTTTACTAAAAGAAGTTCAAAGAAAAGTTTTCCAGAAAATCAGTATTTTCAAACTAAAGAAAACAGCCATTTTAGAAAACGGCCGTGGCCATCTTGAAAAATTCTTTTTTTAATGGCCAGCAGTTATTTCTTACAAAGTATATAATAATGATGCTTTGTGGTAATTTTCATGCTTGTATCATCATTTGCACAATTCCCTCGATTTTGCATGCTAATATCTTCCACTAATATGCATAATCGAAATAACATTGAATCAGAGAAGAGTATAATGTTTTCATGTATTCAAAACTAAGGCCGTGTTCACACCAAACGCCGTGTACAGTAAACATATTTACATTTGTTTTAATGTAATGTACACTAGTTTCACATTAAATTTGTTCACATCTATACACCTTGTTTAGCTACCTGTACATAAGATTTGTTCGCACTTGTAAACTGTATGTCATTTAAATGTTCATTACGTAGAACCGAATTCATTTTTTCAAACAACTTTTCTAGCAGTTAGGGAACGAATGGATTTTTCGACAATTTGATTAAAAAAAAATATGGGTCATACAGATGATTAGAATGAACAAATATTCTGAATCAAAAGTTTCCCAATATATATAGTATAGTGTTAAATATTGAATTGGTACCATCGAAAAAAAAAACTAAATCTTTTTTTTTATTTCGAATTTTATTTTAACGGATCTAACGAGATACTACACAAACAAACAATTAACCTTACCCTTTTTCAGTAATGCATTTACGAGTGAATCGGTGTTTGAGTTAAGACCACTGGCAAATATTTCTGTCAGTGTGTACGTCCAATCGATTCGGGAAGACAATTTCAAATGAATTATGTGTTCGGCAATGATGATGGATGAGTCCTAATATTGGGTTATAAAGGCCACATAAAGTGTTTTTATAACAAATAAATATATCAAGTTTAGACAAATATTTCTGTAAAGAAATTTATTAATAAGTGTTATAAGTATCAATTTTATATAAAAATCGTTTCATTTTTAAATATACATGAGAAAATTAAAGTTCTGAATGCCTAGTTTTGTGTACACTTAACCTACACAAGGCATACAACGACTATCGACTGACTGCATGTAGACAAAACATGATTTAAACTACATGTAAACATTGAGTTTTATCAATTGGAACGTAATTATGTTTAGTTTATGTGTGTGTTACACTAACACAACACCGAGTTTAGGTCAATGTGAACACGGCCTAGCATACTCCGTTTTTGTTTACAACTGTTTGCCTTTGATGAACTATTCCCACTCTAGAATTGACAATCAAATTATCATTCAGTAACTGATCAATTATTATGCCAAAACATTTTACAATATATGTTAATTCAACATTTATACCAATAGAGGTCGTTCATTTAAAAACGTATTAACCGTATCGTATACGTTGACGTATCCGCATCTGCAGATTTATCAAAAACTAGTAGGTGATCCCGAGCTTAAGAACAATCAAAATTTGCAAAAGTGGTGTTTTGAAAAAATAATAATTAGGAGGTCTATCAATTACTTTTACATACAATTAAAAGGGAGCCAATGTAGGGCAGGTACACGAATATCGTATCCTTTAATAATCTAGTTAAAAAATATTTCAAGAACACACACAAAAAAACAAATGTACTACTTATATATACATGTAACATGTATAAGGAACTTTGAATATTGTTCAAGTGCTATGTTATCATAAGAGGTAATAGAAACACGAGTTACATTCAGATGTCATATAAATATAGATTCAACCACTGCATCGAGTGTAATACGATATTTATCCACCCGAGACAGTTAAATTTTCAAATTTAAAACGCGAGGTTTGCCCGAGCGTTTTAAATATTTAAAATTTAACTGTCAAGAGTGGATAAATATTTGTATTACACGGGATTTGGTGGTAGAATCTGTTTCTCTAATGATTTTCTAACCTTATGCAGGCAAAATTATACCTTCTTTTTCAATGATCTACAAAAAGATGTGTTCTCTCTATGTGACGTCAACAGGCATGGTCGCCTTTATTCATGCAGTCACAATAGGAATTTCAGAGGAAAGCAAGAAAATTCGACGTCATAATCGGATTTTAACCAATGAAGTACTGAGAACAAACGAACCACACATTGATTAATTTTTTTTATGCAATGGGTGCAGAAAGGGATAAATTGAGGAAGAATTAGAGAAATACATGCACATTTGATAATAAAAACAGTACTGAGTATCACTCTTTTTGTCAAATTACAATTTTGGTTCTACGTGAGCACAAGTTTAAGTTAGCACACAAATAAACGATTTTACGGTATTCACTCCTTTCATGCCTGTAAACTGTTCCAACTATCCGAAATATCTTTAAAAGTCAGATTAAATGTTCTACAAAAACTCGATGTTTCCTAATTGTTCTGTTAATTTTTGCATTAGAAATTAATCAGTTGCTCATTTGCAATATTGAAAGTAAATAAAATTAAAGCTCGAGATCACATACTGTTTTTTTTTATAAATCTGCAGATGCGGATACGTCAACGTAAATGATACGGTTGATACGTCTTTAAATGACCGACCTCTATTAGAAGTGGGACATTTAAAGACGTATCGTAAACGTATATGGTTTATCATTCAATTGATTATTCACGTGCTTAAACAGTAATCGAGAAAAGGTAAAAGAGATGGGGAAAAGGAAACGGCGATGCACATTTTTGTTCTCTTTCATATTTAATATATAAATTGTTCGTTTAATAATGTTGAATTATTGTTTTATTTATACATTATTTGTGTTTACATACTTGTTACTTGTATGTCAAAATCTGGGATTAATTATGTGTATTGCCCTAATAGTGATGTTTCTACTTACAGTACTTATAATACAATTATGAAATCATTGCATACATTTACACACATAGAACAATCACGTGTCAATGTATATACTTGTATATATAATGAAACTTGATATTTAAGGTTTATGACCCCTTCTGTAGCTATTTTTGTACGAATTTTTCAAACTTCAATTGTATCAAAACTACAGATATAATGGATAATATAGAGATATGCCATTTGGGAAAACTTGATGAAAAGTATTATTATTTACTGTTTCGTTGCATTTAATAGAAAACGAGTACTTTGCGGCAAATAAACCAAGATTTCTATAGAAAATCCACAGCCTTTAATACAGATATTTTTGTTATAAAACTTGAAACATAGATTACTCACTTGCTTTTCTATGATGTGCTAGTGTTTATTTTTACAAAAAGTTCTAACCAACCTGTAAATTCCAAAATACCTCGTGCTGAGTCACTAAAGTCGAGCGCACCCTAACCGGTGTGCTTGATTTGGTCCATATTTTCATTTGTTTTAACCATGTTACAATAAATCAATGCCAGCACTGCATTCAATAATGATATATCTATCAGTCATCAAATTGTCAAATATTAGAGTACAGGGATAAAGGCTGTGGATTTTCTATAAAATTTCCATATGTTTAGGATTGAATGAGTACAGACAAACCTGCGCATCTGTAAAAATATTAAGGCATAGCATGCCCTAGATAAATACATTTCAAATATATTTCATGCTTTAGAAAAATAAAGACAGGATTTTGCAATGCACTTTTTTTCATTCCTCCAGAAGGTGCCAAAATAAACTAAGTTGGGAACAGGTTTGAGAACTTCCAAACAGGTAATAATTGAAGTGAGCGTATTGATTGACATGGACAATAGATGGACAATAGATACCTGACAATAATTGGTAATTTCAACTGTGTACCTGAGTAAACCATATCAAGGGAAACTCAACTGTTTTTTAATTTCATTATCTTCTGCAGGGTCGAGGAAAACTGCACGGCAAAATCCAGTTATGAATTTTCTAAATCATACCATGCATTTGAATTCTGTTTATCTAGGGCATGCAATGCCTTAAAACTTTTCCAGATGCACAGGTTTGTCTGTATTCAGAGTAAATTTTGCGATGAAAATGCGGCCCTTTTAGCCAAAGGGTCCACATAAACTTTAAATTATTAGTACTACCCAGGCGTGAATTTGAATTATAAAACAAGTAAAGTTAACGTTAACACTATGCATAGGGTACACGTACTTTAAATTTGCTAATAAAAGGGAATTGAATACTCCACATCATATGAGTCGAATAGATTACTGATTCCAGTAATAACAAATTTATAAAATAGCAGGCAATCTTTTTCAAATATGTAGCGAAGTACACCTTCTAGGGTGCACTCGACTTTAGTGACTTAATACGAGTTTTGTTTTTGAATATAGTTTTTAATGACCTTTTTGTTAACAATAATCGCTTTAAGAAGTGAGTAAACTATGTTTAAAATTTTATAACAATCTCTTTATTCAAGTTTGTATATTTTGACTATATTTGCCACAAAGTCCCGATTTTCTGAACGACGTTTCCCATGTATATATGCACAATATTGCAAATCTCTATTGTACCTTTACTGTTTTAATTTTATTGTGCAATTTCGCAATACACATGGCTACAGAAGGACTCATTAATTTAAATTCACGACGGAATGTGATGATGGTTCGAATATCGAATTTTAGATACAAACGGGTATTCACAAATTGAAAACTATCTGGCATGTTATAAAAAGATTGTATCAATGACAGAAAGATATCTAAGATAGAAAAACACATATTTGAACATGAAAATGATCTATTTAAAAATAACACATAGATTTTTTCTCAGATACCACAACGTATCAGAAACGGATACGATACGTCTTTAAATGTCCCACTTCTACTACAAGTTTTAACAAAATCTGCCAGTATTCTAGACTGCAGTTAATTCGATTTTCACCGGGACCAAGAAAATTACTTTCCGCCTTTCCTGATGAAAGATAACCAAAGGTTCTATATTGGAAAATAAAATTGCAGTATCATATACCAAACTTTTCAATTTGAGTAAATATACGGTTTTAACATCATTTACATACACAAAAACAGTAGAAAGCCTTGTAGCTGCCAAGAGGAACACTGTATATAACATTGCAAACTTCTGAAAATATCAAAGGAATTGCTTGGTTAAGACTAATTATAACTAAATACAGAAAAGTTCTTCGTTAGTATAACTTGTACTGTGTACAGGAAGTTTTACTCGGAGTAAAGACATGATGCATATGTCAAATGGGTGTAAAAAGTCTTTGAACAAAACTGGCATTATTAATTACCAATTAAATCAAAATTTTGGCATTAAACAAGAATTATCTCGCGATATTTGACATTTTTTACTTTCACTATATGATGACCACCAGTGGTAGTTGTCATGACGTGCAACTCTCAGTTTTGCTAGTTTTGTGGTTAAATAATTTGTTTTATTTAGCCAGTTAATTTTGTAAATATTTTTTCGAAGGATTACGTTTGTGTCGGTTGTTCAACGTTTTACTTTTTCTTGCATAGGTTTTTTTTTATGATTATATTGCATGTATATAAGCTCATCATATAAATTTAATATGTGCACCAAACACGAGTTAAAGAATCAAATCGAACGTTTGTGTTTTATACCCGAAATATAGGACATCAAATATATGTTATGGTTTTCCATGTTATTTTTCCCACAATCCAGGTATTTCGAAGTTGAAGTGGCAAAAGGTTTTCCAAGCAAATCTTTTAAGCGAATCAACATTTTGTTTTGTCAAGCATGCATGTTCAGTTTAATAAGCATCATTCAAATTTGAAATTAGATAAATGAAAAAGGTCATTTAATGGGATTCGTAAATTTGTTAATTGCGTAATGTGTACCTCATTTATTATTTGTTGATTCGATTGCTACTGAGAAAAATGTAAGTGAATGCTGGTGAAGACCTATGTAAAGAAGGCAAACATCTAGCAGCAAGGAATAACATAAGTTAAGTCAACCTATAAAAGGGATTATTTTTATAAGAACTTTCAATATGTTACTGTTATACTCTTTTCTTTTCTTTTTTTATTCAGAAAACTGATGATATCTATAAACACAGAAAAGGTTAGGACGAACAACATCATATCTCACTAATTTAATACAAATCAACCAGAATCAATCGAGATTATTATAACAGCAAGTTTGAGCAACAGATCCCATTATACCTAGCTCTTAATTTTCTTTGTAGAATTAATACGGATTCAGCCATACCATGTGTTGACTAAAGCAGCTTTGTATGTTCTTACATTCGTGCATCACAAAATAAGTACAATGGTAGATTACAAATCTATTCTTATAAAAAAACATAACATCGGACTGCCGTACTACATTATTCATTTATTCAAAGTACGACCCCGTATGTTTTTTATCGAGTTTATCGAAGATTTTGCTACCAGGAGAATCTTACTTGCATCGAAGTGAAGATGGATTCAAATTTAAGATCAAAACCAAATCCAACAAAAGTAGTAAAACAGTCGTCGATGTAAGAAAATATATTAAGGATCTCCACTTTACCATTTGTAATGAAGAAGAGGTGAGAGAAATTGATTTAGAAGACAATGCATTGGACAAAACTCTGTGTATACGAAAACTAAACGTTTTAAAAGAAGCATCACTAGACCAGGGACTAAATCTTTTTGAAATACTCAAACTTAACTTTGGGGAAATTAGAAAGTTAAAAGAAAAAGAGGAACAAGATAAAGAAATTAAAAAAGCTTTCCACAGAGAAATCCGGCGTTGGTATACAGATATCGCGGGAGAACTTGGTGATAATGACATGGCAAATGAAGTATTAGTTGCGTACGATATCCTACGGAGTCACGAAAAAAGAGCTGAATATCACAACAAAGCGGATTACAGCAAAGGATGGCTTTCGAAATCAAGATGGAAATCAATTTTTTTTACAGAATATGCGACCCTTGAACAAGAACAAAAATATAAAAGACGATTGTTGATGATGTTAGCGTCAACTGTTTTTGTTATAGCTGGGTCGACCTTAACTATTTTCACCGCTGGGGCCGCAGCACCTGTTGTAGGTATTTGTGGGGCTTTAGGGGCAGGTTGTCTCGGGGGAGGTGTACAATGTTTCTTAAGAACCATTAACCGTAAGAGTATTGAAGAAGGATGTGACGTCAAGGACTATTTAAAAAGCTTCGGTCTCGGATTTGTTGCCGGAGCAGTAGCAGGTGGAGCTGGTGTTGGAATTTTAGATGGAATTGTTGGCATAGGTAGCGCTGCTATAACAGTGTCTTCTACAACAGTAGAACAATTTATAGCTGTGAGTGCAAGCTCAGCTGCTGTTGGAGGGATTGCATTTTCTTTAGCTGCCGACGCTGAAACGAAAATCGTTGATGGTATTGATGTCACATGGAAGCAATTTGTTTACCATGCCTTAGTAGGCGCTATTATTGGTGGCATTACTGGTTCAGCCATAGGGGCAGTTTCTGGGGTGAAGTAGTGTTGGTTTCAGGTAGGCGGAGATTTGGTTTGTCGTTGGCTAAATCTGTTGCAAAGGGTGTCATAAATAAAATATCGGTGTCTTTTCTTGAGGATTTGGCTGGTTATGCTGAGGAAATAGCCGACGATGAACGGGAAAATCGACCAGCTGGTGAACATTTGAAAGGAAGTGTAATGAAGTGTGCAGCAAAAATTACAGGTAATATGGCTTTAAGTCTTTTATTGACTACAGTCACCCACGTAAAAAATGAAATCAAAATCCTTATTGAAGAAAGTAAGGATGAAAGTAACGATGAAAGTAACGATTCAGATGAAACAAAATTTAAGAAAAAGCAGGATCAACGACAAAAGGACAGATTTGATTTATACAAAAAACAAAAATTAACGCATTCTGAATCTAATGTGAAGGCAACATACACCCCACTTGAGAAACAAGGAGAACAGGAAAGTTTTGGTCAAACGACGCATCCTGTTATAGATATAGAACATATTGAAGTAACAAGAGCACGATTCATATATATATCAAAAGGACTGTGGATGTCAAAAAATGATCATAGAATATACAGAAAATCATGGCGAGCAAAAGAAACAAACAACAAATAGTGGAAGTGCTATAGAAATACCTTTAGATGCGAGAAATGTTAGAGTATCTTTTGAAGTGATGCGATTTATAAAAACGTGGTGTAAAGTCAAAAAATGGGATCGATTTGAAAAAAAATGGTATGGTGAGCCTCATATATTTAAGTATGAAAAGTCACCCGAAGAGAGAAGATATACTATTGATGGGTCACTCTATTTTGAAGGTGTCATTAACATCACAAACGAAAGATTTGATGATGTAAAGGATTTATGAGATATCCAGAATGGTATTTCTACGGAATCGTCACAAGATCTTCACCTCAAAAAAAGGGATTCCAATATGAACACATACCAACAATGTTATAATATCATGATTTATCTTGTATGAAGGTCAATATCAAAATGTTCATATTCAAAGTTATTTGCAAATGGCTACTATACAGAACAATAATAAAATGATTCATATCAATAAGACTAAAGATGATGTTGTATGACTGCAATTAAGACAAATATCCATAAGGGTACATTAACTTAAGGGGATTTAAGCAATTATAGTTCAACTTAAGGCCATAAACAAAAAGAAAAAAAAACCCGTTTCATATAGTTATAGACGTAAAAGGCATCGGAATGGCAAAACAACTAAAGCTATTCAAACAAATAAATCCAACAGACCGCTCATATTTCAGAAATAAATAAGGCATGATTTAGAGCTTACATGCCTCTGTTCATAATTTAATGTAACACATGTTTTGATGAAATGTTTGCAAAACCACCAAATTAATACAAAAGTTTATAAAGACTCAACAACGAATATTTGAAACGCAAGTTTACATAAGAACTGAAACAGTTATTGAGCTATATGCTAAGACGGACCTAAAATTAAAAGCAAAATTAATCTGAGGACAACCTTACCGTAAGGAGCGGAAACCTCAGTTTCGTTAATATTCTAATTGAATTCTGAAATATGAAATGTACTGCCATTTTTATAGTCTACGACTTGACGCAATAGCTGATTATGGAACGCCAACACTGTCTTATTATGCCAATTTTTCATTATATGTTGTGCATTTACCTTTATATGATGTGCACTTGTCATCATATGATGTGCAAACACCTTTATATGATGTGCAAATATCCTTATATGATGTGCAAACATCATTATATGATGTGCAAACATCATTATATGATGTGCAAACATCATTATATGATGTGCAAACATCTTTATATGATGTGCAAACATCATTATATGATGTGCAAACATACTTATATGATGCGCATATATACTTATATGATAGGCAAATATACTTATATGATGTGCAAATGTACTTATATGATGTGCAAACATTCTTATATGATGTGAAAATATACTTATATTATGTTGAAAGCTCCTTATATGATGTGCAAATATACTTATATGCTGTGCAAATATACTTATATGATATGTACATATCATTATATGATGTGCAGTTTCCCTTATATTATGTGCAAACAACTTTGTATGATGTGCTTGTGTCATTATATTATGTGCTTGTAATCTTATATTATGTGCTTGTAATCTTATATTATGTGGTTTTATTTACTTCATTATATGATGTCGAAACGTCATTATATGATGTGCTTTCATCGTCGTTATGGTCAATGAACATGATTACGATTAGAATGATTACTGTCTACGTCATTACTGATTCCGATCTGCTTCTGCGGAGTTACCGTTACTAATAATTAGGATCAAATCTGTAGCTACCGTTTAGAAAATGGTTGAGACTTGAGATAAACCTTGTCATGTTAGTACCTCGTTTTAAGATGCAAAAAATCACATCTGATATTGTTGAAAAATTGTAAAAATATATATGAATTGCAAAGTTTTGTTTAAATCGACGGGTCTTTAATAATAAACATATTCATACGAAGTCTACAATACGGTTAAGGTTATTAAATTTAATAAATAATATTTTTATGTCATGCTCTATGAACGTTTTAACGAGGGAAGGCATTATATTTGTCAATTTCAGTATACTTAACGTTAGCATTTTTTCTATATTTTTAAACGATAATACACGAAGTTTAGTATTGTCATTTATGTAACTTAAATATTGCCTTTCTGGCCATTTTAGCTGTTGGAGTTTCTCTTTGTATATTCTCAAGATAGACACAAACAATTGGGAAAAAACCGGACTCTGGTAGAGTAATGGTTCATATAAGGAACCGGTCATTTGAAACCAAAAAAAAAAGAGGGGATAGGAAAAAATAAAGGGGGCCTTTCATTTTATCATTTTTGGAATGGAAAAGTGACATTCAATTTTATATAGTTATAAATTTGCCGCGGTATAATGTTATGGCGAATTCTTCGTCAACCGTAGGCATCAATCTTTACGCCTCGTTTCGCTCACCTGAATTGTTAAAACCTGAAAATTTAGTTTCAAAAATTACTTCTAGCAGAGAATTTTTTATCTGTAGCTATTATTGAATGAAGGCGTGGTAAAAATTAATGAAACCACAAACGGCAAATCCAAACTAAGTTCCCTGAAGTCGCAAACAATTTTCATACTTCAGTACTTTGATTATATATGTTCTTGTCAATACCTTGCAAGAAAAGGTTTCTCTATTATTAGTTATCAAGATAATAGCCAATAAGACAACAAAACTCTGAAAAGCCAAAATTGCCCAAAAAGAACCTTTACTATAGAGTAAAATTCAGACACATTGCACTATTTGTTTTTTTTAAATCTATTATGTTTCCAGGATAAACGCAAAAAATTAAAAGCCGCTGCCGTAAATCTTCACTTTGAAAAATTCAAAACACCACTCTCTATCTGTAAGAGAACAACAGGTCTCAGTAAATAATAAATAAATGCAGTGTTTTAAGTTCATTTAGACACCAGATTAAAAACGCTCAATTCTCCGGTTTTTTTGGATTGATACACACATTCATGAATTTGAAGGCTGAAATTTCATTGGCTGATGTAATATATACAAGGACAGAAAATAAAATGACGTGTTGTCAGATCTCAGTTACCCAAAGCTTAAACAGATGATCTGTACATTATATATTAATAAATAAATGTGGTAGACACCGACTCTAGTTTGAGGGAAGGAGCACGTGTATTCCTTGTTCGAAATTAATAAAAAAAAAAACAACACAAAAAACACAAAAAAACATGGTTTATTTTTTTTTTAAGTTTCATCATTGTTTTATTTTTTCCTCATTTTAAATGGAAACAAACTATTTCGCTTCCCTTCTGAAATAGATAAAATCTCTATCCAGAAATTTAGAATCAAACATTTACAAAACAACTTCCTCCCCCCCCCTTTTTCGTCGTAGCATGTTCGCCTTGAGTGAGAGAGGTCGTGGGTTCGAACCCTGGCCGGGTCAAAACCAAAGACTTGAAAATTCATATTTACATGCTGCTTCCCAGTTAATTATATAAGCACGCGGGATTAAGGATTAAGAGCAAAAGCTGGTCGGCTCGGAATCAGAAAAATGTGTCCGGGTAAGGTGATATAATGTCTTCCTTCGGAATGCTACCTTTTGAACTAGCATGTTAAAAAATCCGGCTCAGGGTGTCGGTCTAGTACAAAACAGGGTATTCATATCACATTAACATGTTCTTGTACGAATATGCATATATCAATTTGCCGCTGGACCTCAGGAATCCACCCATAATCATCTATAGTTGAAACTGTGAAATATATGCACAAAACATGATAAATGTAATGCACCGAGTTCAGCTTCATTCCATATATCCTTTAATCCATTTCGGGTGAAAGTGATAATCGCTCGGTTTTCGAGTGGTTACATTGTCATTTCGGGGCCTTTTATAGCTGAATATGCGGTATGGGCTTTGATCATTGTTGAAGGCCGTACGGTGACCTATAATTGTTAATTTCTGTGTTATTTTAGACCTCTTGTGGAGAGTTGTCTCTTTAGCAGTCATACCATATCTTCTTTTTTATAAGTAGTCGAACTGCTGTATCACTAGCATGTCAACACTTAGGTGTGCGATTTCAAATTCCGCACGTGGCAGTTAAGCTCGATTCCAATCTTAATTGACCAGAATTGTCTGTTTTCCCAAACGAAGGTCAGGGGGTCTCTCCGGGCACTTCGGCTTTTCCACCAATATAAACTCACCGCCACGAAATAGCATGAAAGTGTTGAAAGTGGCGCTAAATAACAGTCAATCAATAATCCATACCGGTATGTTTATAGCCTCTAAATCTATATATTTGGTCTCACAAAGTCAATGTATGACATCAGTATACAGAGATAAAAAAAATAACTATTTACAGTATATACAAAACAAGAGAGAGAGGTTTCAAAATTACTAAGCCAGCTCAGGAGGACAAACGCACGTGTTTATATAATTTTTTTTTATAAACGAACAAGCTGAAGTTGACATTTTACAGAAATCTTATACATCCTTCCTGTTTTCATGTTTTCGTACATGGCTATCGGATAAAAAAAATTTGTCATATTAAAATTCCCGTTTTAGTAACAACAATTCCCAAATAGTTATATTGTTTTATCATCTTAATGTTAGTATCACTGTAAGAAAATCTGAGATTTTTTGGCTTCCGTCCAAAAAAAACCCACAAAGACTTTAATTTTGTCAACTTTCCTTTCAAGTTCCAAGCCTTACAATAATCGTGGAAAGCATTGAGTTGAATCTGCAGGTCCTGTGCTGTTTCAGCCAACAACACCGTGCCATCTGCAAACAATATAACAAAACACTTAAGATATATTTCTAATTCTCTTTCCAGATCTTCTGGTATGGTTCTGTTAGTCCTATAATATTTTTAGTCACTAAGAAATTAATTTAGTCAATCAAAAGTAAATAAAATAGGAAAGGTTATAAGTTTTCTCCTTGTCTAACACCATTGTCACAAGCAAGCAAAGTATTCCAAATTATAATTACTACCGTGTATCATCGGTACAGCGGATATAGCTTTATAGGTACTTCGAAGCGTGAAAAACTATATACTGTACATTCATTTAACTATGCACCGTACAGAAGGATTCATTTGGTCAGCTATACACAACGCTTCTTGTCGGAATAAAATATCGAAAAATAAATAATGTACAAAATATTTCAATGCCAATTATTGAAACAGCTATACTTATTACGCACAAACAGTGGCCTTCTATCAGAAAAAGAGTTGCAATGAATATCGAATCATAACGGATGAGACAAGCGCCAACTTCTTTGACAAGTATTTGCACATGTTTTTAGTAAGGGTTCTTGTTTTGGGCAAATAATGAGACTTCTCTAATCACCACCCTACGACCAAATCATTTCTTTAAACAACAAATATGTTTAAATTGAATTACACATTGATATAATGTAAACAAAACAAAGATTTTCGTACCGTGTCAGACGAAAAATCGATCACGACCCCTTGGTTAGTACCTATATCCGCTGTACCGATGATACACGGAGATGCCAGCCAGTGGGCAAGTGTTGATACAAAGAGTGATGACACAGTAATAAGGTTGACACAGTAATGACAAAGTTATTCCTTTTTATTCTATTTTTTAAGGAGACGAAAAAGAGGAACAAAATGCAAAAGACGGGCGTCACCCCATTCATCTCGGTTGGAAAATAAAAATATTAAATACCCTAAATTGGAAAAAGTGTGGCAAAGTGTGATTTTCAGTATTTTTTTCCCCTTTTAACTCAATAACTGTATCGTCTACGTAAAATCCGTTGCCATTACCACAATGGGGAAAATCCGATGTAATCGGACGAAAAATTAAATCTTAAACACTTCATCAGGAATCAACCCCTTGTATCTCAGAAATCGTTGACGCTACTCCAAATCTGTTGACATACTAGTACTCATGTTTCAGAATGTTATTAGCAATTAAAAAATCTCCATTAAAATAAATTGAAAATAAACAATCTGTATATGCCAATATGTGCTCATTCTCAATTTTATCATTGTTGAAGACCGTATGGTGACCTATAGTTATTAATTTCTGTGTCATTTGGTCTGTTGTGGAGAGTTGTCTCATTAGCAAAGATACCACTTTTTCTTTTTTTTTTATAATTACCCACATAGCCATTGCGCATTTCGCGGGCACTACGTCGACTAAGCTTTCAATCTCCGAAATTAAGTATTTTCTCACATAATTGGCGTTTTCTGTGGAAAAAAGATTGGTTCAAAGACAAATTAAATGTAAAAAACACTACATGTAAACGTCATATCACAAATATTACTTGGTATGGTTTTAGAGAAGTTGCGGCTCGATGAAATCGGTCTCTTCCTTTAGTGGCATAGATTATATGATATACTAGATTTAATATCATTGTACATATTCAATACTACATTATACATCTTACCATTTACAGATTAATATTATTCAATAACATTTTATAAAACAAACCATCTCGCCATATTATGCATCAGTAGATAATTTTATAGCTATTGTTATGAAATATTTTTGAAACAGACTGTGATTTCAATGGTGTCTTTTGCAATGAATAGAAATAAGCAGATGTGGTATGAGAGCCACTGAGACAACTCTTCGTCCAAGTCATAATCTGTTAGAGGCAACAATTATATACCTGTACCAAGTCATGAATATGAAAGTTGCTATCCATTTGTTTGATGTGTTTGGACTTTTGATTTTGCCTTTTGAATTTGGACTTTCCTTTTTGAATTTTCCTCGGAGTTCAGTATTTTGTGTTTTTACTTTTTATAGGTCATATTACGACCTTCAACACGGAGACTATGCTTAAACCGAATAGCAAGCTATAAAAGGCTCTTACATTTATTATCATTTTCTCCACAGCCGGGAATTTCTTCAACTAGCTCCTGTATTAACTAATCTTAATCTTCAACCGAAATGTTTGAAACGTTGATTTTGTTAAATTGCTTTGTCTCATTTTCCCTATAAATTGCACTTTCGCTAGCGATAGATACATATTTGAGCCGGGTTAATAGTTTACAGAAGCAGATCGGAATCAGTTATGACGTAGACAGTAATCATTCTAATCGTAATCATGTTCATTGACCATAACGACGATGAAAGCACATCATATAAATGATGTTTCGACATCATATAATGAAGTAAACCTAACCACACAAGATAAGATTATAAGCACATAATATAATGACACAACCACATCATATAAAGATGTTTGCACGTAATATGAGGAAAACTGCACATCATATAAGGATATGTACACACCATATAAGGATCTTTGCACATAATATAAGTTCATTTGCACATAATATAAGTTCATTTGCACATCATATAATAATGTTTGCACATCATATAATAATGTTTGCACATCATATAAGAATGTTTGCACATCATATAAGTATATATGCACATCATATAAATATACTTGCACATAATATAAGTATATATGCACATCATATAAGTATGTTTGCACATAATATAATGATGTTTGCACATCATATAAGGATATTTGCACTTCATATAAGGATATTTGCACATCATATAAAGATATTTGCACATCATATAAAGGTGTTTGCACATCATATAATGACAAGTGCACATCATATAATGACAAGTGCACATCATATAAAGGTAAAAGCACATCATATAAAGGTAAATGCACATTATATAAAAAAAATGGTCATAACAAGACAGTGTTGGCGTTCCATAGCTGATGGCTAATTGACTTTTATATAATCCTAAGAAATCGATCCATATAATAGCCAATGATAATGTACATTTCTCAACTCTCTGACTTGACCGAATGTGAAATTTTGAAAATTAAGATTTTCATGACCAAGTATTGGTAAGACTGTTACCAGTATTAACAACACAGAAATTTATAAGCACTTAGATATGACACAACAGCAACATGCAATTTATGAAATGATCTATTCATATGTCTTATTGTTATAAGCAAGATGTGATAGAGGTCTCTGTACGTTAAAAAATAGGTAGAATGCAGCAAAATGATTTTATCTTGTTACAAACAATTAGTATGACCTACAGATTTAAACCAAAAATTATTTTGCAAAGTGCGAAATCCATGAAAACAATTTTTGGGGTAGATCAAATCTAAAATTTGAATATATTCTACACTATTTTATAAATTGTACGTTATGTCAAATATATCAGTTTTTGACAATTCTATGACGGTACATATAAGCGGAAGGACGGTTGTTGTATTTGTTAAATCATAATCTGATACATGCATATACAATGTATACATATATCATCAGTTACTGTAAATTATGAAATTATTGCGTGCATTAATTATTGCTTTTTTTTATCATTTAAGACTTAAATGCGATTAATTTTTTTACGAATTGAGAAAAATCCTGTTAAATTCATATAAAATATTTCAAAATGCAAGTTCAGACTATAGCGTTTACGACTCTGTTGCATTTATAAACTTCGCATTTTTTTTCTGAATTTACAGTACATGGTGTGTAATTGACCTAATACGATATATATGGGGTCAGTAAATTCCATATGGGGATTCTAGCTTCACTCTCACCCTATATGGAATTTAATGACCCATATATATCGTGTTAGGTAACTAGCAAACCGTGCAACGAATTTATCGTACTAACTGTCTTCAAATGTGATATTTAGGCTTTTGGCCTATCAAACTGATTAAGTCTCAATACTTATTTTTAACATGTTTTAAAACCTACTTCTATTTGT
This sequence comes from Mytilus edulis, assembly GCF_963676685.1. Taxonomy (NCBI): domain Eukaryota; kingdom Metazoa; phylum Mollusca; class Bivalvia; order Mytilida; family Mytilidae; genus Mytilus; species Mytilus edulis. The sequence goes on along the minus strand of NC_092355.1, from coordinate 21,232,827 downwards.
CTATACACAAAACGAATGCCAAAAATAATAACATGTTAGCTTTAAATGTGTTTTATGAATGTTTTTCAATCGTTTATTTTCAGTTTCGTAGTCTGTTTAAATCTTTCATAATTCTTTTCTTTTTAGTTTTGAAAGGGATGTAACTCCTTACTTACGAAATATGGTTGCTAACGCTATGAGGTATATCACCATGTATTGTTTAGGGCACCCTATACCAAGTATATATAAACAGGACGTATATAGATTGAAATATACTCTCATTATCAGTAAATAACATACTTCCCTGAAAGCATTGTTATGGTTAATGTGAAATATCTTGTTATCTGACTACCTCTGATTTACATAGATATGAGTGTAACAGCAAGTTTGTATAAAATGTGATCAAAATATGATTATAATTATATTGTGTTCACAGTGTATGTTTAACGTGGTAATGCTTGTTGAGAAATATAAAGAAACAGTGTAGAATCCATAATTTCTGACAAAAAGTAATTTTTTTTTTTTTATTAATTTTTCGAGGAAGGTGGAAAATAAAAAATAAAACAGGAAATAAATAGCTACTAAAAGAAAATGTTATTTCCAGATTATATAATTAATTGTTGATTTTTGTCACACTAGAATAATTTATGTCAGTTCCAAATTTTAAATGGAAAGGAATCTGTTTTTTGAGTTTCGAAAATATACACCAACAACTAAACGGTCTAGACTTTCAGCTTTCAATAACCTTGGACGTTTTTATATGATATTACTAACTCTTTGCAGAAAATTCTTCGAACCATATTCTTGTTTATTACAACACTATGTTTATACTACCAAACATCTGATATGAAATCAAACGTGGAGAGTGGAGGCGACAACCAACCAATATACTTGTATATTATATATCTTATATGTGAACATGTATATACCAGTGTAGAAGTTGCTCATTCGATGTATTACTAATATCATTGTATCTTTTGGCAAAATGATTTACTTGTGATGTTTCATATTTGTATTATTTGTATTTATTTAAATGATAATTTAATCTGTTTCATGGTTCATTAACCAATGTAAAATAGTAAATAAAATTCATGTGCTAACAAAACTACAAACCTATGTATTAGAGTATTATATATTAACTCCGTGGAATAAAAAAAAATAATGTATTATTAATGTATAACTTTCTGAATGTTGTATACCCCGCTTTAAAAAAAAGTGGTAACATACTGTTTTACCTCTGTCTGTCTGTCCGTTCGTCAGTCATATATCTGTAAGTCCGTCCATCCGTCAGGCCATCCATAATTCTGTTTGTCCATACATCCGTCAGTCGTCCGTCACATGAACATTTTTCGTCATATGTTTCTCAAGAACTACACTACAAGGATTTTTAAAATTTTGTTTCAGTGTTTATATCAGTCAGCTTTAACGTGTAATTCGTTTTCAGATTCATCAATGAACAATTTCCTGTTTAACAAAATATTTTGGCGGGGGAAACATAAGTGAGCGGAAACTCGCAGTTTCATTAATTTTTTTTAATTGGTGGTAATGGATAAGTTTTCCCCATTTAGTATTTTCTCCTCTTTAAAATCAGACTCATAGCAAATTTAAGCAGCAGTAGTTCAATTAGTTTCTATTTGTATTTTATTGTCGTTTGTTTTATGTTGCACTTCAGTGTTTCTGTTTTTTCGTCGTTTTCCTCCTTTAGGTTCATGTGTTTATTTTTTTTCTCTCAATCGATTTATGACTGTCGAACAGCAGTTTACTACTGTTGCTTTTATTCAGAGAAGATAGATACGTATATTTAAAGATAAGAAGATATGATATGATTGCCAAAACAGACCAAATTAGACTTACGGTCATTAACGGCCTTCAACAATTATCAAAAACCAAACAGCAAAGTCAGCTATAAAAGACACCAAAATGACAAATGTGAAATATATATGAAAAATAAAAGCAACAAAGAGAAGAATGGAATTTAAACAATGTTTGATGTTCATATTAAGTATATGTATAAACTACAATATTCGTCAATAACGATACACACCTCAGGATTTTGAAGATTCGTTTCTAAAACGGTATCCTTCACAGTTGCTGGTCTAATAAAACCAGCGAAAACGTGTTCCAACAATATAAATAACTTTTGATCAGTCTAAAGCTTTGGAAAAGAATCATTCTTTTTACAGACTGTCAAAAAAACCAATTATCAATTGAAACACATTTCTCAATTTTTACAAACAGTGAGTTTATTAATGCGTTTTTATGTTCAAATTCTGAAAATTGAAGTTACAAAAATGAACTATAAAATAAGCGAAAATCGATTATATTTCTAGTTTGAACGGCGATCGAAACCAAACGACCGGGCATAGGTTAATCGGTAAATTATAGACGAGACGTATATACTAGTATTTAAGAATTCAAATCTAACTGACACCACTGATTGGATGTACACATATGAGTAACGAACATCTTTACTGTCAAAATAATGGGTGAAAGTACTTCTAAAAGAAAGATGTTTCATCGTGACGACTTGGATGTATATCTTCTCTATATAAAAAAAATATTAATTAAGGTATCCAGTATAGCATGTATAAAGATTGAAGGTTTCAGTATTCAGCTTTGCTATGATTTTCAATGTCTTTAGTGAGTCATTTTAAATAATAGTTTTCCATATACAATATTGTTTGAGACATTGTCTGTTGCATATTTTTGTGAATGGAAAATGAAAGAGTATTAACAAAAATAACAAAAGAAATATGTCACGTTCCTTACTTAATACAGCCATGTAAAAGCATCGTAGAATGCGCGTCTTAAATGCATATAAAATACAGATGGGGCCTCGGAGGTCGAGTGGTCTAAACATTTCAATTATTTAAATGCTAGCCTGTCAACTTAGCGATTATGAGTTTGAAACCCGCACGTGGCAGTTTTGTTTAAATTCAATTTTATTTCACTACGATTTTTAGTTTGTCCGCCGAAGGTCGGTTTGTCTCTCCGGTCACTCTTGTTTCCATAAACTAGCAGTCATGTTATAGAGAGAATGGCGTTAACTAGAAAATTTCTACTAATTGATCAATTATCCCTATGTTATCTAAAACAGTTTGCAAATAGACAATCTAACCTATATTGTCTGTTTGCTCTCAAATTGCTGTCAATATAATTGCATTTTATTCGACTTTCATACAAGTAAGAGGTTAAGCCAGCTATAAAACCAGGTTCAATCCAACATTTGCTACATAAGTAAATGCTTCTACCAAGCCAGGAATATGACCGCTGTTTTCCATTTGCTTTTGATTTTGTCAATTTATAAAGGACTTTCGTTATGAATTTTTCCAGCAGATTGACATTTTTTATATTTACCTTTTACTTAATGCTATTATTTACTCTTTGAAAAGTATTGAATTTGAATTGACAAAAGGTTCTTTAATTAACTGAATTGATAAAATGGGCATTAAAAACTAGTATTTACACTTCTGAGAACAGCCCGCTAATTTAGTGAAGATAGATAAAGGTAACAGTAGTATACCGCTGTTCAAAAGTCATAAATAGAATGAGAGAGAAAACGAATTCTGGTTACAAACTACAACCGCGAGAACACACAGCAATGTTAAATATAACACTAAAATGAAAAATTTACATGAAAAGACTAGAGTGCAAATAAATGCACGAACATTCGGTACAGAAAAATACACAAAAAAACCCAATACAATAGTACATTTCGACATGCTAATAGAAATTGACAATGGTGGTCAGTAGATAACAATTCTTTAAGACAAAACAGATGAATTCAGCTTCCCAATTGTAAACTTTCCATTCCATTGAGCAACGCCTGTATATGTAGTATGTATCTCCCAGTTGATACGCTTTTTCAAGGATTGTATTTCTTACCATGATTTCCTTGATAGACTGTTCCTGCTCACAAGGAAGATATTAAACCAAAAGTTCGTAGTGGTAAAGTTGAAATCAACTCTTCGTTTGCTGACGCCCTCAAGAGTTGTTTACTGTTATGGAATATACGTTTAACGGATGATAGCGGATATGTTCCTTATCTCGTAACTAAAATCCTGTCTTCTCTTCCGGAATGTGACCTACCGAATTAGACTTATTACTGGATTTTTTATAATATGAGTAACACGACGGATGCAACATGTGGAGCAGGATCTTCAGGTCAGCCAAATTCTTTATCGCTCAGTATTTAGTTTTCTATGGTGTGTTTTATGTACTATTGGTTAATGCTTCATTTTTTCCTCCTTAAATGCTGCCATGGCGTTGTTAATTCTTTTCGACTTATGAGTTTGAATGTCCCTGAAGTATATTTCGCTTATTCTAATAACGTTAATGGCACCCTTTCTGCTATGTATGTCTTTTCGGGAATATATATTACATTAATCAATATTCTACAATGAGGATGCATAGCTTCTATAGTAAAACAAGCGTTTTACGACACGTTACTATCTTGGTTTGTATTATAGAGATGCTTAGAATTTAGATACGGTTGTTAGAATTTACAATTAGTAGAAGAGACTCAACCACAATTAACACACACAGATGAACAAAGTAAATGAAATCGTGAAGACGGAACTACATTACTGTGTAACAAGCTGGTGGACATCAACAACAGACCAAGGACCTACTTATACAGCATTTGCATTATTAAAGCATTTGCTGGCGTATCCGTATCAACGTATCGTATAACACGTATATGAGTAAGGATAAATTAAGTCAAGTTGGTCCCGATGAAAATATTTAATTTTTATTTAGTTTTAAATGAGATCGGGGCTTAATCCTTCATTTATACAGATATGCTTGATACATTTACGTCGATCCGTCACGTAATCAGATACGTGAATAATGCAAATTCCTATAGAGCATTTGCATTATTCACGTATTTTCTGGTGTATCCGTATCGACGTATTCAGGTATTGTATAAAACGTATCCGAGGGAAGCATAAGTTAGGTAAAGTTTATCCCGATGAAGATATGTTATAATGCAGTACATACAATAACAAGAATTATTGTATATGAAAAAAGTCACATACATATTACTCTAAAAAATTTAATTAGATCTTCGGGCACCTAGAGCTGCACACACAAAACAACCTCACTTGATATTAAATATGCCTATAATGCCTGTACAACATTCCAACACCTCTAAAAATATGTAGAATACACAACTGATGTAAAACATGTTGTAGATTAGCCATTATTTTTAATGATAAAGAATATATAAATGAGACCCATACCCTTGTGTAGTAAGAACTTCAGTTAGCTGGAACTCTGGGGAAAACGTACAAGAAAGGGTGTAGATATAAAATGAGGTCGTAAAGCAACAACAATAACTTAAATGTGTCGCAATGAGTGACGGATACAGAATTTTGGAAAAGAAGGGTAGGGGCCCCTTCTAAACCCGACTCTGGCATAAACACACTGTTGTACATGAATACCGTTCTTGTCAATTTTTGAGGGAAAGGTGTTTTCGATTTAATCGTTGTATTGGAAAATATATCCTTATCACAGTTCTTCAATACGAAGCGTGTATGTTGCTGGTATTAATAGGAAACAAATGAATATTTAGTATTTTAGCTATTATACTAGTAATTCATCAACATTTGGTGCAAATTTTACCTCAGTTTTGTTTTAATTGAAATCGAGAAGAAATCTATATTTTATACAAAACTGCCCGATACGTATACGTCGATCCGTGCACGTATCCATTTACGTGAACAATACAAATGCTCTATACAAAGTCGACAGCATGCAAAATTCTTTAAAAAAATTGACAAAGCAACTAAAACTTACTATCGTATTTTGATTAGCAGTTCTGCTGTTGAAAATGTCCGAAACATTCAAAGATACTGCTGATAATCATGGTAATAAACTTCGGTCTTCCCTCATTGATTCTTTGAACTATTTTTTTATTTACAATTAGTCAAATCATAGAGGATTATAGCAATGCATCCATTCAGTTATCAGTTACACTGTTGTGGAATAAACAAATACCTACTGACATATCTTCCCTCTATTCTTTTTGGAACTCATAAATAAAATAAGGTACCAACAGGAGTTAAATAGTGCACCATTTGAGCAAGAATAAAGTGAATGTCACTGTGGTAGCTAATCTAGCTCAATAAACATTTCTATACTAGATCACTATCATCATGATCATTGAATATCATGTTAAATAAAAAAAAATCATTTTATACAAATTCAGCAAGCCACAATTGATTAAAAGAACCGGGAATGTTTAAACGAGATACCAACCCGATCAAAGAGCAAAAAACAACCTAAAAAAGTGACAAGTATTTTATGTGTATCTAGAACGACAATAAATAGTCAGCAACTTACATCTAGATTCGTGTAAGTGAATCGACCGAGACGAAAACGAAATATTTGATTACGGTACATATTGTTGACCTTGCAAATTGTCACCTACAGGTGCCTCAAAGAGTAGTTCCAAGTGTTTTTGATAATAACATGTGTTTATCTTTAGTGATCGAGGTATTCTTCTTTATTAAGTGATGAAATATGATTGCAAATATAAAAAACAACAAATAGAGACTATATAAAGAGTACACAAATAATTATATAGGACCAGTACGACCTTCTTCAAAGAAGGAGATTAACGGTTAGACTTAACGGAACAAATTGTAAAATATTTAAAACAAATTAAAGCAATGAACTTCTAAATGATATAATAAGAAAAACAAACAATAGATTAGAATCCTAATGAATATCAGGTTCATGACTAAGGAGAGGTAACTATTTTATCTGTCGGGATAAAACTTATTTCGAATAACACGCCTTCTCTTATCAAAGACTATAGTGTAATACTAGAAAGTAAAGAATATCAACAAAAAATAAATCTATATAAATGGTTGTCTGGTCTTGTTTTGTTCAGGGTAAGGTTTTTAAGCGAGGAAATCGATGGCACATATTTACATTAAAATTTGTATTTAAAATGATTAGTATGTTTATTTTGGGAAATTTTTCAAGAATAAATGTGCCATGACCTCCATTTTTTTTTATTTGACCCACAGCTACAGTGCATTGAAACAGAAGTTTTTCACAGAAATATAATTCAAATCTCTCGTAGAACATTTAAAGATACCAGAATGCATTATAGAAGACAAATATTCTACGTCCGATCAAAACCCGTTCACATATATTAGTTGACACTTGTGCACTTGATACATTGCCAAATATGTTTTTAGTGAAAAATAGATACACGAAACAATTATATACTTATTAACAGTAATATAGAATCAATGTACACAAATTTGGTCTAAATCATTGTTTAGTTACACAAATCCATATAAATGGCAGATATGCAAATCTTCATCAGACAAAAATGCCAAACTATAAATTTAGACAAAGAGAGAAACCAGAAGTACATTTAGATTAAAAACAAAATTAATAGCATAATTATGTAAAAATCAAGTCTTGTGTTAATATTTAATAGCATGCTACAGTGTAAAATGCAGGGTCTGTTCTGTTGTACTTATTGTAATGATATATATGATATATATGTTCATATTTTCCCCTCTATTATATTATGTCAAAATAAGTTAAAATATAAACATAGTAATTTGCTGGCTCGGTAAGTGTAATTAAGGACTAGACGAATTATTCTTTAACCACTCCTATCTTTTGATGGCAAGTCTTAACTTACTCGTGTAAAAAATAACTAAAACGAACAGAGGAATACCCTCATGATAATGTGTTTTCTTCAAACATCTTTCGCAGAGAATTTGCTGATTCATCCGCTGCTAAAACACTGGACTATTCTACAAATGGTCTGGAGGTTTGTGGAAAATATTTGTCTAATATGCCAAATACTAGTAGTTATAGTTTTTAAATTTTATATTAACTGCAAAATCTCCAATATAGCCATGCCAAAGATACCTAGTCCTTTTTAAAAATTATTAAATACAATTAGTATAATCTATCTAAAAGAGTTAAGCTTTTGACATGAAGAGGAGTAAATATATTTTAAAATGAATTTATATAGAATTATTTAAAACCATATTAACCTTTGGTATAACAAATGCCAATCCTTGTCAATTACGATTTGAGTCGAATGCACCTGTCATGTAAAGGATTCAAACTCATGGCCTCAATGTTTACAGGCAAGTAAAGTAGTTTTTCGACTTCTTACTTGTTATCATAAATTTGTTTTTAACTAGTTACTTAAAAAAGAGACATACCTCTTTCGTATCATCTTTTGTATGTACAGAGTTGTTTAATAGTATACATCTGTTTTGTTAGTATAGATTTCCTTTGAGTTATATATATATCAAACAAAGATAACAGTAATAAACCGCTGTTCGAAAGTCATTAATCTATTGTGAGAAAAAAACAGGTCGACGTTACAAACTAAAATCGAAGGAAACACATCAACTATAAGAGGAGACAAAGAAATAACAGGCCCACTAAAGTGTGTAGTTAGTGTATGCACATCCTATAATTTTTTTTCTAATTGTGAATTTGAATAGTCTCAAATACGTAGACCATTCGGTCATCGATGCCTAATTTTCCGGAGTGATACGTTAAGTTTATGTTTAGTGTCAATCAAAGTTCAAGACGCCAGCCCTATCGACATACCCGATCTCGCATCTTTAAGCTATTCAAACTATTCCGTAATTTTCTCCTCAAATGGTGTCTGGGATTTACACATTGGTTTGAAATACATTCAGAAATTATTAATGTTCACCTATATAATATGATAGTGTACCTTCTCGTCATACATTTTAACAAATGATAAGCTTTGATGAATGAAATATAGAAAACAAAATTAAGTGACAACAGTTAATGTATAGAGCTTTGTGAAGAAGTTATAGAATATTGAACAACCTGTAAGTCCTTTGAGAATAATTTTCAATTTATTTCCATTTGATAAAGATGTGTTTTTTATGCATTGCTTGTTTAAGAACCAAGAATATGACAGTTACATGTATCATCTATTATTTTGATGTGTTTAAGCTTTTGATTTTGCTATTTGGTAAGGGACTTTTTTTTCTGAATTCTCCTTTTAGTTCAGTACTTTTGTGATTTGAATTATTGATAATATCATTTTGTCGAGTAGTTAACAAAGCTTGCTTTTAAATTACTTGAAGCCATTCTCAAAGCGATTAACGGAAGATACGAAATGTTGACGATTTATATGTAAGACTCGGTGAGGTTTCCTTTGTTTTGACTTTTTATTTCTATTGATTTCTTTTTTTAATTAATGCTTTCTTCGGACTTATATGGTGTTTTCTCTAAATGTTTGCACATCAAGGACCATTGATCTGCATACAACAACATATGTTAAACTTTCATTTTCATGCGACATCAGAATTTTGTCACGTACAATGTGGAGCAGACAACTGATTGAAATAATTCCACATTTCCTAAAGCAAGCTTGAAAAATTCCCACGCAAATGTGTGTCGTCGTGGTTACATGTTCAACGAGTAAAACATGAGTGTAATATGAACATCTAAATTATTTCATTACTACATGTACTTCAATACTGTTCCGAACCCTGTACAGGAAGAACATAAAGTTTAATCTAGGACAAATTTAAATTGTATAGTTTTTTATTGTTGATATTCACCCCATATGAACCAAGTGTTAGATTAGTTTTATTGATTTACAAGAAATTTCTGGGTATTCCTAAACGGAAGATTATACACTCAGACGCAGAGGTATACTTATCAACAATTTTTTTTTCATTCACCTGTGTATAATACGACGTAGTTTTTTTCTCCAAAAGTGATGTTTTCCCAAAAAATGTTTAGCATTTTACAGCGGTATTATACTTTTACTTTTGTTTAAAACTGTTTATATACTTTGTTCTTTATTGAGTTAACCCTTATTTTTATTAACTATGTATTTGCATTGTATCACATATCAAATTTATTCGTTAATTGTGTGTTAACTTGCGTTTTTTGATTGAGTTAAGCCTCCCATTTGATATTTATAGTGTGTCTTTCTATGTTGTGATGTTATACTATTGTTTCAGAAAAATGACAAGGTTTGGTACCATTGAAACGATTAATCCCCCTGAAAATGTTTGCACCTATCCTAAGTCAGGAATCTGCTGTACAGTCGTCTGTTTATGTAGTTTATAAAAGAGGGACAAAATATACTAGAGGGACAGTCAAACTCATAAATAAACACCATGGCTAAAAATGAAAAAGACAAAAAGATAAACAATAGTACACATGACAAACATAGAAAACTAAAGAATAAACAACACGAACCTAACCAAAAACTAGGGGTGATCTCAGGTGCTCCGGCAGGGTAAGCAGATCCTGCTCCACATGTGGCACCCGTTGTGTTGCGTATGTGATAAGAAATCCGGTAAATAGTCTAATTTGGTAGGTCACATGAAGGGAAGGGTATTGTAGTTAAGACGTAAGGAACATATCTGATACCATTTGTGAAACGGTTATTCCATAACGGTCAACCAACGCGTGATAGCGTCCGTAAAATTTACGACGTGATGATTTCAATTTTCCATTTGGAACTCTTGATTTAACAGCTTCGTTGTGAGTCACAAGTATAAGTGTTTCTCGTTCTTCATTTTCATATAGATTAGATCGTTGATTTTTTTACGTTTAAATGGTTTTCAACTAGTTATTGTTGGGACCCTTTATAGCTTGATGTTCGGTGTGAGCCAAGACTCCGTGTTGAAGGCCGTACCTAAACCTATAATGGTTTACTTTTATAAATTGTAACTTTGATAGAGAGTTGTCTCATTGGCACTTATACCACATCTTTCTATATCTATCTAAACTATTTTTTCTTTATTTTAAGATGTAAGATGCGTTATTTCAGGGTGATCTGGTTGCATTTTTGAATATATTCATTTAATTTAGAAATAAATACTAGTTTTACAGAATTAAAGATAGTTTCTCTGTGTTACTAAGGGAATGAAAACATGCTTCCGTTACGTGCGGTTGTACTTTTCTTCAAAATGTAATAACGTTTTACTTAAACACCTTTGAATTGTAGCAGTATTGTCGACAAAGAAATTGGAGGCTAAAAACATTACATATGTGCATTAACTTGGCTGAAATCAAAATAATTGGTGAAACCGAAGCAAATTTTGTTTAGTTAATAGTCTTTACTAGTTGTTTAGTACTTTGGTACTGGCATAATGATATTTTTTTTACCGAAATCTGCTGCATTAAATCTAAGGAACACAATCAAAATTCTTCATTGTATATCATGCGTGCCAAGCTTTGATCTAGGCTAGACAATATACACCAAAGTTATGTCATAGAAAATTTTGGCCTGTTAAATCGAAAACATTATTTGTTGAGCTTAGTGGATAGATAGTTTAAAGACAGTTGGTATTTAAAACAGTTATAAATCTTTACCCCTTACTGAGATTTGATATTTTACTTATGTTAAGCAGAGTTCATAAAAAAAACGTCGCTTAATTCTTTAATTTTAATTTCAGATACATATAACTTCTTTAATGATTCGGGCGTGACTGACAAGACCTTTGTAGACGAAACGGGCGTTTGGCGTTCAAATCTAACTCATAGACTCTAAGATGAGTTTATTTACTTAATAACCCAAAAGTCAGTAGTTGCTTTGAACTCATTTACCAGTAAATTTCAGATTCAGAACACTACCGAAATTAGACAGTTTTCGTTAGATCTTGGGTTTACTCTACAGTGACACAGATGATATACTTCATGCTAACACTTTTAAAAACGTGATAATGACATTTTCCTGAATATGAGCTTTCCATCTCTTTATTCTTCCGATGGCTCCGGTGGTGCTCTTTTTGATGCTCTTTGTTTTCAGGTTCTTTTACCTTAATTTTCTTCTGAGTTTATGAGGTAAATGACAATTACCCTCATTGAAAAATAAAACAGAAAGTCGTGGATATACAATTGCACGATATGGTACGCAAAATACAGACTCATTATATGTTTGAACAATGATAAAGAACATTTAATTGAAAAGACGACCTTTAATTACGACGTTTTTTGAATGAACACTTAAGTACATTCTACCTGTATATGTGCTTTTACAAAAAGTGATTCAGATAAGATAGACCACATGGTAAGTTTATCTAGCCAACGCAAGAATTCTGTTTTTAAAGGACATTAGTTTAGTTAGCGAATTTGGTAGACAAGATATGGATTATTGAACAATCTGTAAGTACAATAAATTTCAATTTTGATTTTACTTTTAATTTTACTTTTATTTTGTTTTGTTTCAAATTATAAGGCTTGTAATGCATTGTTTATGTTAATCATAATCAATTATTAGAAGCCATTTTCAAAGCGGTCATAATCATGTAACTTATGTATAATAATATCTTGTGTAATTTACCAAAGAATTGAAGGCTGCACACTTTTATTTAAATATATGCATAAACGATTAGCAAATCACGTTTGTGGTGATTCTGCAGAAAAACCCTTTTTAACTATTCCAGCCTTTAATAAATATTGAGAACTTCGGTTCTGACTATAGAAATAGTTATGTGTAGCCTCAGTAGATACTTTTAAGGGAATATTTCGAACAATAACTAGGAACATTCCGTATCTTGAAACACATATATATTTTTTAATATATAAAGAAGCCTAATTTCAACTCGTTATACCCAAATGCCATGTGCCTACTTCTCTGGAGAGGAAGTTAACGAGTTGAAATGTAAACATTAATACAAATGAACCTTAAAAATTAAGATTAAATCCATATAAACATGATAAATGTATTTATCTTTTAAATGAACTTATTTTTAACAATTATCAATACATCATATTAGTAAAATTTTAGTTTTTGTTGGTACACACATAAATTATGGTTTTTAAAAATAAGAACATAACTTAAGGTGGTATGGGTGTCTTCCTCCATCTTGGATTGTAAAAAACAGAGAATCAAAGGTCCAGATTTTCCATCAAGTTAGCAAAATTTGATGCAGGAATGCAGATGTTTAATGTACATTTCATTTAAAAGTACCAATTTATAAGAATATAACTTCTAAATATTGATATTTTTGCAAATGTTAATTATTTTTGGTTGTTTTTATTATTTTTTGAATTTGGCATTTTAAGGGGAGGTAACTCTAAAAAAGTGCATTTTCTGAAGGATTCTGTATGGAATTTTCCTATTTTGTATTTTAGCCGGAAAAAACGTACGGTGACCCTATCTTTTCTTTTGATATTCTCAAAGCAGTGTCTGAAAGCTATCTTTTCCTGAAGTATTTAACAATTCTATCATTTTGTTTAGTTTCTAATCACAAAATGGTGTTTTTTCCTGTATAATCTATACAAAATGTGTCATTTTGTCCCGTCCCGTAGCTTGAGAAAATGCGCGGTGACCTATCATTTTTATTATATTTTTCAACATGTATCAATAGATACAACGTTTTGGCAAAGTATGAACAAATTCTATCATTTTTATTTTAGACTCCCATACCACCTTAATATATATATATTGATATATGTACAGCTTTGTAAATACATTATTCTACAACCTATCGATACTGTTTACATTTCTTTTTGCATTGCACAAGCTTAAGGTCATGCGTCATTCAGACTGTTAAGGGACCTTTCAATATTTATCAGATGGATGGGCCGGTGCAAAATAGGGCGGGGCAAGAACTTTTTTTGTGGAAATATTTGGATGGGCGCGAACTTTTATTAATATGTTTAGTGGATGGGCCAGAACTTATTTTATAGAAAAATTTTGCTATCAATTTTGTTGGTGTGAAGGAATTTCTTTTGCAGGCACACAAAACATGTCTTAACAAAGTGGTAGCTTGGTTCATTTCTGTCAATTTAAGTATTAAATTCAGGAATAAAAGCTAGAATTTTATGTTCGGACTAACTTTTAAATTTTTTTGACCTTATAGAATACCAAGTTGTTTAATAGTTTGGTGTTTTTCTGTTAAATTTATGGATTTAATCAAAAGGTAAGAAAAAAAGTTCAAAATATCAGATTTGGCAAAATTCAGATAGTCACCTTTAAATTTTTTTATAACTTTTTTAAATCAACTTGGTTTTTCATATAGAATTACAGCTACTTCATTTATATATTGATCTTTTAGAAAGCCAGGTTGTTTGGTAGTTTGGTGTATTGCTCTCATTTTTATGAAATTTATAAATAGGTAAAAACAAAACGCTAAAATTTTCACTTTATGCTGAATCCAGATAGTCATCTTTAGATTTTTTTATAACTTTTTGAAATCAACTTGGATTTTCATATAAATTTACAGCTATTTCATTTACATATTGATCTTACAGAATACTAGGTTGTTTTGCATTTTGTGGTATTGCTATCAAAACTAGGAATTTAATTAATATGTAAGAAAAAAAGCTGCATAATAGTCAAAAACATGTGTCCCTGAATTGCTTTAAAAAGACTATAATTTCTTTCTTTCTTCAAAAGAAGAATCGATAGAGGGACATGGTTTATTTGAAATATAAACATGCTCTGTTATTAAGACAATAATTGGTTATTCAGCATGAGATAATATGTTAACTTAAGTCTGAGAGTTATTGCCCCTTAATTTAAAGTATTTCCTTTATTTTAAATTAATAGGGTATTTTGAAAATTTAATACAGATTGGATATTAAGTTTATAAATTCTTTAGATTGTTAACAACAGTTTGAATAAATCTTGATGTCCTATGGTCACAAAAGGGGGGAAAAGTGTTGACCCTTAATTATTTAATTTAGAACAAAGACATAAAAAGAGAAACATTAAACTGCTTCAAATTTAAAGTGACCTCAGATTTCAGAAAAATATAACCTAAGTACATTGGATATTAAGATTAACATTTCTTCATATGTTTTTTGATTTGCATGAATATTGTTAGCACTTCTTTAGCCTCTAGGAAAGGCTGGCTGATGTAAAATAGTATGCTTTTACTTATGTCTTGAGATTTAATTGTGGTATTGTATCTGACATTGTCTGAGGCTGCACATGTAAAATCAAATCTTTACATGTATATTCATAGTTCATACTGGTTTTAAATACAATAAAATGTATGTTTCTGTTACACGCACAAAATATGTATATATGGAATTATTACATTAGCACATTTCACATTTTGTATGTATACACCAGTTTGATTTCCAGACATAAATATGCAAACATTAAAAATTGAAAACAAAAATTAAGAAAATTTTGATTGTTTTTGAGTTATAGAGGGACAAGTACTTTTGTTTTATATATATTTTGAAATGGGCAAGGAATTTTTTTTCAGAATTTAAAAGGATGGGCATTAACTTTTTTTAATGAAATAATATTAAGAATGCACCGGCCCATTCATCTGGTAAATATTGAACGGTACCTTACTAAGTCTTCATGCATGTGTACTGATTGAAACTTCAAGTGTGGAGCGCATACCATATTTAAAAAAAATATAATGTGTTTTGAACTAGCTTGCAAGTTATTTCTATGCTTTGTGTTTTATTAGCCAAAGAGATAAATAAACTCATCAAGATACCAGGACTAAAATTTACACTAACGCCAGACGCGCGTTTCGTCTAAAAAAGACTCATCAGTGACGCTCGAATAAATAAATGTTTAAAATGCCAAATAAAGTACGAAGTTGAAGACCATTGAGGACCAAACATTCCTAAATGTTTTGTCAAATACAGCTACGGTAATCTATTCCTGAGGATTGAAAAGGTGCACAAATCTGATCATGGGTCACATTGTCTTAAAATGTCTAAAAAATAAAAGTCATTCAATCACCAATATTATGGGCTATGTATTTAACTCAATATCCAAAGTAATTGTTTCTAAATTTTCAGAGCTGTGGAAAATCGGTATCTTACTTTTAATAATGTGAAAAATATTTTTAATGTTCATAACGAGTGTCCTTTTTTGCTTCAAAATACCGATACCAGGTCAAATTGAATAGAATAATTGGTGTGTATGCTGTTTACAAGAACAACCTTAACACACTATTATCTACTTTGTAATTTATTTAGCAAACAGTGATAAATAAAATACATCAAATGTTTGGACACTGTTATGAACAGAAATATTGTTTTCAAATCTCGAATTATGTTCCCTGTGTGAATCAACAAACATTTCAATCGCTGTATAGGTGAATTTATTGTATCAAACAATACCATATAACAGCTTAAGGACTAAACAAAAAGTTACATTATGTTAATAAAACCACGATTATAGACATTTTCAAAACGTTCATAACAATATTTCAAAACTGTGCTTCCGTCGTTATCATGGTTATGAACAAAAATATTTTCCCAAAATTCAAATGAAAGTCGCAAAGTTGCTAGCAATTTCAACAAAGTCTCTTCTAAAGACAACATAAGATTTCTTGAGAATCAACTAATTTATCATTTAGTGCTCAAAATCATATAAAAATAATTAAATAATAATCGTTCATTATTCAAATTATTATGAATGCTGATATCGAAAATTTAATCTTCATGCCATTTCTAAATGTGTGACATGATAAAATAAAATCAGACACCAAATGTTTCCGATTAAGTTTAAAAGGAGCACCAGTAACCCACTTCATTTTAAAAAAAACAGATTTATATCATTTGTTCATCACACCAATACTGTAAGCTAGTATTAGAGTTATGAACGGCATAATTCACTCTATTTAAAGTTAATGGTACACCCCAGATTTACAATTTTGACATTAAAAATTATGTAGACTTAAAAAAGATGTTGTGTTTTCGATTTCAACGTGAACAAGTTTCATTTGAAGTTTAAGTTTTAATATATGTCTTGTTCAAAACTATGGAAACCATGACCCTTTCCGCCAAGTCGGTATATAAAACTGAATTTTTGCAAACTGCAAAGATTATAACCCTGAAAATTACCTTACTTTTATCTAATAGCTACTATACTTTGATATAAAGTTCATTTTAACACTTATACTGTTCACGAAAATCTTGAAAATTCATTAAAAACTAGCTACTCTATCTTTTCTAGCGTTCATAACTTACACCTCTATGGACGGACAACGACGTTGTGTAGGTGGTCACATCTATGGGTGTAGTCACATCAACATGATAACTACGTGATAACCTTGTATGTACTGGAATGTTCCAATCCATATTTTGGTCGTGCACATTGTATTGCTATAAACGGATTTATTACGTATTTTTACGTTCATAACAACTGGACACCTCACCTCGAAAACCGGATCCACAATTTGGTCAATGATATTTGTTCTTTGAAGATTACGTGCCTAAATTCAACTGCTTGCTCGATAACATTCGATAAAACACGATTTTATTTAGTTTTAGCTCTAATAAGAATGTAAACATTAAGATAGTTTTGACCTTTTTTTTCCAACGTTTTATTGGACACCACTGTTATGAACATGATTAGTTTTGTTAACGATACATTCTGACTTTACTCTTTGATTGAATATTACTGTTGTACACAAAATGGCCATTCATGTCAAAATTTTATTCATTTTCATAAAGTGCTTTTTATATTTTAAAAAGGAACAGTTTAAACATTTAAGAAAGATGTTTAATCAAGCAAATTGACGAATCATGTCATTGGTGTTTTATGGACTTGTTGGTGAAGTAGAGGATTCACTTATACAAAAATATAAAGTCTTTAATGTGACCTATGTTTCTATCACTCGAAAGCAGTTAAAGTCCAAAATTATAAGTACATTGTGTATCTTTACTGCACTGTCCTGATTTATTTCTGGTATCTATTTGACCTTTACCTTATCAATACTAAGCGAAAGCATTACTCTAAATTCCAAAAAAATATTGTTTGCATTTATTAACGAAATTTTCGAAATACAGACAAAATTGTGAGACTAATTATTGTCATGTCGAAAAATACATATATACAATAACCTGCATACGGAGTATATTTCTCCCAATTGATACGATATTCCCGTGCTTGCATTTCCTATCATGATTTTCTTGATAAAGGGTTGCTGCTCACAAGGAAGCTATTAAACCAAGAGTTCCAAATGGTGAAGTTCAAATCATCCCTTCGTAAATTTTACGAACGCCATCACGAGTTGGTTGACCGTTATGGAATAACCGTTTCACAAATGATAATGTTCCATACGTCGTAACTACAATCCCCTTCCCTTTAACGAATGTGACCTACCGAATTAGACTATTTACCGGATTTTTTATCACATAATAAGCAACACGACGGGTGCCACATGTGGAGCAGGATCTGCTGACCCTTCCGGAGCAACTGAGATCACCACTAGTTTATGGCGGGGTTCGTGTGGTTTATTCTTTAGTTTTCTATGTTGTGTTATGTGAACTATTGTGTACTACTGATTAATAAAAATAAAAAAAATTCTGAAATGCCAGTTGTAAGTTTTGTTTATAACTGTTTTTAAAGTTAAATTATGCGTTAATATCATCGTGTGAATGTAATGTCGCTCTCGGAAAAACTTATCAGTTGCGAATTTCTTCATGCTTATGGCACGCGAATGACACCTTTTGTTTTATACTGGTTCTTTCTACATTTTTGAGTTACTTCTGTTTGACTGCATGCTTTAAATCGTTTAATCTTTCAAGATGCATAAAATCGTGCCTAATTATAAAATAGAATAGTTATGTACGTATTGACGTATTGACATATGTTAAATAAACTCATCATGGTAACCAGGATTACATTTTATATTTACGCCAGACGCGCGTTTCGTCTACAAAAGACTCATCAGTGACGCTCGAATCCAAAAAAGTTAAAAAGGCCAAATAAAGTACAAATTTGAAGAGCACGGATGACCAAAATTCCAAAAAGTTTTGCCAAATACAGCTCAGGTAATCTATTCCTGAGGTAGAAAAGCTTTAGTATTTCAAAATTTCAAAAACAAATTGTAAAAAGATAATTTTAAAATATTACCATATCAATGATAATTCATGTCAGCACAAAAGTGCTGACTACTAGGCTGGTGATACCCTCGAGGAATTAAACTCCACCAGCAGTGGCATCGACCCAGTAGTAGTAAATGAACTCATCATAGATACCAGGATTTAGTTTTGTATTTACGCCAGACGCGTGGTTCGTCTACTAAAGATTTGTCAGCGACGTTCGAATATAGAAAAGTTAAAAGATCAAATAAAGTTCGGAGTTGAAGAGCATTGATGACCAAAAGTCCTAAAAGTTTTGCCAAATACAGCTAAGGTAATCTATTCCTGAGGTAGAAAGCAGTTAGATAATTGGTCATTATTATTTCTGCTGATAAAAAAAAAGTACAGTCGAGGTCAAGTACATCCAATCTAAGACACGACGGGTGCCACATGGATCTCAATATTTATATGTTATCTTCTTCATTGCAGCTTTAAAGATAGGCTAATTGATAAATTGTCAGCCAAAAGCTTTAGACCTGCTTAGAAAAGACGGAATTACTTGTTTGATGTCAGAAATTCGTTTTGGATGTGTTTGAGCTTTAGATTTTGCCATTTGAATAACGACTTTACGTTTTGAATTTCCTCTATAATCTTATCATCAATGGATTGACATTCTTTGATTTTTTGCAAATCCTGTACATACTGGATTAAAATTATTCAAAGTGGTCTTATATAGTCTATACTTTTAAATTGATTTAATTTATAATTGAATTTTTTTTTAGGAAAACAAAAGCATTGTGTGGAAACAGTTACGTTCAAATGTGATGAATGGTAGCATATATACAATGGAAATACCAGTAACAAGTCAACATTGAATGAACCTCATCACATGAAATAAACAATTACACACACGCTTTTCAAATGATGATGTATGAAACAATTTTAATTTCCAGTTAACTTTAATTTAGTATTCTGGATAGAGTAACGAGTTATTTTACCGTATATGTTGTCACCTATGCTATAAGGGATATTTCAAATACGTAAAAACTCATCAAGAAAATGTTGATAGAAGTCCCCATTTAAAACGCAAAATGGTACATTATAAATCTGTTCTTGTAAAGAACAACACGCAAAGCTGCCATGCGATAATATATTTTTATCATAATGCTGATCCAGTTTGTTGGATATCGTCATCATCGAAGCTTTTGTCTCCTGGATCATCTTACTTGCATCGCTGTGAAGATGGATTCCAATTCAAAATCCAATCAATGGAAAAAGAATGTAAGAAGATATTGGTTGATATTAGAAAGTGGGAACGGGACACTCTCTTTATCATTTCCAGAAGCTCAACTACTAATAAACATGTTGCAGTTGAATGTGAATTAGAAGATGGTGCATTGGAAAAGACACTTTGCATAAGAAAACTTAACGTTTCAAAAGAAACCTCATTAGATGAAGGCAGAAACCTCTACGAAATACTTAAGCTAGATTTCAAAGAAATTCGAAAACTTGATAAAGATAAGCAAGATTCAGAAATTAAAAACGCCTTTAAAAGAGAAATCCGGCGTTGGCATTCCGATATTGTAAGAGAATTAGGTGATGATGAAATGGCACACGCGGTAATTGCTGCATACGAAATATTGAGACATCATGAAAAGAGAGCTGAATATCACAACAAGGCTGATTACACTGAAGGGTGGTTTTCAACAGCTAGATGGCGATCAATTTTTTGGCCCGAATGTGAGACAAAGGAACAGATATTGAGGTATAGAAAACGGATGACTCTCTTAATGGTGTCACTTGTTGTTGGTTTTGGTGGATTAATGTCCGGAACAGTAGGAGCCGCATGTATAGGAGGATCATTTCAAAGTGCTTTAAGATCTGTCAATCGAAAAAGTATTGAAAACGGATGCGACATCAAGGACTGGGCAAAAAGTTTTTGCATTGGATTTATTAATGGAGGGTTAATTGCAGCCATAGATATAGCAGCTGTTGAGGTAGAAGGGCAGGTCATGGCTACATTTTTAGATTGTGTTCAAGGAACTGTGTTTTCTCTCGCTGTCGACGCTGAACAGAAATGGGTTGATGGTGTAGATGTTACTTTGAGTCAAGTGGTTTGGCATGCAACAGCAGGTGCTATTATTAATGGTGCAGCTAGTCTTGCCGTCAAAACAGTTTCTGGTGGGTTCGCTGCTGGAATGTCTGCTGAAGCATCATCTACAAATATGAGAAGAAAGTTACGTCCAAGTTTGAGAATGCAATTAGTATCACTGAAAAAATCTGTCAAACATGATTATACTAATGCAGGTGTAAAATCTGTACTTGGGGGAGTAGCAGGAAAGTTAAATCACCGTTTGATGAGCAGATTAAATAAAACACTGAAAAAGTCTGTCAAATATGTTTGTACTAATAAGGATGTAAAGTCTGTACTAAGGGGAGAAGCAGGACAAATGCTTCAACGTTTGAGGAGGAGATGTGATATAAATGCATCACCAAGAAAAGCAGTAAATATTACTTTTACTAAAAGTTGTGTTCAGCCTGCAATTGAGGGAGTAGAAGGACGGTGTGTTCCAAGTTCGATTGGGCAATTTTGCAACTCTATGGAAGAATTTGTCAAACCTGCTATTACTAATAATAGTGTACAGTGTGTATACAGTACATATACTGAACATATAGAAGATCGTGGAAATCAATTTTTAAGTAAAATTTCAAAGGAGTTATGTAGCAAGATTTTGATGACATCTTTCGATCATGTAAAGAATAAGGACGGTGATGATAGCGTTCCCTATGTTGATAGATTAGATAAAAAGTCCTTTTCAGAAACTGATAATGGGAGTTCCGAGTTAACTTGTCTTAATTTGAGTGTTGATTCCTCGTGTTCTCACAGAAGAACTCATTTAACTAGTTCTGAGAGCAGACGTACACATCCAGCCAGTTCTGACAAAAGTGTACCTTTTCTCGTATCTTGCAGATGTAACAAAGTTGTTAACACTCATTACGTGTCAGGTTCCAATGGTGACAATAACAGTACCGATTCATGCAAAATGTCTATGTTGAAAGGGAAAACATATAAGGGAAAGGCACAATACAACCATACCGAACCATCGACAGAAATGAAATTTGTCGCCAAATTGTCTAAGTCCCCATTACAGTTCGAATATGAGCCAGCGACAAAAGGTCGATTTAGATATCTGTCTAGGAAATGGTTTTTGAAAATGATTGTGGAATTCACAATTAACGGAATAGTGAAGGTAGAAAATACAAGTATGGGTGAGTCTGTTATCAAAGTACCAATGGATGCAAAAGATGTTACGGTTTCTTTCCAAGTTATGCGATTCATAAAAAAGTGGTGTGACGTGAAAAAATGGAATCGATTTGAAAAAAAATGGTTTGACGAGCCTCATAAATTTAGGTATGAAACGCCTCCTGAACAAAGAGTATTCACTCTTGCTGGCTCACTTTTTTATGAAGGTGTTATTCACGTTACAGATGAACGCCATGATGATGTTAATGACATGTGAACACTTCAACCTGTTAAGAATTTCTCAAGGTTTTTCGGTTCTCTAAATTTGGCGTTTTGTGTTATATTCGATATTCTCTATAGTTTTATCCACGTTCAGCCAAAAAAAGTCCCCTACTTTTCTTTTCATTATTTTATACGATATTGTATGAAAAACGATATTTAAAAAAAGGACAATTTTTTGGTTATTTTTTCAAAGTTTTTAACAGAAATAAACGTTACTATAATGAATGAATAAAAAATATAGTAATAATCATAACCCGCCAAATTAGGATAGGCCTATATCGCAAAAACAAGTTCATGAACCCTTGATTTTGTTCTGCTTTTTTATGTGTGTTATCTATAATCTTAATTCATAACAGTCTTTTTAAAATATTGTATTTTGAAACTTTAGGATCGAACATCTCAACAGAAAGTGTAACTAAAGAGATTTTTAATATGTGTACGAAAACTATGGATGTAATTGAATACATTATTTACACAATTATTTATATAATAGATCTTTTTAAAATATTTAAAACAAAAATGAACAGTGTAATATATAAGTTTTATTGTAGATTTGACTAGGCCAAATCATACATTTATCAAACTTTAGCCTTACGCGGTAAACACAGTTGTATTAAAAAGTCTTTATTTTGTACCATTGTGAATAAAATGTGTACATTAAAGTGGTAAATTGATAGATTTTTTTTATAACTTGTCACAATGAAGATTGTATCATGGTCTTTTCAAAAATACATTTAACAGTTTGGTTTAATGGTCTTTTTTCACGCTACAGGTTGTTCAAAATTGTGATATTTCGTATAGATTATGCATGGAAAATCAAATTTTGTGTGATAAAAAGAAAACGTACTATTAGAACTTTTTGATAAAATGTGAAGAGATTGCGAAAACAACATGCTTTTATATAAGAAAAAGACAAAAATGGGGTCATCAAACTTGCTACATATCAAAATAGGTAAATTCATAACACTTTCAATTTTAAACATTACTTTATTTGAGCCATCTCCCCTTATTTGGCAAAGTTGAAAAAAAATCTAATCAAACACAAACAAGGTGTGTTTGAGAAATTACAACTGTAATTATGATAAAACACACAATTTTTTATATTTATATCAAAAGTCTCTTTCATGAATTACAAACAACTCTCAAAATTTACAAATTTTATCAAATATCTAGACCAAAGTTATCTGCCTTTTCAAGACCCAAGATATAGGAAAACTTTTTGAAAGAAGAGATTGAAAATACGGGAAAACGTGCAACCGAAGCAATGGAATTGTCAAACTGGAATGAACAATACTCAAGGAAAAAAAATATTAAAATATTTGACTTTCCAGAAAAAAAGGGGGAAAGATTGCCTCATAGCTTTTTTCAAGAGATAAGTAAACTGGGTGTAAAAATTGAACCATCAGAGATTGTAGCAGCCCACAGGATACCAGGGAAAAACGGCAAACCTAGACCAATTCTTGTTAAATTTATGCGCATGGAATCGAAAATCTCTATTTTGCGAAATAGAAAACTTATCAATGAAAAGTTAGAAGTTCGCATCTCTGACGATGTTACAAAATTGAATCAAGGGCTACTAAATAGACTATACCTGCATGAGGATGTCACCAGTGCGTGGTATTTCAACGGTCACATATATGGCACTGACAGCAAGGGGGACCGGCATCGTTTTGACATTTATGACAACATAAGGCAGAAACTGAGCTCATAAGAATAGCTCGTATAACGGACCGGTTCTTACATTACATTTATTCAAATTTGTTTATTGTCGTTTATTATTTGTTGATATCTTGTAGAAATGTCGTTCTTTTTTTCTTTTTTTTTATTGTTTCAACACCAAAGTGCATTGTAGCCTGTATATTCAGGGAGTGGCATACCTAATTTTGTTATTTTCCGGAATTTAAGGTCTATTTCCGTATTCGTCTTTAATTTTTCTATCCGTTTCAAAACTTCCGGTAGAGAATTTAACTAAAACTGCACATTTGAAATACACATTTTTTAATATTTTTGGTAAGAAGTAATCTGTTTTCAATCTGGTCTTCGATTTAAAAACTTCCGGGCCACTTCACTGATATGAAAAAATACACAGAACACCATCTCCTCCCGGAAATAGAAGTAAAATCTTATCTGTTCTCTGTGTGAATAATGAACCGTTAAAAAATGTCTCTTAGACCTATAAATTATAACTATAAATTTGTCCTAGTACTACTTCAGAGTAATCGCTGCACATAAGCGTGAGAGTAATAAACAAACACTTATAAAATGAAACCCTTGCCAATACATTTTATCATACAATAAATGTTTAAGTGCTAGTTTCACTCTGGATAAATACAATATACATGTAACACTGAAATAAGAGATGCATGTACAGTTAAGATGGGGTCAGCAATCTTAATTCAATTGTATATATAGATGGTTGTTCGTGTAACAGGATTTAAAGGTGCATGTGTATATTTGTATGTGTTTTTGATTTTTTTATGTTTTTCTTCTTCAATTGTATGAATTGAATGCATGTACATGTACCTGTGTTGGTAAAAATGCTCTATTGTTATTGTGTTGTTTTTTTTTTGTTTCTTTTTTTCGTTACTTTATTTTCTTTTATTCAGCATGGGGATTCTAAATTAGCATGTTGACTATTATTATATGCTATTCTTTGGTATACATTTTCTCTCGTAAAATCGAACAATACACAAATTTAAAATTAAAACGTGCAAATCGAGGTACAAAATTAAGTTTCACAGAACTTTTTTGATATATTTTAGTTTTACTTTAGCACAAAAATATTTGCTCATTTTATTTATACTATGATGCTCTCGACACTTTTTTTTAGGAGGTTGGGGGTAACTATAAGTAAAAAATTGAAACATTGGGAAAACACTTTTACATATAGATGCACATGTGTATGGTTTGTTCATACTGCTTGGATATATTGGGCTTATAGATATTTATATTTATTATTATTTAAGCTATTCTTGTTTAACCACTTGATAATATTATGTCGACTATAACTATTGGTAGTGTAAACTGCAGGGGTTTATCAGAAACAGTCAAAAGAATTGATATATTTACAAAATATAAGGACTTATATGATATAATTATATTAGTAGACACCCATAGCACATCTGAAAAAGAAAAACAATGGCTGCATGAATGGGGATATGTGGGGAAATTTAGTTCTTTTTCTAGTAAAAGTAGAGGGGTAGCTGTTCTTTTCAGAAATACTTTTGAATTTAAAATCCATGGGGAAACTATAGACTTGTCCGGTAATTTTGTTATATTAGATATCACCATTCAGGACTATCGTATAACTTTGGCAGCAATATATGGACCGAATAATGATGAACCAGCCTTTTTTGACAACATAAAAAACAAAATATCCCACTTTGGCAACTCGTCAATTGTAGTGGTGGGTGATTGGAACGTTGTTAAAGATTATGAGATGGACACATTATATTATAGAAATGAAAATAACCCCCAGTCAAAAGCTAAGATACATGAGGTTATGCATGACCTTGATTTATTAGATATATGGCGCTTGCAACACCCTTTTGAAAAGAGGTACTCATGGCGGGGTCCAAATCGCAAACAAAGTCGTTTGGACTACTTCATGATTACCTCTGATATAGAATCATTTGTAATTTCATCAGATATAGGAATAAGTTATAGATCGGATCATTCTCCAGTACTTATTAATTAAAAATTTTCAAGCCAGATTAGAGGGAAGGGTACATGGAAATTTAATAACAGTATATTGAAGGAAACTGAGTTTATTGAAAAAGTTAAAGGGGATATCAAAACTGTCATTGAAGAATATGAGTCTGATCCATCTATTGATATTGAGACAGAGGATAAACAGTTTAATATAAGCTATCAGCTTTTATGGGATATGATTAAGATGAAAGTTCGTGGATCTGCAATCTCATTTTCGTCTTTCCGGAAGAAGGAACAAAATAATAAAGAAAAAGAATTATTATACAAGATATCATTATTAGATAAAAAAAACTCGTAGAGAATAACTTGCCATCAGTACACCAAGAAAGGGAAGGGTTGGAACTAGCATTAAAAGTAATAAGAGAAAAAAAATGTTAAAGGAATAATTACAAGAGCAAAGGCAAGATGGCAAGTAGAGGGGGAAAAGGGAAGTAACTATTTTTGTAATTTGGAAAAAAAACATTATACAGAAAAAATTATTCCCAAACTTATTCTGGAGGACGAATCTGAGATAATGGATCCATGTATTATTAGAAATGAACAAAAACAATTTTATAAAAAATTGTACACTAGTTCTAACCCATTGTTACTTGAGACTCACAGGAGCACATTTCTTCAGCATGACAATCCTTTTATTACAAAACCTATTGAGGAAGAGGTGGAATCATGTGAAGGACCTTTATCAGTACAGGAATGTCTGTCTTCTCTTAAACATATGAAGAACTCTAAATCACCTGGTATAGATGGATTCACTGTTGAGTTTTATAAAAAATTTTGGAATGATATTAAATTACCACTAGTAAGATGTTTAAATGAGGCTTTAGAGTATGGAAAGTTCTCTATCACTCAAAGACAGGGACTCATTACCTGTATACCAAAGGAAGGTAAGTCAAAGTTTTATCTTAAGAACTGGCGACCTATCACACTGCTGTGTGTAGACTATAAGATAGCTACAGCCAGTCTAGCAAATAGATTTAAAAAGGTCTTGGTAAACATAATTAGTCAAACACAAAAAGGTTTTCTTAAAGGTAGGTATATTGGCGAATGCACTAGATTTATTTATGATTTGATGGAAAAGATGGAAGAAGACGACATTCCTGGACTTTTACTTTTAGTTGATTTTGAAAAAGCTTTCGACACAGTCGAATGGTCCTTTATATATGAGGCTTTGCAGTTTTATGGCTTTGACCATACATTTATAAATTGGATTAAGGCTTGCTACTGTGATGCTTCTAGTGCAGTGTTAAATAATGGTTATATTTCAGAATTTTTTTCATTAAAAAGGGGGGTCCGTCAAGGGGATCCTCTGTCTCCGTACCTATTTATTTTAGTGCTAGAATTACTAAGTGCAGCTATTAAAAATGACCCTGATGTTGCGGGTGTAACAATTAATGACTCTGAATTTCTGTTGAGTCAATACGCTGATGATTCTTCCGTAGTCCTGGATGGTGACCAAAAATCCCTAAATCAGTGTTTATACTTGTTTGATAAATTTTCAGAATGTGCTGGACTTAGGTGTAATGTTGACAAAACCGAAGCCGTATGGATTGGGTCAAAAAAGGGTAGTATGGAAAAACTTTTGCCAGAAAAAAATCTAGTATGGAACCATTCTGGGAGGTTTAAACTACTAGGTATATGGTTTGAGCTTGCTAAAATGGATAAAACTCTATGTAATTTTACAGCCAAGATAAACAGTATCAAGTCATTACTCAATACTTGGGCTTATAGAGAACTAACATATATTGGGAGGGTTGTAGTTATTAAGACTTTAGCACTTCCTATTTTGGTTCAAGTTCTGACTGTCCTTCCTAACCCCCCAGAAGGGGTTTTGAAGGAGATTCAGAATATATTTTTTAACTTTTTATGGAAAGGAAAACCTGATAAAGTGAAAAGGGCAGTGATAATGTCCGAACACTGTGATGGTGGTCTTAAGATGCCTAATATTTATTATTTTTGCTATAGTGTAAAAATGTCTTGGCTGTATAAATTATTAGATCCCCAAAATTACTCTCCTTGGAAAGTCTTGCTACTTAGTTATATACAAAAATTTGGGGGGGGACAAGATTTTACACTTAAGTCAAGAAGGTTTACTTTATTTAGCGGAAAAAGTTAATCCATTTTGGCATGATATCCTGGTAAATTTTTCCAAGTTAGAAAATAAGCTTCAAGCTGAAAACAATACTGAAATTTTGACCCAGTCCATATGGCTGAATCCGAACATCAAAATGGATGGCAAGATGATTTTGAGGTTCAAATATGTTGAAAATAGTATATTCTTCATTAATGATCTGATGTCAGATAATAATACA
Organism: Mytilus edulis; assembly: GCF_963676685.1. NCBI lineage: Eukaryota > Metazoa > Mollusca > Bivalvia > Mytilida > Mytilidae > Mytilus > Mytilus edulis. The sequence continues at coordinate 21,204,522 of NC_092355.1, read as the reverse complement.
TTATTCTCATATGATGAATTTTAAAAAAAGTATGATATCAATACGAATTTTGTAGAATTTTATAGTATTTTAAGTGCGATTCCAAAGAGATGGAAAAGTATAATAGAAGGTAGTTCAAAACTGGAAATTATTGAAAATAAATTAATAGATAAAGTTAAAAAGGAACCAAAATCTTGTAAATTTTTCTATACATTATTTTTGGAGGATAATAAAGTATTATCTTTATCTTCCCGTGAAAAATGGGAAAGAGATTTAAATATGCAGATTGAGGATTGGAATGCTATTTATTCCATGCCCTTCATTATAACCAGAAACTCTTTTTTGCAAAACTTTCAATTTAAGATTGTTCATAGGATTCTACCATGTAATTCATTTTTATTGAAATGTAAATTAAAAGAAACTGAACTTTGTACTTTTTGTTCAGAATTTAAAGAAAATATTTTTCACATTTTTTGGGAATGTAATGTATCACAAAACTTCTGGCTATCCGTTATAGATTGGATTAAAAATTATGGCATTCTCCTGCCTTTCAGTGCAAAAGAAGTCATGTTAGGTGTGTCTGAGGATTTTGTTAACAGTAAAACAGTTAACCATATCTTGTTGTTATTCAAATACTATATATACAAATGTAGATGTAAGAACATATCCCCCACAAAATATGGTGGGGTAGAATATTTAAAATATTGGATTAATATAGAAAAATACTCTGTGTGTTTCTTAACCCCTGTACAAAAAGTAAAAATGGATCAGAAATGGCATATGTTAGATGCAGCTTTTATTTAATTTATTTGATTAATTAACAAAATCTTTTTGTAATATTTATATATATATCTTATTATATCCATATGACTTAATTGATTTATCAAGTATTACTTTATTTTTAAAATGTGTATCGAATACTGTAGTATGTAATTTCACATGTTTCATCATCAAAAATAAAACAATTACAAAAAAAAGATATAGGAAAACACCCAAGCCACCTTAATTATAGATATGTCCAATTCACGAGATTTTAAAATATTTAAACATATTAAAAAGTTGAATATCAGTTCTCCATTCGTTATGCTACTAAGCCGATTTTCTATGCTCACGTACAACATGAAACACTCTAAAACTTTGAATTCCAAAATAGATAAGTTTTACCATATTAAAGAGAAAAACATCATTATGTTGTTTATTTGTATTATTGTTGTATATCATCAATGTTAAAAATTATAAAGTATACGTATTGTTTCAACAACTGTATCGAGTGTTATGCGATATGTATCCAGTTGTGACAGTTAGAAATTAAATTTAAAACGCAATGATCGCCGAGCGATTTAGATATTAAAAATTGATAAATATAGAATGCAGAATGCAGAATACTTCGACGTAGATATTAGATAGCATTCATCAGACACGCTCAAGCCAAACCATTTGAAAACAATTGATTATAATCAGATATTGATCCGTAAAATGGTAAGAAACTATCTGACAAACAAGGACATAACACGAAAACTTAATTAATCTAAAGTCAAATCTTCATGAAGGGAGTTAAAACATTCGTTGTAAAACCGATTCCTAGTTTATGAACGAGACATTCAGAATAGCACGTTATGTATCTTGTCAGGAAGAAATCTAAAACCGCATAATTCCCTCGATGGGACGGGAAAACAGCAACACTATGTTGGATCGATAGGGATGGACCGATGTGATTATCTTACCGATTTCTTTCAAATGAATTAGAAATAAGAAAAAGATACCTTTCCATATCCTGCAAAGGTTTTAAATGCAACCTTTTCGCATTGTGTTTTATTTTGTTCGAAGTGTTGGAAAAGAGAAATACTAAAGTGTCGAAGAACGGGAAAAATTGTGGATAGAACACGAAGAAAAATACCAAACGAAAACGAATTTACAAATAAAAGAGGAGTAGCCCACAAGAAGCCATGTAATATGAGATTTATTTACCTTATCGTATATTTCTGATAGTTTTCCCAACCGTTTCACATTAATTCAAGCTGTAAATGTTACATATTCTAGCGGCAGCTCCTATGCATATATAAAAAGTAGACCCCGAAATCATTAAAAAGCCTAAAATGTATGAATACGTAGAAACTGAAGGATATCTTTGACTAAAAGGGCCAAGAAAAGATTAACTCAAGTTCTTTTTCATCGAGCGTAGAGTCGTAGCCCTCAGGGACCACAGAGTCTAAATAATTCACTTGTTTTATACTTAGCCGGTCACTACCGACGATGTGAGTTCGAATCTTGCACTTTGCAGATTTGTTCGACACTAAATTTTATTAACTTAAATTGCACTGTTTCTTTCAAAGGTTAGCGGTTTTCTCCGATCACTCCGGCGTTTATCAAAAATAACAACGTGTATCAAAAGATATGTTAAACACCTACCAATCAGTCAATATGTCGAGCTTCATTGAGATAAACAGAACACCGTATCACGCTCGTGCTTCCGACGCGCTTTTCTTGATTAACTTACATTATAGGAACTCTTTATCATTTAACTCTTTAATTATTTCTTAAACCAGTGATGTTTAGATACGAAGCATGCTCCCACTGATAATCACGATAGAGCCAATGAACAACACTTGATATGTATAATAGCACCTGAATACTTTCCTGAATACTTTCCTACCGCAACATATTCATTATATCATTTTTCTCAATGTAATATGTTTCTAGACAACTGAATTTCTATCCTCATCGCGCAATTGAGTCTGATTTTGAAATTAAACAATAGTTTTTGATAACTAAAAAAAACATATATTCTAAATTTTACAAATTTACTAAATTTGACATTACGGATGGATGCCATAAACATTGTTTCGAAACTTATTATGACGAAAATGACGCTTTTAAGTTCTTTTCATGCAAAACACTTCAACATCAACTGCAGCAATATCATATGTAACAATGCTATATACAAATGTTTTTGTTGTTATTTTTTGGTACTGATTTTGTATAGACCGTTGTTGCATCGACTTCTGTTGATTATTGTTTATTCGACATATTGTATAGAATATTGTCACCGATCTATTGCTGAAGTCTGTAATTTGACCTTTAGATGCCATATCTTATTGTCGATTGAGCTCTATCGTTAATTTTTAACACTCATGTTTATATCTATTTTAATTGAGAACGTACAGCTAACAGACTTCTTCATATTGAAACTTATAAAAGAGTTGCAAGACGAGTTAGATAGAAGTGATAACTTCGTGAAGGCTGTGGATATTGCGCTGACATATTAGAACCTTTCTTATGCTTAAATAACTGTGATTTATATTAACAATGATTAAGTGAAACAAATTTGAATCGATGCTGGTTATAATATGTGCTCGTTGTTTGATGTGCAATCTATGTATATATTTTTTAATTCGTTCGTCACCATCATATAGTTGAAATATCGAATAATTATATGTAGATGGATGTGTGTTAGTTAAATCATCTCAATGAAACACACCTGTTTTTGATGAGCAGAATTATGTTCTGTCGAGCTTCGTTATTGTAAAATACATTTTAACAAAATTTAAACGTCAGAACTGGTAATTACGATTTTTCATAAGGAACATTCAAACCAAGAAAGTTTGAATGCCAGGGTTACGTCACTGGTGAATCTTATGTAGACGAAACGCGCGTGTAGCGTACTAAATTATAATCCTGGTACTTATGATATAAAAAAGAAGATATTGTATGATTGCCAATGAGACAACTATCCACAAAAGACCAAAATGACACAGACATTAACAACTATAGGTCACCGTACGGCCTTCAACAATGAACAAAGCCCATACCGCATAGTCAGCTATAAAAGGCCCCGATAAGACAATGTAAAACAATTCAAACGAGAAAACTATTTACGTACATTTTGTAAATAAGTTGAATGACCAAAAAATATCTAAACAAAAATTGCCTGACGTAGTTGGATTCATAGTTTCTTACTAGTTTCTTAATTTCTTTTAATCAAGAAATTAGGAAATTAAAAAAGAAATAAAGTGGAGCATAATATCTTCCGACATACCTGAATTCACATCGATTTTTGTTTGGGATCTTCGTCTTTGAACATAATTTCTTTTTGGCTAATACTAATCACAGCTATTTTATAAGGTCTGTGTATTTTAGCATTATATTATTTTAAATTCCTTCATTAATAATATTTGGAAGGTAAAATATCATTCTAATGCAACAACGTTTGTAACGTTCATTTTGATTGGATAACGTAACTTATTTACATGGCATCAATTGACAATTGATGCTATGGGACGTACGCGCAAACGCAGACGGCATATGACAGATTTTAAAACATGTTTTAACGTTGTTTTCTGTCAGTTTCATTAGAATGGAGATAACAATATTGTATTTTAAGCTCCGACGGCATCAATTGGGATTTGATGGTCGCAAATACCCGTTTACTGTCTCCGTTTACGCGTCGCCAGTAAACTTAATTTGCGACCATCAAATCCCCAATTGATGCCGTCGGAGCTTAAAATACAATACAGTTATCTCCTAAATGCATATATATGAATAAAGGCCATAGTAGGATACTGCTGTTCAATGGTCATAAATCAATTGAAATGAAACAGATCCACATAACAAACCACAAAAAAAGGGAATCAAATTAGATATAAGAGAAAACAACGCAAAAAAGATACACTTAACTGCTGAAAAACCAAACGCTAACACCATAGAAACGGACTATTTGATATCAACTCCTATACTTCTGATTTGTTATCCGACATTTTCAGAATGTATAGAGGAAGGATTGAGATTTCACAAAACATGTGTAACCCGTTGGATGTTTGTCCCAAGTCATGATCCTTCAGTCTTCATAAGTATTGTGTGTTTTTTTTTAATAGTTTTTGGATCATTTGTATGTTTCTGAGTTTTGTTTGGCGTCATTTTTGCTGAACGTGAACACGGTACTGTTCTGGGGACACTTGAAGCCCGGTGCCATTGTGGAACTTTCTCGGCACGGTGAAGACCCATTAGTGGTCCTGAGATTGTTTCTGCCTTTTAGTGGGGCTCATATATTTCTCGTTTGCATTTGTTATTTCTTTTGAATTTATAAAACAGACCTTGGAACAAAAGAATTTATGCTTACCTAAAAAGGGACTATAGATTAATTAAAAACAACTCTTCTATTGACTAGAATTTTTTGTTAAATATAAAATATTCATCATATATTTTTCTTTAACTTTACTGAGGTAGCTTTGAATATCTTTAAAATGAAATCATAATCTATTTTATAAATGTTTTCACGTTTAGTATAATCTGTATCTACATGTAAGCTTAAAATATACCTTTATCGATTAGGTAATATACTGGTATGTATAAATGACTATTCCATGACAACAAAATTAAGCCGTTAAGGTATTAAGAAATATTTGTTAACCAGGTGTTTTCTTTTTACATGTATTTGACTCATAAATGTATTTACATGTATCTTGCAATCAAGTAATTGATGTCCAAGTTGTGGTCAAACTATAATGGGTAATACAGAAATCGTAAAATCAATACAAAGTGAACGGGACTACATTTCTTAGAGTACTACACTTCTTCATCTTCTTTTTCTTCTTATGGATTCCAGTAATCCATCAGATTTTTTATGATTACTAACCGCTGCGCATGCGTAGGATAATAAAAAATACATATTTACAAAAGAATAGTGCCAAAAATAAACATGACATGTGGTTAAAACTATTAAAATAACTACTAGGTTTACTTTTCTATATTGTAGAGAACAGTAGGTGTCAACTGTTCGCTAAAAAATATTGAGAGGGGGAGGAAGTACTGCCTTTGGAGGTAGTACATTCCATTGTATAATAGTGAGCGAAAAAAAACCGAATAGTTCTAACAGTCTTTAAATGTAAGTAGGTGTCTGTAAGTTTGTGGATAACATTGTCGGGTTCTATTGTTTGTTGGTATGAGTATTTTTGAAGGTACGGCTACAATATGGTGAACAATTTTATAGAACATTATAAGTCTAGTTTAAAATCTGCGTTTTGGTAAGGTATGCCAATTTAATTTATTGAGCATGTCTGTAACGCTACTGGTGTTGTGATAACGATTGTAGGCATACCTAGTTGCCCGACGTTGAACCATCTCAAGTTTGTGGATTGTTCAGCAGTTTGAGGGTTCACAACCGAACAAGCCTATTCTAGTTTTGATCGGACATGTGCTAGGTATGCCTGAGACTTAATGTTTGTGATGGATGTTTTAAGATTTCTTTTTAGAAAGCCTAGGCTTTTATTTGCATTTTCAATGATGTTTGTATGCTGTATAAAGTCAGATTGCAGTGTTATACCAATATATTTAGTGGAGGAGACAGATTCTAGGATATGACTGTGAAAGATGTAGTCGTGGTTTCTTGTATTTTTCTTGTTTGAGGCAGTGAGAACTGTACATTTGTCAGAATGGAAAGCCACCAGCCAGGTTTCTTCCCACTTTGTAGCAGCATCAAGATCTTCCTGAAGTATATCACAATCTTTTTTAGATTTGATGCTTTTGTAAATGATGCTGTCGTCTGCGAACAGTCTGAGTTTACTGGATTTCAAAAATTTTGGTATTTCATTTACTAGTATATATACCAAAAATAGAATTGGACCCATAACTGTTCCCTGTGGAATACCAGAAGTATCTTGAGCAACGTCTGATGCCTCTCCATCCCGGCAAACTGTTTGTGTGCGGTTTGATAACAAGGAAAAGATCCAGTTAAGTGTTTCATTTTGTATTCCATAGAAGTGTAGTTTGGTATGGGACTTGTCTGAGTTTGAAGCAAGTTCTTGTATGAAAGATATAAGTTGTGATGCACAAGAACTAGAGTGTCTGAAGCCGTGCTGGAGGTCGTATAATAGGTTTTTTTTTTCTTTCTAAGTGGTACATTAAGTGTTTTGTTATGAAATGTATCATTAGTTTGCAACTGATGTAAGTGAGAGAGATTGGCCTGTAGTTGACTGCGTTGTATATTTCACCTTTTGTGTATGTTGGTGCGACATTTGCATGTTTCCAGCCAGATGGAATACAGCCAGTTGTAAGTGATTTCTGGAAAATAATTGTGAGGATAGGTGCCGTTATGTTTTGAAGTTGTTTTAGAACTCTGCCGCTGATGTTGTCTGGACCAGTGGCTATGTGCGTCTAACCTCACTCATTATCGCCATACCAAGAAATGGATATACAGTGCTTTTAGGTGGTCATAATTACATGATAGGCATGGATTTTATGTAAATTTTGATACACAAATAAATAAAATGATAAAAACATTTACCAGCTCAAACTCAAAAACCATGAACAATTGCATGTCATAGACAATCAATATGAATATGGTTAAATTTTTAGGCCATAAGCACATATATTAATTAATTGGAGAGTAGTGCGTTCGATAAGGGTCCTATTTGGCCCCAACTATTAAGTTCAATGTTGCAAGATAAAACAATGTTTCAGTTGAGTTAAACACACGTGAGAAAGTTATATAAAACTATTAATGTTTAACAGTTTTGTATAACATGTATAAAGCGTTCATTTGTACATCCCAATTAGGTCAAATAAAGGGATTTTAAGTATACATTTCCTCAGATAGAACTTTCTCGTACCTTGCCAAAATAAAGGTTAACTTTGCATTTTTCAAAAATATAAGATAAAGTATGGATCAACGTGCTATTTAACAAGCTACAAGTCGAGCAAAATTACCCAACTTTGCATAGGTTATTCATGACAAAACAAATAAAAAGAAATCTATGTGATAGTATTTAAAAAAAAAATATGAGAATATGGATTTTATAAAACGCTTAAAGAAAATAAAAAAAATGAAATAAACTGGTGTCATGGAAATTTTTATCTTACTACAAGTAAAAAATATAAATTTCCGAAATCATTCAATAACAATTATTTTCCTTAAAATGCTATCTCCCATTAAATGTCTAAGTTGAAAAAAATAGTCGGTAAGATCTATTCGTTACATAGTGTGTAGGTGACCTAATACGATATATACGGGGTCAGCGAATTCCATATGGGAATTTACTGACCCCCAGATATATCGTATTCGTTTACTAACACACTATGTAACTAATAGTATTAATGTTTAAAATAAAACAATAGATATAGATCATTGTACATTATACATTGTGCGACACATATTATGTATATGCATGAATAACTTATGGCAATTTAAACTCCCGTCCAATCGCATATCAGTTAACAAAAACGAAAAAATACTATATAACGGTTGTTAACATTCACCATGTTCATGATGTCACTGCCGCAATTAAATATAAGTTAACCAGTCACGCCCTAGACGCATATGTTGCATTCACAAAAAGTTTAAATTCCTTTACATTAAATATGGTATATTTATAACCCAGCATTTGTATATACAAATCAAAATGGCGTGATATTGATTAAGGTAAGTCGCTAAAAATTTCATTTGCACAAAGTAACATTCACTTTAAAAAACTTTATTTTTACAAACATTGATCAGTTATTTAATTCCACAAATCAAGATTCACAAATCTAACCACGTAAATATATACTTTCAGTTTCTATATATACAAATACTTGAAATCTTTATGTGATATGACCTAATCGATTGTTAACAAATCGTGTAAACTCAATTTATCTCATTACATTTCTTTACATAAATCCATGGCGTGTTGAATATAGACTAAGATCCCATTTTGCACTTATTTGAGCTTTAATTTGCAACACTGGCATACACTACTATTATTCACATCTCATGCATCTGTAAAACGATCATCGTTTAAACATGTGTCCGTTGTCATTGCTGTTAACCGCTGACATAGTTTTATTCATGTACATTAAACTTGATATATATATTTAACCTCGGCATAAAGGTCAAATTGATTGTTTCATAAAGACAATAATGTTTAATATTGTAATATCAAAGTTGTTGATATTAAATTGTTATTGTTGACACCAGTTTTCTTGTGCAGACCAATAAAAGTGAAGGTTCTTAAAATTGAACACTTGATAACTTTAATATAACAATCAGAAGATGTGGTTCGATTGTGCAATGAGACAACTCTAGCCTTAATTTAACAAACACATATAGTCGGTAAGATAAATTCGTTACATAGTGCGCTTCGCTTCGCTCTAGTCCCGTATGGAATTTACTGAGCCTGTATATATCGTATTGGGTCACTAACACACTATGGAACTAATAATACCTCTGAAGCATTTTGGATCACTCCCGTTTTTTAATGGTGTTCGTGATGCTTGTATTTGTTGTCTTTGTTAAATAAAATAATTATTAGGTTGCCATTTGTGTGTGTTTTCGTTTTTTTGCGTTGTTCTTTTTTTTTCGTTTTGGTCATTTTACTGGCAATTTATTTTCAAAACACTTGAAAGTTTTGTGTTAAAGATTAAACTTTTTAAACCTGTTTTAACAAATACAGAAAATTACAAAAGTCCTTATATTGTAGCTTATAATGGCTGATCAGACACAAACCCCAATACGAAGTTCGATTCCAATTGAGTTGGAGAGCAGAATAAATGAATTGCAATGTTCGTCACAAACAGGTAAGAATATTGAAGATGTACACCTACAATATAAGCAATTGTTTCCACGTAAGGTATCAAATTATTGTGCACTAAACTTCTTTCGTAATAATGAAAACATTTGTAAAGATGACCGAGTAAGCTTTATATATAGTGGGAACTAAAGGGTAATAGAATCCAATTGTATCGATGGTTTTGACTCTAACAAAAGCATATGGAATATCATTTAAATCTTTTTTTAGATCAACCAATCGACCTAGACGACAACAAGAAAAGATGGCTTGTGGTTGGAATTTGTTTGCATAGTATTTTATCATCAGCTTTAAGAAAATATGTGTCTCCTGTTGTTTCCGTATTATATAACTCGCTAAAACTTTCAGATCAGATTGACGTACAAACTCACCAAAGACATATTCGGACATATGGTTCAGCAGGCATATATCTCAATTATGAGGCAATTAACAATAACAAGACATCCCATGGACATCGAACAGTTCTTTTTGATTAAAAAGTACAGAATGCTGTTGATTTATCAAAGTTATTTCTACAGACACACATGATACATTACACAGCGTTCAACGAATTATGCGATTCTTCAGCTCTGCTTGCGATGATAATTAACATAGACTCGTTTCCTGCAAATGTACAGACAGCTGCAAATATTGTAGGAACTATTATTAAGTATTTAGATATGCTAAGTAGAATTGTAAATTTTGATGTCAAATAACTACCAGTAATGGTCACTGGAAATCGTAAATTTGGAAAATACGTTCTGATTTTTAGATATGTTTTATTTCTTAACTAACCATTTCACGAGTTAAAGAAGCTACGGGATAACAAAATATCAAACACTTCAATAGAAATATATTGTTTTGTTTGATATTTTCTGAAGTTCATTTTGGTAATAAAACTCTTATAATCATTGAGTGATAATAAATTCCTGGTTTTCATTTTTTTTTGGTTTCTTTGTCAAGAATGCAGTAAGAACTCGCAATATTTATAAAGTATAAAATAGAAACGAATATTAAACCACGTGAAAAACAGTATTCACTGCAATTCAAGGATACACATTGGTTTACGGCTCCTAGCTTTGAACAGGGATGTTTAATATATGGTTTGGTTAAACATGTTTGTTAACCTTGATAGTTCGTATAACATCACATTACAAGAACCACTATACACGTATGTTTGAATAGGATTCGAACATTTGCCGTTGTGTTTTAGAAGTTAACAAACAAGCAATAAAGACAGAAAAACTTAAAACCCGAAATCAGAGTATCAAAAGTCAAAAAGAGCATCCATCGCTCAATTATTATTTAATAAGGAAATAAGCACTGTCTCAGAGTACTACAATTACTCATTACATTATTGGAAAAAAGTATAAATAACAAAAATATTGAACTCTGATGAAAATTCAAATTCCGCAATCAAATAGCAAAACCAAAAGCTTAAACACACCAAACGAATGGACAACAATGTCAAATGCTTGACAGACATTTTCTATATTAGAAGATTGTGGATTAAACCTGGTTTTGTAACTAGCATAAACTCGCAATTGTATGACAGTCGCAGAAAATTTCATTATATTGACCATGATTTATGAAAAAAACAAACAGACATAATAGGCAAAAATTTCAAAAATAAGGGTACAGCAGGCAATATTTGGTAACTCTCTTAATCACTTTAAAGAAATAAAATATGTAAACAAATATTGACCATGGAACACTAACAAAGTGACGCGATATACAAGTACAGAGCCACGTCATGTGAACAAAGAAACACACAAAGGCATCAAGACAGGCATATTAACAAAAATGAAAGACAAGAATACAAACGTTATCATAGAACAATAACATAATGACAGGACGTACAAATACAGAGCCACGTCAAATGGATACCACCAAAATCAGACCAAATAGTAAAATTAATATTCATAAGATGTGGTTTGAGTGCCAATGAGATAACTCTATTTCTAAGACACACTTAAATAGAAAAACCACTATAGACCAAAGTACGGTCTTCAACACGGATTCTTGGCTCACAACGAACAGTAAGCTATAAAGATCCCCCACATGAGTAGTATAAAGATAATAATATAAAAATGAGACAACTCTTCATCCAGGAATACAAAACAAGAATTAACACGCCTGTTCGAAGCTTTGAGCTGTAAACCAATGTTTATCCTTAAATAATTGGTGTCATTACTGTTTTTATGTGTTTTGTAATAACACGTTATAAAGATGATAACAACGTCAGTACCCAGAATATATACTTCACGTCCATCGTGTTAAATTGTTTTAAGTTGATACGGAATATTTCTCAACAAGGTTTTGTTACCTCCCGATTGACTCTTTTAGAAACAAAAGACGAGACGAGACGTTCTGTGATATACCCCTGGTTCATCAACTTTCTGCTCAGACTGAGAAACTTTTTGTACTTCTTATTGAAAGCTTGGTAGTATTTCTCTCATTGTGAGACCATATAACTCATCTGGTTTTTTTTGTGTTTTTTTTTAAATATTTCAGGTTAGATCTACGATAAGAAATCCTTGGGCTCACTGTGATTTTACACAGTGGGATTCTTTCAAGTATAATTTATGTCTACAACAAATTGAAGCCTTCATTAATCTCCTGAATATAAATACAGTTGAGAAAAGTATTATCATTGGAGATTTGAACAAATGGAAAACAAATGGTGAGAAATCGTTCTATGATAGAGATAATAATGTGTTCTAACTTATGAAAATTCTTTTTCTGACGTTTTTTATTTGGCTTTTTTTGCCAAACAATATTATTCTGCATGAATGCTTATTTGATATGTATTTTAATAAAGGCAAAGACACATATCATATCCTCCGTTAATAAAATAAAAAAAAAACCTTAAAAACAGGTTAAAGTATCTCCAATTTTCTACGTTATCTGTCTGTACACATCTGACAAAATAAATTCAAAGATCTATTTATAGCGGGGAAAAAGACTGATATGTTTTTGTTTTATGATACTTCTTTAAAGAAAATATAATTTCTAATTGTGTGTATAGTATGTCAAGTAAACCATAAACGTTATTAACAACATCTTACCCGTTGTTATTTTCATTTGCATTTTATATATAACATACATTTAGAAAACTCAATTCCAATTTGATTTCCTTACAAAATTGTATTAAGATACTCTTACATCGATATAGTTCCTATATAATCAATATAGAATACTTAGACAATACCATAGTTCTTGGATCGACATCAGGGGTGTATAACAGTTACAAGTCTGAACCTTATTATACTTCAATCATTTAAATAATATTCTAGTACGGCTTTTAAATAATTTGAAATACTTCAACTGCATACTAACCAAAACCGTATACTTTTATAAGGCAGTTAAGTATTATTTTAAACGAACTTCTTTTTCTATTTCAAACGACAACAAACATTTCTTAATGTTACCATTGAGTCTTATTTTATATTTTAACGGTATTTCAAATGCATCATATATACATTTATTGAAAATGTAAGTTGTTTAGAAAATAATCGAGATCACCATTAATAGAAATCTACACTGAAAACAGATATTTAGCAGTTTGAACCTCCAAACGAACAGTCTGTAACTGTTTGAAAATTTAATTGTTATATGAATCCTACAAAACGGATTAAGACTAATCTTCAATTAACCTCATCAAATATATAAATAAAGACCATAGTACAAGTCTTTGTGATACAGGTTATGTTGTGATCCTGTCTTTAAATCTTTGTTTGATAAGCACTTTGCTACTTTATTTGTATTAACTCTAGGTTCCAGTTTTTTGCAAGGTTCAACAATTGGCATTGAATTAGTTGACGAATTCAGAAAACAAATACAATTGATAGTGGAATATACGTTTGCGAGTCTGCAGACACAGCGTTCTCTCGAGTACACAAACAGCTTACAGAAATGGGAAATATTTTAACGCAGATTGATAAAAGAATTTCCTCTTTTGAAAAGGTGAGTAAAATCAAACAATATGAAATTAAATCTAGTTGCATTAAAGTCACCAGTAATATACCAAAAGTAGGCTAAAATCTACACGACAAAATGACAATCTTTAAACAAAAATCAGAAAATAGTAACCAACAATCTATGCGAGAGACAGCTAGCAACATCAACCACTGAAAAAAAAAAACTATTTGCCGATATATACAATGAAATGTTGTTGTAGTTCAAACTGTTTGTGAGTGTGCAAATCTCCTCCTGACATTGGACAGTGCTTTTACATCCCATGATAGAATAAAACCGTAAAATTGTTGAATTTATAGTGAGTTATCTGATCGACAACAAGCACAAAAACTACAAAAGGACAAAAAACAATTAAAACCAATTACAACATACTGTAAAAATATTATACGTTTGCCGAGTATATTAGCAGTAGACCTCAAAACAGTATAAGAAAAGAATGATTCTATACAATAGTGAAACAAACGTACTCGTATATTGCATCGACTGAACGTAGGACTATACGTGTTGATTTCTGTATAGCACGTATATTAAGTAATGTTTTAATGGAATCGCGAAAACTGTCAGGTGTGTAACCAGATAAGTCTACTAAGTGAACGTCTCATACTATGCATGTATCACTCGCAAATTGACAGTCAATCAAATATAAAAATCATAAATAAAACACATTGAGTCAATTTAACTATCAGGCGACTCATCTGTAATTATAGAATAGATGTAGCTGATGAATAAAATACAAACACACGACAACTATATATCAAAGGTCAACCAATTGGAGATGATGTCATAAACGCTGTTTATACCACCGCTATTCTACAAAAAACATGCTGCACAGAAGAGGTCCAATGAAAACTAAACCTTAGGACACAACATTCAATCTACAATTTCAGCTTTTTCTGCTCTTTTGTCGATGTGTTGTCTTCTTGACAGATTCCCCATTTCAATCCTCAATTTCAATATATATTTAACTTTTTAAACTTAGAAAGTCTTACTTTTGTAAGATATAAATTGTTATCAAAGGGACCAGGATTGTAATTTAATACGCCAGATGAGAGTTTCGTCTACATTAAACTCATCAGTGACGCTCAGATCAAAATAGATGTAAATAAGCAAAAAACATTTTTCGCTTTAGAATTGAAAAAAAAGCGTGCATTAAAAAAGTTCTGAATAAAATTAACTGAACAGTACATTATTAAAAAAAATGTTAAAATAACACATGTTGAGTAGGACCTGTTTACCCTGCCGATGTATCCTCTCTTTGTTATGGGGTTCTTGTTGCCCAGCTTTTATTGTTCGATGTTTTGTTTTTGTCAACTAATTAACTGTGTTCAATACATAGCTCAAGTTTTAACGAAGTGTTTTAAGACAGCTGAAGGACACCTGCTGATGCGGGAATTTCTCGCTGCATTGAATACCTGTTGGTGACCTTCTGCTATTGTCTGTTCTATGGTCGGGTTGTTGTCTCTTTGACACATTCCCCATTTTCATTTTCAATTCTACTTATAGTAAACAATTTGTTCAACAACCATACACGTGTATGCAATAGTTATCCCACCAAGGGGATGCGGTGTGTCGGCGAAAGATCACCCCGATGGCCGGAGGCCAGAGGGTGATCTAACACTGACACACCAGGTCCGAATGGGATGACTATTTTACATCCCAGCTGTTTTAGATTAGACGAAAAACCATTTACAATTCATAAAATCTAGTTTAGAATGCCACACAACCATTATAATATACTTTATATATTAATATATGATGTATACCCTTAATGACCCCCGAAGACGAATAGTAGATATGAAACAATGTTAACTCACCCACTGGCCAATTTTTGAAAAAACGCCCCATTCTTGCTTACAGACTCGCCCCACTTTAAAAAAAGTGTCAAATCAAATTAAACAATCTTTCTGACAACTCTCTTATTAACAAAAAGGGTTTAAACCACACGGAATAAAGGTCTGCCAACTCGCTCCACTGATAAAAATATCTCGCTTCCTTTAAGTATGTTATGTTACTGATAGTTGGTATCCAGTCGTCAAGGTGTGGTGGTATGTGTCGTGGGTTGATATGCCAAAGGTCTTGAATTCGAATCCCAGCATGTTCACTGTATTTTTTCTACGTCAATTTTGATAGATAGTCTTTTCCGTATGATTAATTATAAGTTTCATAGTGGATTTGACATTCCCGCCGAATTGTTACAGAACAAAACAAAGCATGCAAAACAAAGAAACTCAAGCTGTGGTGATCTGTTAGAACAAAGGAGCTGGAATGTAATGCAATAAGCTTATTATCAAACTTGAAAGTTATACGGTTACTGGCAGTTGATGGTTATACTTTTGATATACAGAAACGGAGTGAACACACTGATCATCAAGATTTGTTTTTAAATATGAGCTATATACATTGATATACTCAATTTCAATTTCAGAAAAAAAAAATGCCTTTGAATTATCGAGAAAACCTTGTTTCAAACTCCATTCAACATTAATTGTACAGGCAATTTCCCACACAGCTTTTTGGACTTTTTTCCTCGAAAAACTAATACAGATTTGAACAATTATGTTTTGTAATAAGAAGATTTCGTTTACTTGACGAATATAATAGACTGTTTTAACCTGAATCAAAATCTACGAAAATTGGAATAAAACATATGTTTATCACATAGATCTGTATATATGCCACAAGGAAACATTTTGAACGACTTAGTTAATCAATTGAAAATATTTTAACAGTTTTGTGCAATTTGTATATGCAGTCGTATTTGAATCATCTAGTTTGGCATTATGACTTATACTAACAAAAAATGAGTATATCATTTCGACTTTTTTCCAGAGAACAATTAAGTTTTAGTAGCTTTCAAAAATCATATGTCTGTTCAAAATGTTCCTTTGGAATTTAAACCAAAGCCTAAGAGCTGAAACTTTATTGAATACCTACATTAGCAAAGTTTTGCAATATTTGATAGTAAATTAATGCAGAATGTTGCGATGAATACGCAAGCAATGGACTTGTTTTTCATCATGCTGTCGCAGTCGATTGCGGACAGTTTTAATCTGATTATTTTAAATTCCGGTATCCCCATTCCGTAGATGAAATTCCGGATGTAGCGATCTTTTCCAGAAGTCGTTCGACGAGGTCGTCAACTCCTATGGCAGTCCTGATTTTAGCCCACACGTTTGTCAACAGTAGTTGACCGATGTTTAAATCTCTTTAATTTACTAAGAAGAAACGAGGCAACAAACAAGGTAAACGAATTTGGGAATCTCGTGAACTCTAAACAAAACGAGACCAGGTTCGTCAAAATGATATTATATTTCCCCCACCTTAGTAGCAATATTTCAACTTCACCTTCATATGGGATATACATTTGACAACTTATTCGGTATTCAAGAGCTTGCAGATCTTACTCAGACTTTGTTAAACGTAGCATGTGTCTGATAAGAATGTTGATGAACCAGGGGTATGTCAGAGAACGTCTCGTCCTTTTTTTTTAACAAAAAATTCATCGGAACGTTCCAAGACCGTGTTGATAAATATTCCGTATCAGCTTCACAAATAATACACGATGGTCTTGACATATATATTCTGCGTACTGGCGTTGTTTGTCATCTTATTACGTATTATAGTGACTTTTTATTTGTCTTTAGAGGTATTGCTTTTATCGTTTGTTCCTTTCTTGGTGATATCCATTTGATGTGCCTCTGTACTTATACATCCCGTCATTGTGTTGTTTGCATTACCTTTCATATTTACTTTTCCCGCTTGACTTTTTGTGTTTCTTTGATACATATGACGTGGCTCTGTACTTAAACATCTCGCTATGCTGTTGAAGTTCTATAATAATTTTTGTATTCTGGTCTTTTATATTTGCTAATGCTCTGCCTTTATGCCCAATTGTGTATATTTTATACATAATGACGTGGCGATTTTTTTTAGAAGAAATACACAATTAACCTATAGAAATGCGGCAAGAAGGAAATTTACTTTTTTTGGAGCAATGTCTTTATCAAGACGAATATATTTATTTATTTTGATTTTTTTTACGATAACAAATATTTCATTCAATAATTTCCTGATATATATAAATACTTAAGTAGCCCAGGTCGCTTACCCCTGTATTTAACAGCCTCATTTGTATAAGGAAAAATCTAATGAGTTTATACTTACAATAGTCATGATCATAGTGTTACATACATATATTTAAATAACCATTGGATACACTTGATTTTACCTGATAAGCATCACTGTATAGTACATAATCACTATCTTATATCCGGTTCACTGAACACACATGTGTTGCATGATTTAAACTTGAAAAACTATATATTTGATTGATAAAAATGAGTTATAGTTTTAATTTGAAATTTTGAATTTGTTTTTCGATAAAGAGTTCAATTGTCGATCTGCATATATACTACTGAGCGTAGCAAGAGTGGTTTTAATTCGTTTTTAATGTGCAGTTTCAGCAAAGCCTGTAAAGACTGCATATTCAGTTTAATTTTATCGAATTTGTATTTATTACATATTTTCCAAAAAGCCCTTTTAAAATAAAGAAGTATTGTTTTATCAATGGTATTATTCGATTGTTCTGTACTAATTCCTAATAAGATATTTTTTTTCAACGAGTGCCTCGTTATTTATTAGGTTACAAAGTTATAAATTTCTAACAACCGTTTCTATCAAGTAATTAACATTTTTACATTGATAAAATAAATGCTCATCAGTTTCAAAATACAGTTTTCTTCACATTTTACATTTGAAGTATGCATTATTTACAGTCTGTGTTTTGGTTTATATAATCCTGTGTATACATTTCCATTGAAATTCTTTACCTTTCTATTAATATATATTTTACTGAGATTTAACAAAAAAATCTAAATCGATATACTCGCTATACAAGTTTCTCATTGTGTTTGACAGTTTAGGGTTCTCAGTTATGTCAATATTTAATTAAAGACATTGTAATGTCAAATCTTTGACTTTAGTGATTTTATAATCTGGATTTAGAAATTCAAGGTTTTCGGAAATTTAGTTTGTTTCTTTTAAAAGCGGGTTGATCATCGTTATGTTTTAAAATCTGTATGAATCTTTGTGGTATGGAACTTTTAATTCATGAATATTCCAAAATACAATAAAGTGTATCTATTAATGGTCGATATATTTCATTGTACGATTTAAAATCTTTGGTATTATCGTCTCTTATATCACCAATAGTTTTTATCTGACATTTTGAAGAAGAATAAAATAAAGATTTGACCTGAAATAG
Source organism: Mytilus edulis (assembly GCF_963676685.1). Taxonomy (NCBI): domain Eukaryota; kingdom Metazoa; phylum Mollusca; class Bivalvia; order Mytilida; family Mytilidae; genus Mytilus; species Mytilus edulis. Next base: position 21,185,766 of record NC_092355.1, on the reverse strand, counting down.
AATATTTGAGTGTCTAAATAATCGCTGTTTCTTTACTTTACGTATTTCTTTTTATTTCATCGTCGTATAATATGATTTATTTTAAAGATAAAAATAATGTTTTGTTGACAAAGATTTTCATTATCTAGCATGAATCTGTCCAAATCATTTTAAAATCGTATAGTTTTCTGTGTGGAGATATATATGGTTATGTTCATGGTTTACTTTGCAATGGTGTTGTCAAGTTTTATTTGTTTGTTTTCAATGTTCCTCTGATATCTTGAACATTATTTATTAATATAAGGAGGTTACGTCTCTAAACATTACATGATAGGTATAATAACACTTCCCTAAGAAATGTGTTATCAAAAGGTCCAAAATATCGTGAGTCGAAATCCATCAATTGGAAATACAACTTTACAATTTTGATGGATTCGGTCGAGGATTATGCCAGGCAATGGGCTACGCGTGAGAAAGAAGACGTAGACACTCTTCCCGAATGGATTAAGGCAGTGAGATCGTTGAAATAAATCAGAATTAAGAAACTGAATGGGTCTATCAATGCCCATACTTCGTCAATCTTTAAAGACCCTTATGTTGCAAAACACTTATCCTACCTTTATGACAAATATGTTGTTGTCCTCGCAGATAAAGCCCCAAACAACATCGTTTTTGTGTGTAAAACTCATTACTCTACACTTTATACACGTATTCCACATTCCAAACTCAAAGACAAATTGAAAGAGTTGGTATTGCTTTGTTTCATAAAAAAGAATGGTCAACGAAGATACAAGTATCTTGTCTTCAGAACGGATAAATCCTACTTTGTAAAGGATTACACTAATTCAAACAAAAATTATCCGAAACTGACATTATCAAGGTACTTGATTTCTTGATTGACAACATATTTGTTACGTTCGGAGGACGTGTTTTTCAACAGACTATCGGCTTTCCAATGGAAACTAATTGTGTCCCTCTTCTTACCGACTTGTTTTTTTTATAATTATGAGGCTGACTTCATACAGGAACTTCTTGGGGAGAAAAATAAGAAGTTAGCAATATCTTTAAACTCTACTTTCCGCTATATAGATAATGTTCTTTCACTAAATAATTCAAAATGTGGTGACGATGTCGAACGCATATATCCCATTGAACTAGAGATAAAGGATACAACAGATACAGTTAAGTCGGCCTCATATCTTGACTTACATCTAGAAATTGACAATTAGGGTCGATTGAAAACAAAACTTAACGACAAAAGAGATGATTTCAGCTTTCCAATTGTGAACTTTCCATTTCTAATTAAGAAGCAACATTCCAGCAGCACCTGCATACGGTGTATATATCTCCTAATTGATACGATATTCCCGTGCTTGAATTTCCTATCATGATTTTCTTGATAGAGGGTTGTTGCTCACAAGGAAGCTATTAAAACAAGAGTTCCAAATGGTGAAGTTGAAATCATCTCTTCGTACATTTTACGGACGCCATCACGAGTTGGTTTAACGTTATGGAATAACCTTTTCACCAATGATATCGGATATAACTATAAACAACTTTCCTTTCATGAATGTGATCTACCGAATTAGACTATTTACTGGATTTGTTATCTCATAAGCAATACGACGGGTGCCACATGTGGAGCAAGATCTTCTTACCCTTCTGGAGCACCTGAGATCACCCATGGTTTTTGGTTGGGTTCGTGTTGTTTAATCTTTAGTTTTCTATGTTGTGTCATGTGTACTATTGTTTGTCTTTTTGTCCTTTTCATTTTTAGCCATGGCGTTATCATTTTTTTTTATTTATGAGTTTGACTGTCCCTCTGGTATCTTTCGTCCCTCTTTTGTATTTATTTTCTCTTGTTTTTTTTCCGAAAAAGGTGTGTACATTATTTTAATATATATGTCAACATATAGACAGCTGATAGAATTCTCTTTTTTTCAGGCATCGTTGCAATATGAATCTTTGTATGGTGAGTTTTATTATAAGATAACGTAAAAAGTAAATTCACAAAAATACTGAACTCCTATGAAAATTCAAAACCGAAAGTCTATAATCAAATGGCAAAATCAAAAGATCAAATACATCACACTTGTCATATTCCTGACTGGAACAGTTATTTTCTTATGTAGAAAATGGCTGATTGAACCTGTTTTTATAGCTATCTAAACCTCGCACTTGTATGACAGTCGCATCGAGTTGCATTATATTGACAAGCATACCCGAACATAACAAACAAGCGCAATAGGTGAAATTGGGGATACAGGAGTCAACATTGTGTTAGAATCTTATTCACAATAAAACAACAAACAAATATTTAACAAAGTCAATTATCAAATTTAACACTCTCATTCATTGCTTTCTTATTTTTAATATTTTATTTTATAAATAAAATTCACCCATTAAGGATAAAAATGTTCAAAAGTACTGGGACCGTATGGTTAGATTTACACGAACTCTGTTAAAGAATCGCGCGTTTGACATCAGAATGTAAACGTCACACAGGTAGAGATATAAAAACAAATTTGTCGTTCAAAGTACGATCAGAATATAGTCTATAGAAGAGGGACGAAATATACCAGATAACAGGCAAACTCATAAATCGAAAATAAACTGACAAAGCCATGGCTAAAAATGAAAAGGACAAACAGGCAAAAATATAGTACACATAACACAACATATAAAACTAAAGAATAAGCAACACAAACACCACCAAAAACTAGGGGTGATTTCATGAAGGGTAAGCAGATCCTGCTCCGCATGCGGCATCTGTCATATTACTTATGTTATAACAAATCCGGTAAATAGTCTTATTCGGAAGGTCCCATTCATAAAAGGGAAGGAGATTATAGTTACGACGTAAGGAACATATTCGATATCATTTGTTAAACGTTTATTCCATAACGGTCAACCAACCAAACTTTATAAAGGGATGATTTCAACTTCTAATTTGGAACTCTTGGTTTAATAGCTCAATTGTGAGCAGCAACCCTTATCTAGAATATCATGAGAGGTAATGCATGCACGGAAATATCGTATTGGGAGATATATACCCCGTATGCAGGTGCTGTTTGAATGTTGCTACCTAGAAATAGAAAGTTCACAATTAGACAGCCGAAATCATCTCTTTCGTCATGTTTGTCGTTAAGTTTTGTTTTCAACCGACCCAAATTGTCAATTTCTATATGTAAGTCATCATATGAGGCAGACTTGAGTGCACATGTTGTTTCCTTTATCTCTTGTTCTCTTAGGCAAATCCTCTTCAGAATGTAAATATGAAGTTTACATTGTCCTTCTTGCCGCTTGTCTATTTGCCCTTTTGTGTATTTCTTCTAAAATAAGAGATGATATTATGTATCAAAGAAACACAAAAGGGCATATATGACAAACAAGAATACCAAAAATCATAGTTGAACCATAAATCAATGGCGGAACGTTTGAGAGCTTAATGCATTTTGGCCCATGTCTCAAAATTATTCTTTATTTGTTGAGCATTTGATTGTTGAAAGCCTGTTATATAACAATATACTTTAACGTCACCAATTAAATGGACTAAATGACTGCAATTGATCTGTAAATTGTGTACATTTCAACACCTTAAAATATTACAAAATCAAACTAAAACACATCGTTCTCATTTCTATTTACTATAATTTTAAAACTGTATATAAATATAGCATGGGTTCGAATCCCTGCGAGGGAAGAACAAACATTTTCGAAAGCAAATTTACAGATCTAACATTGTTGGGTTGACGTTTAAACGAGTAGTATGTACATAATGTACACAGCTGGTGGTCCGATGGATAAATCTGTTGTAGAGTTGTCACTGGCTCAGACGTACTTATAAATATAATTATTTTCTGTGACTGTATCTTACATTAATTTATGGGATCCTTTACTATAGATAATTTAGCTGATCTGTATCATGCCTTATATATCATGTACTGTAGTACGACGCTAGATTAAAACTGACGTGGAAAGGTAACAAGAAAGATAAACATGGTCTTAATCCCTTATATGTTTCTTGTTTAGCTGGTTTTGAAAACATAGTGAGAATTTTGATTGATGAAGGTCCCAGTTTATATGATTGTAGCGATTCAATAATTGGTGCCACTCAAGGGGGCCATGACAAAATAGTTGAAACTCTTATTATCAAAGACTTCGATGTGAATATTGTTGATGTGCATGAGAGAACTGCTTTTTTCATTGCCTGCGAAAAAGGCTATACGAAAATCGTTACGTTGCTCATTAATAAACATGCTGACATTTTCAAGGCCAATAGTGATGGAAAGACACCACTTGATGCAGCATTTTGTGCGAGGAATAATGAATAAAGAAAGGCAACAGTAGTATACCGCTGTTCAAAACTCATAAATCCATGGACAAAAAACAAAATCGGGGTAACAAACTAAAACCGAGGGAAACGCATTAAATATAAGAGGAGAACAACGACATAACACTAAAATGTAACACACATAGACAAAATCCCGCGAGAATAACAAATATAACATATATATAACATCAAAACCAAATACATGAATTTGGGATAGACAAGTACCGTGACACGTCTTATCACAATGTGAATTTACACTAAAAAATAGTAAATATCTTGATTAAAAACAAAGCAGATGTTATTAATATATGTGCAGAAGAAGAAACAGAGATATCCATCGCATTTTATAAAGGATCTGGTAAACACACATTATTGGCTAATGTAGCAGACGTTTGTGTACCAAACAAAGCAGGACTGATCGATATTAAGAATAATTTGACAAAACACGCGCGATTTGATCAATTCAAGGATTTTGTAACCATGAAATTTTTAAAGGAATTACAACCTGAGCAGGCGGAAAGGTTTAACATTTCTTGGTATTCAGAACACAACTTTCAGAAGCAACAAAATGACATAACGAAAAAAAGACATAAAGAAATTGGCTGCAGTATGGATGGACACCTTTATATGAAGCATGCATGCGTGGAGACATTACAACTGTAGAATCCCTTATCAAAAGCAAGGCAAATGTGAACATGAAAACTGTCAATGGTGAAACGCCGTTGTTTGCGGCCATTCAACAAGGCAGTGTTGCTTTGATAGGTATCTTAATAAATGAGGGAGCGGATATAAATTTAGTGTTATGTAGTGCTGTGCAGAGAGACCATGGCAAAGCGGTTAAAAGTCTGTTAGATAAGGGAGGAGATTTATACTATAAAGGACATGACGGGATGTCGCTCTTAATATTAGCATGTGAACATGGTTCAAGTAATGTTTTTAAACTTTTTTTAAAACAAGGAGCGGATGTTAACGAAATAGATAAAGATGGGAGATATCTTCTTTTTGTTTCAATGGTTAAAGGATTTTCTGATATATCAAAAGTTCTTGTGCATAAAGATTCCCCTATAGTCATATCCGACGAAGATACAATGAAAGCGTTGGATTCTGTATTTAACATATTTGTGCGAAAAGAGAGAGAGGAGAAGGATACCAAAGGCACAACTAGAAATGAAAAATTGTTAAGGTTACTTATATCAAAAGGTTATACAGACACCATTCCGATTTCGAACCCATATTATTTATATCATTTCGTGATGTTAGGCGGTTGTCAAAAGCGGTTAAAAGAAAACGAGTTAAGGTTTCTAAATATGAAGATCGAAACCAATCTGCTATATCAGCCACCATTTCTGGAAATTATTACTCATGAGAGTTACTATAAAGTTCTTTTTTTAATAACAGTTATTGTAAGCATAGTAGTGTACATGTTATTAATTACGAAATGCACAAAATAGTCAACATTCCAACATGGAAGTATTTCAACATGTTGATACCTTTTCGAATACTGCGTGTAACAAATTACATTATGGATTGTAGAAATGCTCAGGAATAAATAAACTGAGCTGTTTTTGGCAATGGTGTAGTAACTTTTGGTTCTCAATGCTCTTCGACTTCGTCCTTTAATTCCGTTTAAACATTTTTTTCAATCGAGCGTCACTGATGAGTCTTTTGTAGACAAAACTGGCGCAAATATTAAATTTCAATCCTGGTATCTAATGTATATGTATGATGAATTCATTATAGACAAGGAACTTAATATAAATGCCTTAGATAAGTGCGGCTATACACCTCTAATGCAGTGTTTATTGTATTTTACGGTGATATATTTGAACGAAGTGGATTTAGTCATATTTATCATCAAAGAACAGAAAACAGAATATCATTCATTTCAAAAGGTGATATATATGAGCAGTTAGCTCCTATTTCCAAAAAATCACTATGTTTACAGCTGTTAATGTTGCTATTTTTCGTAATCCTCAACATGCTCAATCGAAATTTAAACAAATTATGATTTATTTTTACTACAAAAGACATTATATTTTTTACTTCCAACAGAATATAGGTTTTTGTAAAGGATGTCATTCACAACATTTTTTTAAAGAAACTTTACAATAATTGCCGAAGCGTGCTTTCGGGCTATTTAATGCATTTTTAATTGGCTGTCGTTTTAGATAGATCTAAGAGAAAAGTGTGCCTCCCTCTCTGAAACATTTTATTTCAATTGTCCTAAGTTTTCATCCTTTTAAACATTCAAATAAATGAGAGAGAGAAAATATTTCATTATTGTTTATGTGTAAGAAAAGTTTTATCACTCATAAGATAGCGTTAATTTTTATTCATCATACATAGTGGTGTTAATTTTTAAGGTATGATCACATTTATTTTAAGAATGTTTAAGCTTACGAGGACTTAATTTGGATGATTATTCTGCTAAGTCTGTGTTACAGATTCTTAGGTTGTACATTACATACATTGTATATCTTAAAATTTTTATTATTCTGATCAACAAATTTTTTGTCTAGCAAAATTTCTGAACAATATCAAGTTTGATCAAGACATTCAGATGTAGAGATACAATTAGGAGTAAAACACTTACGATATATTACTTTAGAAATCAAACCTGTTTTAAACCACTGAATAGAGGTAAATATTTGATAGAAAAGAACAAGTATACAAATTAACACCTCTCAAGCTTAGAATAAGTGTTATTAAACCAGCATTTTTAAATGATGTATTTCAGAATATAAACGTTAATTGTGGGTGCACATGTACCAATGTTTAGTCAGAGATCAATTCATTTAAGAGAAGAAGAAAACCTGTATGTTTATAACCCTGGAACAGTATTTGAATTTATTTTTTTTGGTACTTACATGCATTTTGTAATAAACCGAAACACAACTACATATGTTTTGTTAATGGTGCATTGGCTAAAACCGCTAGTTGGGGCCCTGTCGTTATGAGCATACAAGAAAGTGGTGTATACCTGTTTTTGGTATCAAATGAACGTATAAATGTTTGGATTCACTGGAGGATCATTGTTCAAAATTTCGATATATTAAACTAATAAAAGAAAGCATAGCTTACCTCTTGTTCCGATAAGACGTACCTGTTTAGCAACACGACGGGTGCCACATGTGGATCAGGATATGCTTACCCTTTCGGACTACCCCGAGTTTTGGTGGGGTTGCTTAGTCTTTAGTTTTTAATGTTGTGTATTGTGTACTATTATGTGTCTGTGTTTCTTTTTTTTTAGCCATGGCATTGTCAGTTTATTTTCGATCTATGAATTTGAATGTCCGTCTGGTATCTTTCGCCCCTATTTTGTACTATATAACTTGCAAAAACCAGTGCGCTCTTATGTCAAAGTGTTAATGAAGATATGTAGATTTTTGTCAGCAAAAATCAGGTTAAGGTATAGTTTTGCATGAAATAACGGTCGCTATAGTTAAAGACCAAAAATAAGTCTGAGTGCTTAAAATTGCCGAACATAGAAATCAATAGGACTATGAATGAGTGTTTTTTATTCGTTTACAGTTATAAGGTTGTCGAAATAGTGTACTTCTATATTCAATATGATTTTTTTATTCGTTGACTAACACGTTTTAACCAAATGTAGTTAATATATCTCAACGTGTTCGATTCGCCCGTGTATGTAACAGCGTATTTGATTTCAACGAAAGAAATCTCTGTATTACACCAGGGTTATCGATATCACAAACTTGTCAAACCATTTACATAATTTTGTCATCGGTACAAGGACATCATTCGTAAATATATATCCTCATGCAGACATCGTATACGTTCAAGTATATTACATCCAATATGTTATGGTAATATTCTTTACAAAGCACAAACATGTCGGCATTCATATAAAACTAACCAAATCTTTTAACATAATTATTTGGAAAGGATATGGGGTCTTTGCATCGGAAATAAATACATTTATTCTAAAACCAGTTGGTATGATATTGGTTATGTTCTTCTCATATATATTCTGATGGTATATAGTTATCAAAGGTACCAGGATTATAATTTAGTACGCCAGACGCGCGTTTCGTCTACATAAGACTCATCAGTGACGCTCATATCAAAATATTTATAAAGCCAAACAAGTAAAAAGTTGAAGAGCATTGAGGATCCAAAAGTCCAAAAAGTTGTGCCAAATACGGCTAAGGTAATCTATGCCTGGGATAAGAAAATCCTTAGGTTTGCGGTAAATTCAAAGTTTTGTAAACAGGAAATTTATAAAATGACCACATTAATGATATTCATGTCAACACCGAAGTGTTGACTACTGGGCTGGTGATACCCTCGGGGACGAAACGTCCACCAGCAGTGGCATCGACCCAGTGGTGTAAATAGTTATCAAAGGTACCAGGATTATAATTTAGTACGCCAGACGCGCGTTTCGTCTACATAAGACTCATCAGTGACGCTCATATCAAAATATTTATAAAGCCAAACAAGTAAAAAGTTGAAGAGGATCCAAAAGTCCAAAAAGTTGTGCCAAATACGGCTAAGGTAATCTATGCCTGGGATAAGAAAATCCTTAGGATATTAAACCCCTAACTGGAGGGATTGTACTTGATCTCATATGATGCAGACATATGTTTTTTAATCAGTTTCATTGAGGTCTGGAGTTAGCATGTTAGTAACTACTAGTAGATCTTTGTTGATTTATGTATCATTTTGCTGAATTTCTTTAGTTACTTATTCTGATACCGGACTCGCACTTCTTTTAAATTTAGTTTTATTCTGCGTATTGCTATGTGTTTCTTTATTCAACATTGCCTAGAGGTAAAGGGAAGGGTTGAGATCTCACAAAACATGTTTAACATTTCGTGTCGGGGCCTTTTACAGCTGACTATGGGGAATGGGTTTACAAAACATAACAAAAAGCAATTAATGACAATGATAGTCACTCTATAATATATATCTTGCTCTTTTTTTTGCATACAAATAGAAATTTAATGAAACAATTTTAGAAGGGTTTGTGTTTCTCGGTCTTAAGTTTTCTGTATGTAATCATTGACATGTTGTTTTACCATCTAAATATCAACAAAAAGAAGATGTGTCATGGTTGCCAATGGGACAATTATTCATTCAAGTTCAACAAGAAGATAAAACGGGGAATAGAAACAACATTTTACAAAATTTCATCATTTCAAACTAAAATCTACCGGTAAGCAACACGAATCCCAACCTAAACCAAGGTTTATTTCAGGTGAACCTAAGAGGTAGCAGTTCCTACTCCAAATGAGACACCTGCTGTTTCAAATTCATGTGTTGTAATAATATTGATAGGGAAAAGCATAGATAAACAAAACGTTTTCTTTGGTTGGTTTTATAGGCCGTTATGGTTCCATGATAATGAGAGGTTGTGTTTAAATGTTCTCAACGAAAATTTGTATTACATTAAAACAAGAAGGTCACCTGTATCTACTGTTGTTTTGGAAATTATGTTGAATAATGTTAAAATAAAAATCACCGGAGTAAAAAAAGTCTAATTTCGAAAGTTGACCGATTATCTTGAATATAGCACAATGCTAACCGGACAATACATAAAAAAGGAGATGTGGTATGATTGCAATGAAACAACTATACACCAGAATACAATTGAAGATGATACCAGCCATTATATGGAACCGTACGGCCTTAAATTACCTAACTTGTTGTTTTTTTTAATCGGCAATGGGGCTGCAGTTTTGGTTTCCATTATTTCTTATAAATACAAAGGACTTATGTTCTTAATTCACGATGTTCAAACGAACATAACATATTTATGTGCTAAATTGCTCTATTTTCTTGTACAACTCTGCTCCTAATTTCTGTTCTAAACTGACTCATATTGTATATATGTATATAAATAAGACAATAATAGTTCTGATACTAACAGGCACGGTGACCATTTCTATTTATTCATCATAATTCACAATCTACTAGTAATCAATTTTCTATAAATGTCTTTCATTTCATTTCATCAAACAATGTCCTAAACATCTCTCCATAAACACTTCATCATATCAAATCTATAAAATAAACATTACAAATCAGTATACTATATATACATATCCACTACAGACATCTTATACACATTTAACAATACAAAAAAAAATGTCTGCAAGTCCAGTGGTCACCGCCCAGCCTTCGATAAACTTGAAAACCCGTTTTCAATCTATTATATACCTTACTAATTTGCATAACTAGTTTATTCTATTGTTAAACAATAGACTAAAATAGATCCGAAAATTCGTACGCATACCGCACATAAATTTATTTATGTTCTTAATTCACGATGTTCAAACGAACATAACATATTCATGTGCTAAATTGCTCTATTTTCTTGTACAACTCTGCTCCTAATTTCTGTTCTAAACTGACTCATATTGTATATATGTATATAAATAAGACAAGAATAGTTCTGATACTAACAGGCACGGTGACCATTTCGACATACAAAGAAAGCAGAAAGTGAAAATGTTATAAACCTAAATTCTTAGAAACTGATAATCGTTTTTCTAAACTATCTGATACGTAACCATCTTTAGCTAAATCAGATTTCCATCTTCCATGTATTTTAAAAAGTTTATCTGGTATGTCATATTTAGCGGCCGCTGTGGCACCGCCTGCTCTGAAACTGTGTAAACCAAATTTATTTACATTTAAACCAATTTGTGATAAGGCCTCTTTGACTAACTCTCTTGCTCGAGTATACGAAATTTTTACATTTTTACTTCTCAATATAAAAGAATTAGTTTTCTTTAAAAAAGACAATGCACGAAATATAAAGAATTCTGAATTATTCTCAATCTTAGCTAAAACTAGATAACTTTGCAAAAGCTTTACAGAACAGTAGGAACTATCTAATCTAGAAATAACGACATTATTACCATGTCTATAACAGTCTGTTTTGCTCTTACGAATAAAGATATTGACATGCGAAGTATGAAAAACTATGTCTTTAGCTGTGATGTTGCATAACTCGTTGAAACGCAAAAATCCTGTATACATTAACGAACACATTAACAATAAACGCAATTCTTTTAGTGAGTTACGATCTTGGTATTTATCAAACAGTTTAATCATTGAATTCGAGTCAACTGGTTCTTCTTTCTTTTTCGGACGAGATAGTATTCTCTTAGCACCTTCTAGTATACTCTTGACTAGTTCAGATTCGCTTGGATCAGTTACGCCAGCAATACGATGAGCCCATTTTATGCTATAAAATGCTGTATCTACTGAACTAAAACCTTCGGATGACTCAATCAAATGTTGCAAGTATAAACCCACATAAAGTTTATTACACGGAAGTACTGAAGTTATCTCTTTGTATTTTTGTGTCCACTTTAAAAAACGTTTGAAACCTCCAATATATTTTGTAACAGTCGTCTTGGCCCTCGAATCTAAGACAGTTGCATTAAGATTTGAGTAAAGTAATGTGAGTTCTGTGTACTTAACCGAACTTAACTGTGACCAGAATCCAGTCGAAAAAATGTTCTAAAAATAGATATACAGTAATTTTAATCTTTTTGTAAAAAGATAAAAATTCTATTACATACATAACATATTTACCTGAATCAATGCATATCAATCAGGTCCAGTGACCATACAGTATTACTAAAAGATTTAGTCCAGTGACCAAAGAGCATAACGTCCAGTGACTTCCAACACACACACATTACATCAATATTCATATAGTTAAAACAATTCGGTAAATAAAAAACTTAATATTAACAATATGAAGCGTCTAACAAAACAGCTAATATAGTTCCTTTGAAATCTCCTCTCACAAAAATAGAGTTCAAATTATTTCCAGATTCGAATATTCCGTCTGGTTCGTTGAACTGAAGCACATCATTTGTGTACTTTTTATATTTTAGACCAGTGTCAAAAATCAACGGCCAAAATGGCGATGAAGGCCAATTCGGAACTATCAAAGTTCCTTTAGCTTTGCATTTTACTAAATGATTTATAACCCTGCTAACCTCGGTTACTGGAGGTACTAGCCAGTTGTTCTCACCGGACCAGTCGCACGTGAAAGCGTCGACGCATAAAGAACCTGGGTTCCAGTATAAGGAATTAAACTTTTGTAATTTCGTATTTTCAAAGCTAGCAAACCTATCCACTGAAAATGGACCCCATAAATCATTCAAGAATGTGAAAAATTCATCTGAAATACGCCAGTCGTCAATATCGACAATTCTACTTAGCATGTCTGCTTGTTCATTCTGTTCCCTTGGAATCCAGTTAACAAAAATAGTAATATCATTTTTGCGACAACAATCGTATATTGATAAAGCTAAAGACTGTAATTCTGTTACTTTACTACCCTTGTGAACTATTGTTACAGCGTTTTGATTATCTGTATAAAACGATACCGTGCAATGTTTAAGCAAACGTGCAAAACTTAGTATAGACAACTCCATTGCTTTGACTTCCCTCCAAGTGGAGCTCTTCAATTTCTCATCGTCCGACCAAAATTTATGCATAATCTGTTTTAGATTATCAATATATCCAGCAGCCCCTGTATTTCTTGCATCTGTAAATATGTAAATTCAGAATCCAGTCCCAACAATGAAACTGGTTCTAACTCAAAAATGTTATCTCTCCAAAATATTAGATCTCTGATACAAGCGTTACAATGATTTATATTAATAGATTGGTTCCAATCTTGTCTTAAATTTATAACTTCAAACAAACCTCTCGACATGATCTGTGTAATGTGACCTAAAGCAGGCGTAAAAGAAATGATTTTACCAGCTACTTTTGCTTACAATCTTACTTTCACTTTGCAGGAACTGTTAAGTATAATATTAACTAATTCAATTAAATCATTCTTTTTTCTATCTGGTATATTGACTTTACATATATCTAAATTCCATATAAAACCTAACCACTCTAATTTTTGTGTTGGTGTCCAGTGACATTTATCTCTGTTTGGTACGAACCCCGATGCTATAAGATCTGACTTTACTAAATCAGAATGCATTTTACATGTGTTTTCCTTATCGGCTAAACCGAACCCGTCATCTAAATAAACAACAACTTTGATTCCTTTCTTTCACCAATGTTTTACTAAAGGTCTAACTACTTTAGTAAAGATATATCCGCTAGATTTCAAACCAAAAGGAAGTACAGTAAAAACAAAAAACTTTGTTACACCTCCTAATTTCCAGGAGAAACCTAAATATTTCTGATGCTCGTTAAAAATATCAATATGATGATATCCTGATTTCTTATCAAAAACGAATCCGAAACAGTTGGAAGATAAATACTGTTTAACTACTTTCCAATCTTCAAATTTAATCTTGCTATCGACTACCTGTTTGTTTACGTGTCGTAAATCTAAAATTAACCTGTGTTTATTTTTCGCAGTCGAGACGGTCAAAGGATTAACCACATGCGGTCTACTCGATACCTCACGTATCAAACCCCCTTTCATTAAATCTAAAATAGCTTTTGATACAAATTCGCTGTTATCAAATGCTGATTTGTTATTTCTTAAGAATATTTCTTCGGGCTCATTAAGCAAAAGAATTTTGTAACCATCTGTAATAACATTCAAAATGAAATCTGAAGCATTAATTTGTTTCCAAAAGTTAATAGATTTTTTCAAACGACCTTTAACATAAATATCAGAATTACAATTTTCATATTCATAAAATGTTTCGACAATATCATAATCTTGTACCTTGAAAATGTCACTGTTATGGTCTTTAAGAAGAAGATCCTCTGGGAGGTCCTGTCCTGGCCTTTCCCTTCCTGCAGTCTCTTGCCCAGTGCCCTTGCATGCCGCAGTTGTAGCAGACGTCTGAGGTCTTGAAGCTATTTTGGTTGCCGAAACTTTGGCCGCTGGCGGCCAAGCCCCCTCGAAAGGGCTGGAGGCGAAATGTAGCATCAGAACCACCTGTACCATTATGTGCCATTTGAGCTGTTGAACCAGATGCTTCTGCCGGACGCTTTCTACTGCTGCGTTTATCTGTTTTCTCTGCTTTGATCTTTTTAACTGCCCTGTTATCTGCTGCGCGTATTCTTTTCTCGTCCTCCGAGTCACTGGCCACTTCATCTGAAAGGTATTCGTTCACCGTTCTCCAACCGCCCTCGGACTTATCCGCAATTCTAATTAATTTATTTCTCTTCTTGAGCTGAACCGACGAATCTTCTAAAACCCTAACTGCCTTTTTAGGTCTATTCTTCTCAATATAACCAATTGCCGTGCTTATACTGTCTTGAATATCAGAGTTAAGCTCAAATTGTAACTGATTCCCCTTAAATTTAAAGGTATTCTCTGCTTTCTTTGCTCTCTTTACTAATGTCTCTGTAGTATCTGAGAAATTCTTCTCTATGCCGGAAAGTTTATTATTGAAATAAGTGGTCATCAAAGAAAACAAATCTGCATTTGAAACTTCAGGTGCCCTATCTTGCTCTGAATTACCTTTTCTCTTAGTTGGTTCAGCAGCCGAACGTAAGGCTTCAATTGACTTGTCAGGAGACTTGGTTAATTCTCTATCGTCGAGGTCTAGATCTGAATCGGACATCTTGAAAAATTGTCTGCAAGTCGAGTGGTCACCGCCCAGCCTTCGATAAACTTGAAAACCCGTTTTCAATCTATTATATACCTTACTAATTTGCATAACTAGTTTATTCTATTGTTAAACAATAGACTAAAATAGATCCGAAAATTCGTACGCATACCGCACATAAATTTATTTATGATTCATCTGGGCGTTCAGGCGAATTTGAGACCAGCTGGTTCGGAGTTCAATAATGCTGTTGATATAGTGACTTTTATTTCCTATGGCCTGTGACATATTAGAAGACAGCAACCAAAATAACACAAAAACCAAGACATTTCATATTGGCCCGTGACAGTTAACTGTCATTCGGGGCATTTATCTAACCATCCGTGCATATATCATAAAATATATCAAAGATATATGATAAATTTGATAGATATTACGTTTATCTACAAAAAAACGTATCAGTGAGAATCGAATCAAACCATTTGGAAAGCCAAACTTTTACAAAAATGGAAATCAATAATGACATTAGATGTATGTGTCATTATAATACTTTATTCTGATTGGCTAACTGCACACCACGTGTTATTCCTTAAGCAATTGCATTACTCAATACAACTTGTCATTCATGATAATGTAAGATATAAATTTGTCCTGGTAAAATATGTCTTAGCGGACAAATATTACTATTATAAAAAGTCCATGGTTACAGAATTTACTAGTATATTTAGTCCGATGTTAGTAATATGTGTCCCCAGACTAATTTTCCTAGATAATCATGTCCTATAAAATCCTATAATAAATTCAATTACATCTAAACCATGGAAATTTAAATGTTATGTTTTAGTAATGTTTAAGAGTTGCATAGTTATATTTTTGATAAAATTTATGTCCGCCAGACTTTTTTTCCTAGTTAATCAAGTCCATGTCCATGATTTTACTAGGAATATAAGTCCTAGGACAAATGTTCCCAGGAAAATAAGTCCATAGCTAGTAAAAAAATGACTGCGCTTATTTCCTAGGAAAAATTGTACCAAGACTTGTTTTTCTAATAGTTTTATCATGTCATAAAAAAATTGAAAAAATAGGAAAAAAAATCGTAGTTAAGATTGGATAATTTTCTTTTTTTTTCAATTAAAACAAAGGACATTTCCTTTATAACCTAATTAAAACATGAATATTGAGTTTTTATTGCTTTTAACATTTTCCTTTTATAATAGCAGACATGGACATTTTTACCTAGGAATACTAATGACATGGACATGATTTCCTAGGAAAATTAGTCTGGGGAGATAAATTTTATTTAAAAAATTGATACTCATCTCTTTAACAATATTAAAACATTAACATTTTTATTAACCTTTTGAAATCAAAAGCATGGACATTTTAACCTAGAACTATTAATGACATGGACATGATTTCCTAGGAAAATGAGTCTGGGGAGATAAATTTTATTAAATATATTGATACACAACTCTTTTGTTTTGTCTTTAACAATCATATCAAAACATATTACATTCATATTCACCTTTTAAAACAAGGGCATGGACATTTTAACCTAGGACTTTTAATGACAAGGACATGATTTCCTAGGAAAATTAGTTTGGGGACATACATTTTATCAAAAATATAACTATGCAACTCTTAAACATTACTAAAACATAACATTTAAATTTCCATGGTTTAGAGGTAATTGAATTTATTATAGGATTTTATAGGACATGATTATCTAGGAAAATTAGTCTGGGGACACATATTACTAACATCGGACTAAATATACTAGTAAATTCTGTAACCATGGACTTTTTATACTAGTAATATTTGTCCGCTCAGACATATTTTACCAGGACAAATTTATATCTTACATATTGCTGTTGCCTAGATGTCCATTACGTAATTTTGTGTTTGGATTGTAACCGATCTATAAACAGATAAATACGTGAAGATTAATGAGTGTAAATAATTAATCATCTTAAAATGTGTTGTCGTTAGAAATATATGATAGTATATATATAATTAAAAAATAAAGGCAACAGTAGTATACCGCTGTTCGAAGCTCGTAAATCTATGGACAAAAACCAGAATCATTAATATCTTTGCATACGTACAGAAAATTTGTGTTAAAGCATACGTTTACAATCTCCCATGGCGAGTAATCGGTCCTTGCTCTCTCTATCAACGACCGATAACTCTACGTACATGGGAGATTATCATGTTTCAGTTAATATGTTTAAAAAGGATTATTTTGACAATTTCCACTGCTATTAATTAATTTGATTGAAAGATTTCTTATTATTCAATAATTAAATGTTGGACTTTTGATTGACCAATTTCAAGGACGCTTTAAAACGGACATTAGTAGAAACATGGGAAGCTGTTTAATATTACAGTCACGTGAAACATCAATTATAACAAAAAAAAAATTAAATTTCATTGCGTTTTCTTTACCATGTTAACTGGAATGACTGAGTTTTACTATGAACACGTGTACGTTAGTTTTTTTTTGAAAGCACATCTTTAATTTGGTCAAAATCTTGTTTTACTGCTGTTGAATAATTGTCGTTCATAACTCTGTTCGACAACACATATTCCTAAAGTTACCTTAACCATGACAATTCTCGTTAGAGATTTATAAAAAAAAATCATTTTTATTTTTAATTATATGTTATCGTTATATTTAGTTAACCATTCATACGAGGACGGTAACACAAAAACTCGAAAGTCTTTGATTTCATGTCCTTTCTCTCAATTCCCTTCATCACCCTTTGAAGCAGCCAAACTCTTGATCATGTTGATATGCAAGTCCCTTCAGGTGATTAGGTTGAAAATATTGACCCCGTCTCATTTTTGCACCTGCCTTAAGTCAGGTGCCAATGCTTTTATTAGTCTTGTATAAAACTTTTTATTATTGTCACTCAATTGTTCGTTTTTTGTATTGATGTTGATAGATATATTACAATTATAAATTAAAGCCATTTCCTTTACATGGCACACAGACGCTTCGAAAGTAATATGGCTTTCAAATATGGAGCGTTTATGATGAAAATAAATACAGAAAAAGGCTTTGATCTCATTAAATTTATGGAGTATTGTTTTTGTGACCTCTTTCTGTCAAAAAAAAATTGTTTTGGTTTGATGGCTTGTCATACAATGTATGTATATAATCTGGGACATGAAATATGTTGGTTATCTTTTTTGTATTAGTTTATACTATTTATATAGTTTAGTTTATGTTTGATTAGAGATTATAATTCCAAAGTTCATATCTCATATGACATATTACGAAATGACAAAGATGAAAATCAAGATGAAAAATAAAACCTGAGGGAATTGCATCACCTACGAAAGGAAAGAGAAGAGGTTCATCTACACGGTAATCGTTCCTTTCTTTGCTTAAATTAACTGTCATACGAATCTTCATGCACTTTCAAAATATCACAATCAAGAATAGGACACAATTCGGTACATTTACAGATCATACCACTGTTTCGGTATAATTAAGATCTAAGACTATTAAAACATGTAGCAGTTGGTTAAGACAGGGTCACCTGTTTAACAGTTAAGTCAAGTCAAGGCCAGTTTTAGTGACCCAAAAAGAAACTAAGATAATTTGAAATGAGTTATGCCAATTTCCACTAAAATAAAGGTTTACGTATGCATAGTAGTACAACTTAATGTGTGTACTTTATGTAACTTACAATATAATGGGATATTTTAAACCGGTACTTAAGTTATAAACACCTTGATTGCATTTTTTAAAGATTTCATTCAAGTTATATTATTTGGTCAAACATATTTAAGAAGGACGTCATTTAAAAATCTATGTTACTAACCCTAACCCGTAAAGCTTTTAATTTTCTATTAAAAACAATTAGTTCCTATCAATAAGCCATGTCCTTTAAATCAATATTTATGGTGTTTTTTTTATATAAATTTACTGTTTCACATATATTAGCCGTGTTTGGTAAAACTATTTGGAATTTTAGGTCCTCAGAACATGTGTTTCTTAATAGTTGCAGACCAGCTACAAAATGAATAACAATAAATCTTTTGAACAGAATGACAGAATTAAACTTGATAAGATTATTCTATAGATAAGAATCGTTAAATGTTTAATAATAATTTTGGAAACCTTCTATTTGAACAATTCTTTAAATCAACAATAAAAATATCTAAATTTATTTTCAA
Source organism: Mytilus edulis (assembly GCF_963676685.1). Lineage (NCBI taxonomy): Eukaryota > Metazoa > Mollusca > Bivalvia > Mytilida > Mytilidae > Mytilus > Mytilus edulis. The sequence goes on along the minus strand of NC_092355.1, from coordinate 21,166,749 downwards.
AACACGTTTCCACATTTTTTAGACTAAATATCATAAAACAAAATAAACGTAATTTCGCATTTTTGACAAAACTAGAAAGTGTCTTAGAATACAACATTTAATACATTTTACAAAAATGGTTTTCTGTTGTATAAGAAAATTCATACAATCACAAAATGATATTAAGTACATGTGGTTATCATTGATGTAGGCACAAAACAGGAACAAACACACTTGGAGAGGCTTATCAATATTGACATTTCTACAATAGTACAAATTGCAAGACCAGCAAGTAAACACCTTGTATTATCACTAATACACTATCACAATAGTACAACTTGCAACACCAAGACACGTTGGGTAGGCATTTTTTGCCCCCTTAACAAAAAGATGTATAACAATCTAATAGGGCCTGGGCTTATCTCGTCCTTTATTTAAATAATTTCAGATACAAATTATTCTGTTCTGCTATCTTTTCGATGTCTTTCTCTTGTTGTTTTGAGTATAGAAGGTTCCACTTATATCTGGCATCTAACCAATGGTCTTGGCTTCTCTTGACATCATTATAGAACGTTTCAATGTCTTGTTTCTCTGTCAGTCCTTGTTCTTTTAATGTTTCACAATTTGCTTTTAGTATTGTTGTTTCTCCTTCCACTTATAGCAAGTAAGTCTTTTTGTGGAAGGTCTAGTGTGATTTTTTGTATTTTTATTTCCCCCTTTTTGTGTTTGTGGCGTTCCTTTCTTTCTCTACCAGTTGTCGGTGTACCATCGGAACCTACAGAGAAAGCGGGACCTTTTGGCGATGATGTGGCTGTTGGTAGTAGAGGAGCCTCATCCTTCTTACAGTTTTGCTCAGCCGATGCGTAAGTTGCCGAATCTGTCTCTGTTGGTTGAGCGGTATTGCCTAGCTCATAAGATTTTGCGGAGTCATTGTCTAACATTTGAGCTGGGTTTTAATCTCTGCAGTTGACTCAGACTTTTTGGCCAAAAAAAGCCTCAGTCTGCGGTTATTCCCTTCAGAACGGGACTTTGAAGACTTTTTAGGTGGTAATGTCAACCTCTCTCTTTCCGCTATCTTCCAGGGTGTCTATTTTACAGTACGTTTGTACCGCCCATTCCGAGCTGATAAAACCCAGTCGGCGGTTTGGTGTTCTAATAAAGGCAAAATGGTAAAGATATCACCAGATAATACGGGCTGTTGTTGGTGTGTTTCACTGCCATCATCAGACATTATGATAGTTTCCTGACATGTTTAAGTAATAGTAGTCGATTAGTCAAATAATATCCGATGTTACTTCCTCAATGGCCAACACAAAACTGACAGAGTTTCTCTGTCTTCAGTTGGTTTATATACTACCATCTGGATGAATCCATTTTACTTAAAGGGGTGAAGATCAAGACTATTCCAATTTTAGGGGTGTTTTAAGTAACAGGTGATGCTCCAACTATGGAGAAACTTATATACATATCGAAACACAATTATAGGAAGGACAACTGGTATTTCATATAAAAATAAATGAACTATGACCGACTTATATGTTTTGGTAAAGACTAACTAATGTGTCCAGTCTTAAGGACCATTTATCATCACAACTTAGTTGTGTACGATGTTTTTCTTAATGAAACATTAAACATATCTTTCGAGCCTTTTTTTGATAAACAAATATTTATATTATGTGTAATAATTGGTCCTTGAGATTGTTTAAGGATATATTGTTCTTCAGGGCTTTCTATATTATTTATGATGAAATACCCGTATTATAATGAATTATGAATTGTGGTAATCCCTGCTTTCTGCCCAATTATATTCTTCAGACAAAACAAAGGTCTTGAAAACTAAGTTTCAATTAACATTGTGTTCTTTAATATCTTAACGATAGTCTCATGATGTAATATATAGAGTTAAGCCTGTGTGTTACAAACTGTTTCTTCTCCATAAAGTCGTTGTGGTTGTTCCACAGTTAGCACAAGACAAAGTCATTCGACTTCTGTTATTAACCTGAAAAATCTTTTGAATGTATTTTTTATTACAATTCTGTATTCTCTTTTATTACAAAAAAAAACGTGTCGAATCTGCCGCGTTTTGGAATATATTTCATCGGGAAGAGAACATTTTGCGTTTGTTGTATAATGAAAACAAAAATAGTTAAAGTGTAAAGTGTCAGTCAGGCTATTGTTCTGTGGATCGATATTCGTCATATCTTAATAGTTCTGCGAAAACGAGATTGTAAAATACATCATGTATTCTCAGAAGTTGCTGACCAAAACTGTTTTCCTGCATTTCACAACCAAAAAATGGACTCATACGTAGAGGATACATATTGTCGGTTTCATAAATTAAGCTATGTTCGGTAAAGTTATAAAAATTAACCTAATTTCATGGAAAATCCATGTGAAGAACATTTGATTTTGAAACCGAAAGTAGAGAGAGAAGGATACATTCATGACACAAAAAATCTGTACATAAGTACTGGAAATATAATGTTCTGACATGGAAAAGGCTAACCAACACTTATATCAACAAAAGGCTAGGAGAGATGTGATAAGAACGGTCTCAATTACGGAACTTTAATCATGTGCAAAGGATTTGGCTAAGCATATAATCCTAGAATGTTTGAATCTTACAGTTATATTGATAACTCATTTATGTTTAACACACATGTTCTTTCATAGTTAAAGGTAACCTATAAAATCTCAATATTATAATTGATATATAAGTTTTTATGAATTGACTACCTGTTCTGTTTTTAATTTCTAGTTGTTCACTACTTAAAACAAAATCTTATCTAATTTGTTTGTTGTTTGCTGTTTATCAATGACATTTCTATCATGCTATTCATATTAAAATTTGGTAACATATGTTTAACAAATATTACATCCTTTTCATATCATGTGTTGTATTGTTTTGTTATGCTTTTTTGTTCTTTATTTGTAAACAATCTAGAAGAGCAGGATAACATATCTATTTGGCACATTAAATCTGTAGCAGACACGATGTTCTAAGTTATACAACCTTTCATCTTTTTCCAGTCTATTTTTAATATTCCGCCCTTTATATCAGGCCTTTTTAATCGCCTGGATGCTTTAGCCCGGTGGGGCAAAGAACAAACTATGCAGCAATAGTGTTAATGCAAAATTATTGTGCAGCTGTTGCCGCCGTACAACAAATCGATATACGAATTACTTACATATATGAATATATTGATTATAGAAAAAGTAAACAGTCTTCATTTGCCTCGCACCTGATATCCTCGTAGACGATTTTGCATTCTTCATATAATACGAAACGTTTTACTTTGCAAAAAGATTTAAAATGCACGAACCAAATTTGTTGAGGTCAATTAATTTTCTTCCGAACATTTAGGTAATTGTCCAAACAACAAGCGTTACATATTGGTGTATCATTATCTGCCCTTTCTTTTGTACCTTATGCTCTTAATAAAGACATAGAGCTACAATATAAATCAGTTTAATCCAACAACAATTCAAATACAAAGGATTATTTTATTTAAAATGATTTCATTACTATTGTGTCGGAAGCAGTGAATCATTTATTGATTGGAAAATCACGTTCTAAAAATACATCTGTGAACACAGTATTTAAATGGACGCAATCAGGTTTGTGTATTTTGAATTCATGCTTTTATATTTATTAAGTAAGGCAAATATTGCTACCGCATGCACATTTACTGGTTTTTCTTTCATTGGTTTAATTTCAGCCGATTAACACACCTTGCAACATGTCTTTATAGAGCCATTACATGATTTTCGGATCCTATCAAAACAATTTTATATGGGTGTGCCCTTTTGTAGAATAATGACACATTTTAAACTTTTAACACGTTATCCTTTCTTGAAAGTATATATACAAAGCAGAAACTTGTGGATATATACATATACTTATTGGTCATTAAACTACAGCATTTCTGTTAAACATGATTTTTAAAGTGATTTCTTTATGGTAAATGATTTCTTTACAATTATGTCAAATAGAGTGACGTATTTAGTTATCGGAAATTCCCTGCTAAATATATACCCTTGTAGTGCAGGATTTAAATAGACGCTAGAGGACCTATGTGTTTTAATTCATGTTTATACATTTATTTAACAAACAGTTGCTTCATCATATTCCTACTTAAGAAAAAATCACATAAATTCATACAACAAGTTACATAAGAAGATCATCAATTTGTTTAAATTCCATTCAATTGGTGGGATTTGTCTCTCTGAATTGCTGAAGTTTGTGTGAAGATATTTGTTCGCTGCCATTTGTTTGTTCGCTGCCATTTGTTTGTTCGCCATTATGTGTTTGGGGTCTTGTATTGGTATCACATCGTCAGTTTCGTCGTCGACAGCGAAGTCCGAATACATTTTGTTTCCGGACAATAACTTTAGTATAAGTAAATAGAAATCTATGAAATCTAAACACAAAAGGAAGGTTGGGATTGATTTTTTGGGTTAAGGTCCTAACGGTGGCCGAATGGTATTCGTAGTTATTACTGTAAGTGTAACGGTTTATTTCTTCCTCTGTCATTACATAACTAGCATACATTTTCTGTTCAATATTTCACAGAATCTGGTGAAATAGAGTCCCATTGTCTACTTTTTCAGTACGGTACTCGTAATCAATATATACCTGACTATAATTATAAATGTTTCACAAAGGTAGAACATATTTGCATAATTTATCAATCAAAGTGAGATAATTATGAGCCATTTATATTGAAAAAAATTATATTCCGGAATCTATTTCATAGTGTGATTGTTCCGTAATTCCAATTTCTTTTATATTTATTTTTATATAAAGATGACTTAAAACATGATTTAAGGGGGCTCCTGGGTATAAATCATTTTTTTTTTCTCAAATTTAGGATTTCCCTATATTTTTTTATAAATGATCTTTATCATATACTTAAAAGAAAATTGAAATAAAAAAAATGTGGTCACCGTTCATTAAAGCTCACAATCTGCCTCTGGAAGAAGCATACATTTTTGTTAATGTCCATTTATTCTGTTGAGCTACATATTCTGAGGAGAAATACAGGTAATATCGAAATAAAAAAATAACCTAATTACAGAAATCGCTTAAATTTTACAATTATTTAGTTAATGTACAGCTTGTTTGAAAACAATAATAAAAAATATAGGTCACCGATGAGTTAAAAAAAAATATTTCAAGTTGAATGCCAAAAAAAGGCATTTTTGCACCAAAAGGAGATAATTTGGAGCTTTTTCAATGATATAAACATTGTTAAAGTCATCTGGGGCCAAACCGAATCGTTTTTTGGGATTTATTTTTGTACAATATCATAAAGTAATAACTAATAGTGTAATAAATAAAATGTGTAATGAAAAAATAAAGGTTTAATTTTTTGCTGAAATTTTTGTACCCATGAGCCACCTTAATAAGACAGAATATTTCACATGTAAATACTATACAGCTGTTGAAAATTGTTTTTGTTCCTATATATTGTTATTCTATGATTGATCTGGTTTCCACATTATCAACAACTACATCTCTTTTTGCAGATGACACATCGTTCAGGTATGCAGATCCATTGGCGGATCGAGGGGTAGGGTTCCGTTGGTTAGACTCCCCTTTTTTTTAACGATCAATTGATCTGAATGGGGACATTACTGTTTACTAAAGTAATGCCACTTTATTTCTACCTTTTCTTTTGAAAACAACTCACACTCACATGTACCTGTGTTTCAAATAGTTATCAAAGGAACCTTGCTTATAAATCTGATACGCCAGACACGCGTTTCGTCCACAGGCACTTGTTTCTGTCAACATGGGGTTTACTATCCATACCAGTACAAAAAACAACACAAGGTAGCTAACGGAAATGTTCAATGTGCTCGCTTCAACCAATATTTTATTACTTTCCCTTGCCCCTTTCACGAATAAAAGTACACCAGTCTGTCGGTAATTGATTTATCTTTACAATGAAACAACTCTCATGTACCTTGAGAATACCCCTCAAACAGTATAACACACTTGAGATGAGAATTATTGACCTTTTCCCAGACCATTGAATTTGTAAGTACTTAACTTCCGGTTTACTTAGGAAGTTAATAAAATTGTGCAATCCCATTAGTCACATTTTTAGCTCACCTGGCCCGAAGGGCCAAGTGAGCTTTTCCCATCACTTGGCGTCCGGCGTCCGTCGTCGTCGTCGTCGTCCGGCGTCCGTCGTCGTCGTCGTCGTTCGTCGTCGTCCGTCGTCCGTCGTCGTTAACTTTTACAAAAATCTTCTCCTCTGAAACTACTGGGCCAAATTAAACCAAACTTGGCCACAATCATCATTGGGGTATCTAGTTTAAAAAATGTGTGGCGTGACCCGGCCAACCAACCAAGATGGCCGCCATGGCTAAAATTAAAACATAGGGGTAAAATGCAGTTTTTGGCTTGTAACTCAAAAACCAAAGCATTTAGAGCAAATCTGACAGGATTAAAATTGTTCATCAGAACAAGATCTATCTGCCCTCAAATTTGCAGATGAATCCGACAACCCGTTATTGGGTTGCTGCCCCTGAACTGGTAATTTTAGGGAATTTTTGCTGTTTTTGGCTATTATCTTGAATATTATTATAGATAGAGATAAACTGTAAACAGCAATAATGTTCAGCAAAGTAAGATTTACAAATAAGTCAACATGACCAAAATGGTCACTTGACCCCTTTAGGAGTTATTGACCTTTATAGTCATTTTTTAACCATTTTTCGTAAATCTTAGTAATCTTTTACAAAAATCTTCTCCTCTGAAACTACTGGGCCAAATTAATCCAAACTTGGCCACAATCATCTTTGGGATATCTAGTTTAAAAAATATGTGGCGTGACCCGGCCAACCAACAAAGATGGCTGCCATGGCTAAAAATAGAACATAGGGGTAAAATGCAGTTTTTGGCTTATAACTCAAAAACCAAAGCATTTAGAGCAAATCTGACAGCTGTAAAAGTGTTTATCAGGTCAAGATCTACCTGTCCTGAAATTTTCAGATGAATCGGACAATCTGTTGTTGGGTTGCTGCCCCTGAATTGGTAATTTTAAGGAAATTTTGCTGTTTTTGGTTATTATCTTGAATATTATTATAGATAGAGATAAACGGTAAACAGCAATAATGTTCAGCAAAGTAAGATTCACAAATAAGTCAGCATGATCAAAATGGTCAGTTGACCCCTGAAGGAGTTATTGCCCTTTATAGTCAATTTTTAACCATTGTTTCGTAAATCTTAGTAATCTTTTACAAAAATCTTCTTCTCTGAAACTACTGGGCCAAATTAAACTAAGCTTTGCCACAATCATCATTGGGGTAATTTGTTTAAAAAATGTGTGGCGTGACCTGGCCAATCAACCAAAAAGGCTGCCACAGCTAATAATAGAACATAGGGGTAAAATGCAGTGTTTGGCTTATAACTCAAAAACCGAAGCATTAAGAGAAAATCTGACAGGGTTTAATTGTTTATCAGGTCAAGATCTATCTGCCCTGATGTTTTCACATGGATCGGACAACCCGTTGTTAGGTTACTGTCCTGAATTGGTAATTTTAAGGAAATTTTGCCGTTTTTGTTATTATCTTGAATATTATTATAGATAGAGATAAACTGTATACAGCAAAAACGTTCAGCAAAAAAAGATCTACAAATAAGTTTACATGACCAAAATAGTCAATTGACCCCTGAAGGAGTTATTGCCCTTTATAGTTAATTTTTAACATTTTTCATAAATTTTTGTAAATTTGTAGAAAATATTTTCCACTGTAATTACTGGGCCAAGTTCATTATAGACAGAGATATTTGTAGCAACTAGAATGTTCAGTAAAGTAAGATCTACAAACATATCACTATCACCAAAACACAATTATGTCTTAATTTATCCGTGTCTATTATTTGATATGCACAAGACCAAGGTGAGCGACACAGGCTCTTTAGAGCCTCTAGTTCGTAAATCTTAGTAATCTTTTAGAAAAATCTTCTCCTCTGAAACTACTGGGCCAAATTTAACCACACTTGGCCATAACCATCATTGGGGTATCTTGTTTAAAAAACGTGTCCGGTGACCCGGCCAACCAACCAAGATGGCCGCCATGTCTAAAAATAGAACATAGGGGTAAAATGCAGTTTTTGGCTTATAACTCAAAAACCAAAGCATTTAGAGCAAATCTGACACGGAGTTAAATTGTTCATCAGGTCAAGATCTATCTGCCCTGACATTTTCAGATGAATCAGACATTCTGTTGTTGGGTTGCTGCCCCTGAAATGGTAATTTTAAGTAAATTTTGCTGCTTTTGGTTATTATCTTGAATATTATTATAGATAGAGATAAACTGTAAACGGCAATAATGTTCAGCAAAGTAAGATCTACAAATAAGTCAACTTGACCAAAATGGTCAGTTGACCACTTTAGGAGTGATTGCCCTTTATAGTCAATTTTTAACCATTTTTCGTAAATCTTAGTTATCTTTTAGAATCTTCTCCTCTGAAACTACTGGGCCAAATTTAACCAAACATGGCCATAATCATCATTGGGGTACTTAGTTAAAAAAATGTGTCCGGTAACTCGGCCAACAAACCAAATTGGCCGCCATGGCTAAAAATAGAACATAGGGGTAAAATGCAGTTTTTGGCTTTTAACTCAAAAACCAAAGCATTAAGAGCAAATCTGACAGGAAATAAAATTGTTGATCAGGTCGCGATCTATCTGCCCTGGAATTTTCAGATGAATCAGATAATCAGTTGTTAGGTTGCTGCCCCTGAATATGTAATTTTGAGGAAATTTTGCTGTTTTTTGTTATTATCTTGAATATTATTATAGATAGAGATAAACTGTAAACAGCAATAATGTACAGCAAAGTAAGAACTAAAAATAAGTCAGTATGATCAAAATAGTCAATTGACCCCCTAAGGAGTTATTGGGCTTCATAGTCAATTTTTAACAATTTTCTTAAAATTTGAAGATTTTCAATAGCATTTTCCACAGAAAGTACTGTTATAGATAGAGATAATTGTAAGCAGCAAGAATGTTTAGTAAAGTAAGATCTTCAAACACATCACCATCACCAAAACACAATTTTGTCATGAATCCATCTGTGTCCATTGTTTAATATTCACAAGGACCAAGGTGAGCGACACAGGCTCTTTAGAGCCTCTAGTTCTGGTTTCTGGTAACTAGTATAAATAAACAGGTAACCAGATGAATTTGACCAATCAGATTGCACAGTTTAATTAACTTCCTAAGTGAACCCTTTTTATTTCTACCTTTATTGTTTTTACTGAGATATGAAAACCACTAACTTTCACCTGTACCTGTTTTTCATTTACCTTATTTTATATATTAAATTGATCATGATCAAATTATTTCAAAATTAAGATCTTGTTTCATGATAATTTATTGTCTTTTAAGAAAAATGATATTTACTTTAATATTTCAGGATATTATTTTCAATTATAATCTGTGAAATTATTTCCCATTATAATACATTTATTTGGTTTTTTATTTTACTAATTTAGCTTTTATTCAGATACACTATTATTATTCCATAGTATTCGCAACGATGAAGTTTTTTTTATTAACTATTCTATATTTTAACTTCCAAGATAGAATTTCACGGCAATGGAAAATATATTATATTGAAATCATTTCCTCCGTAAAAAAACCAACTACTGTAACATTTTTGTCGCCGGATCATTTTTCATCCGGTGCACTCGATTCCAATCTTATTTGACTAAGATTGTCAGTTTTCCTATCGAAGGTCGGTGGTTTTCTCCGGGCACTCCGGCTTCCTCCACCAATACAAACTGACCGCCACTCTATAGCACAAAAGCAGTGATGAAAAGTGGCGTTAAAAACAAAAAATCAAAATCAAATCTTAATTGTTTTGGAACAAGGGGCCACAAAAGGGGTCCAAATAAGCATTTTCCTAGTTTCCAGACAATAACTGGTGGAACGGCGTATGGCTCCCTTTAAATTTTACTACAGGTTTCCACACCACATTACGTTAGGATTAACTTTGGGGGTAATGGCTCAATCCATTAGGAAAATATGGGAATAAAAGGGGTAAAACAAGTGTTTCCTGGTTAATGAACAATATTTGAATACAATCTTATGTTTATATTACCTACCTAACACTGCTTTAAAATTATGTGTAAAGAAATGTTGTATTATCTTGAGATGATTAGCTGTCAATATATTTTCAGAAGTAACTGTTAAATGCTTTTATGGTGTATTCAAATTGGTAATTATGGTTGCAAACTGCAATCGAAATTCGAATTGAGATTATGATCATATCCGGAGGGAAAGAGTGGGGTTTTTTAAAAGGGGGGGGTAAAAAGAAATTGTGGGGTGGAACAATTTTTTCTCATTTCAATTTCAGAAATCAAAAAGAAAATTTCTTCAAATATTTTTGAAGAAACAAAATTGTGGGGGGAGGTCAATTCGTAACAGCATAGTGTATTGCATTAAAGCTGAGCAAGCTATTCTTAGTTGTTTTATTCATCTCAAAATCATATTGAGGCATTAAAGAAGTAAAAAGGTCACATATAAAAATTGCACAACATCATTGATCAGCTATAAATAAAATATGAAAAGGAATTAGGGTATAAGTTTTATTCTTTCATCTTAATGTATTGTATCGAAACAAATTGGGTTACATTTTAAATATAATTTTTGTGAATAGCAAGGAATGATTATCAGGTTGTCTGTATATAGTGGAGCGGCGCAGAGGACAATTTTAGAAATTTCAGTTACCTAAATATATACCTCAGGGCATTTAAATAGCTCATTGGAAAGCTGAAATCGTGCAGTTTTTTAAAATATGTGTCGTAAATATAAACTCTGGCACAATTATACCGAAAATCAGGGTCAAAGGTCATCACTTACAAAATCCTATTTTCATCTGGAGAAACAATACCATTCATATTTTTCAAAATTGATAATCTATTCAATAAATTATATGAGTAGTATTAAGTTGAAATGCGTTAATTCATACAAAATCTTTTTCATATTTGCACATGACGTCAGAACAACGTTTATTTTAACTTTTTCTAAGGTTATCCGTGGTATACAACTTATAAAGCCTAATAGTTACAGAATAACCGTGATATTTGACCTCGACAAATAATATTTCTTGAATACTCAGGATAAAAAGTTGCCAAGGAGTATCCGAAATGTATAATTGATAAATCAAACAAAATGTGCAGTCATGTTAAATGTCCTTTCAGTTTTCAAGGATTCGACATGTCAATGAGTTTTCTGAAAATGAATTCCAACTATCGCAATACAAGATACCTTTACATATTATATAATTGGAGTGATATATTACTCAATAAGCGCAAGCGTGTTGCAGAACAAATTCGAAAATTGTGACATGGCCGTTTTTGGTATCTATGATGAGTTTATTTTCATACTAAATGAAACGTCGAAAAAATATTGCAAAATCAAATAAAGTTACCAAATATTACAATAAGAACTAATTTCATGATATTTCATCTGTGTCATCAGTTATGTCGCCTGGACATTGTTACAACTACCTAAATTTTGACAAAAACTTAAATAAGTGCAAGTAAGACCCTGGTCCAGGCAAACACATGCTGCCATGCATGCTTTTTTCCCCTTACACGAACAAATTAGATCTTTTAGAAAGTCTGATGCCTTTTGTCAATCAAGGAAAAATGGCTCTAACTTGTGATTTTACGTAGTTTTCCAACCAAAAGCACATGGGGAGCCATTATTTTGGATTTCCTAAATTTGTCGAAATGGAACAAGTTGTTCGGAACAATTACTAAACTATTCATCTGGCAAGACAGACCCCTCTCTTCATTTCATTCTACGAATTTCCCACACCATATCTGGAGTCAGGCCGATTGGATCTTTGCAAGTGTTTAAAAGTTCAAGTACATTTTGACGTGGCGACGGTTCGCCTCTTATTTTTGGTTTTGTAAAGGGTAAACACTGCATCAGCGAGAATACATTTTCGTCTTAGACTAATGATTTTACCTGTTTCCGTTCAAACCGTTGTCTGATACTAAATCCCAGTGTTCCACATGTAGTAATTTTTTTATAAACATCCTGTTTAGAAAACCTTATATTTTTCGAAAAACTAAGGATTTTCTTATACCAAGCATAGATTACCTTAGCCGTATTTGGCACAACTTGTTTGGAATTTTGAATTCTCAATGCTCTTCAACTTTATACTTGTTTGGCTTTATAAATATTTTGATATGAGCGTCATTGATGAGTCTTATGTAAACGAAACGCGCATCTGGCGTACTAAATTATAATCCTGGTACCTTTGATAACTACGTATAACTGAATTTTGGAATATAGCACGTGCCATGGAGTGAAATGTGTTTTACCGTCAATTATATGTCAATATTGTCCACACGTTCTTGGTTAAGGAACCACAGTTAGCTATACCGAACGGGACATAACAACCACTTTTAATATTTGTTATTTCAAAATTCGGTACACCTGTTAAAAATCTCTGAATCTCGTCGTTATACTTGACACAGAAACCATGTACATTTAAATTTTCAATCAAAGTCTTCGATCCGAACTCATGATACAACTTTATTGCAATATCAAGACTAAATGGAGAAATTATGTTATTACAATTTGACACCAGGCACTCTGCGAGAGCAGCACATTTTCGTCGAATTTCATGCGCATATCAATTGATACTGAAGAAAATGTTTCAAAAGACTTTTTGTCAAGTAACAAAACTTATCAAACAGGATAGCAACATTGCTTCTAACAATTCAAACGATACTTTGTCATTTGCAGGATAATAAAAACGATATAAATATTTTCCATTTTTTGTCTTAATATTGAGGCTGCTTCATAAAGTACATGCATATCGGTTTGTTCGTTGGTTTTGGTGGAGCTACATGTACTTAAGTCGGCTTTTATCTGAAGCAGTTCTAATTCTGCACCTTGTCCTTGTTGAGCAAAAAATAAAACCCCTGTAGTGCTACTCAAGTTAAGCCTTAAGTATAGAGGAATTACAGTATGTCTTACTTACTTTATCAGGTTAAAAAGACTGGTACATTGTCAAAAGTGATGAGAATACAAGAGACTTTTTTTCACGAATAAGGTCTCTGTCTGTAATTTCAAATACTCTTTCAAATACCAAATCATACGCATATTTATCAGTGGATTTTGGTCTATATATGCCAAGTATGTGGTCAGACATGTTGCGTGATACACTGCATTATTGAGCAAATTATCTTGCTATATTCGATTAATTATTTCAGCGTCAAATGCTATAACAGAAGCATCTTTAAGATTGACGAACCTTTCAGCAGATGAAATTGTATGTTATACTTTCATCCTTTTCTGAAACATTTTTCGGCAAATAATACATTTTGGTGTATTGTAATCAATATTTTCATGCACCAAAGAATTAGATAAATCGGAACTTATACCTGGTGATTTCTTTACGGCTAAAGAACATGATCATGATGATAGTGATTTTAAATTCTTATTAGTTATGTAGCTTTTATAACATGACCTATGCTACCTAAATACGGGTAATTCACTTGTTGTTTCATTGCAGAATTCATTAAAATAACTGAACAAATCATCACGTCTCTTTGCTGCAGCAAATATCAGACTTTGTATTCCAGATTCTGTTGATGTTATTAAAAATTCTTCAACAACAAGAGAATCGCAGATAATGCATTTGTCAACACCAACATCCACTCTCCTTTTTTTGGCATTTGTCGGGACCAGTCTTAACAAGACTTTTTAATTGTCCATTTGATTGAAAAAAAAATTAATCTAAACACACCTGAAAACCAAACAAACCCAACAGTGGTATTCACTTTCCCAGTTAAATTCAACAAAAAAGAAAAAAAAAAACCAACAATACCAAACAACATAAATTTATCACAAGGCTTTGGAAATTAAAAAATGAACGCTTGAAAATGATTACAAATGATCTTCGCTAAATCGATGAAAGTGGGATTATAACCACAACAATGTCGGTAAATCTGTGACAAATATTCGGACTTAAAATCTAGATAAAAAGCATATATTTAGCCAAATATCTATCTTATTATTAATTAACTTCAAAAAGGAAATCAGGTCGATAAAAGTATTATAAAGCGACCTTACTATTGCGCCTTTAAAATACACCTATACTGCACGTGCGAATAATGTTGGGTGCAGAAAGATGATTTTTCAGTTTTATTTTCAACCATTTTCAAATGCATTGTGCTTTACGTATAGGACTATTTGGAAATGCCCTTATATTGTATAAAGTTCACGAATAACTGTATTTACCAATTTCGTTTACTAATTATTTTTTAGAACGGGTTTGTTATGAATTTTTTCTACCGAATAAGCAGTGGGGTATTCGATGCAAATTTGGTAACGTCAGTAAAGGCTATTTTTAACGCCAATTGTACCACATTTGATATTTACGACAAACATTTTCCTAAAGCTGAAAAGTCGACAGACTATTTAAAACCTTAAAAATTCCATGAGGTATTTAGGTAATTTAAAATCGCAAACTAAGCGACTTTTTCAACATTCGCCGCTCCACTAATATTGGTGTTTGTAAATATTAGCTGATGGTCAAAATATTAAGCCCTTTGGTCGAGTGACCGCATCGAACGAGTTCAAATAGGCTTCATATAGTGTCGTTCAGCTTATACTTTACATTACAAAAATGCAGATACATGTAACCAGATGATCTATTTATCGGGTTATATTTGTGTTTTTTGCATTGTTATGATAGAATCAATTGTTTTCTTTGTTTCACAAGAAAACCGGGTTATATTTGTGTTTTTTGCCTTGTTATGATAGAATCAATTGTTTTCTTTGTTTCACAAGAAAACCCAAAATTTACTTGATTAATCCGGATCAAACTTATCAACCTCGGTACAATCATTATGACGTCAGTGATATATCCTTGTCAAAGTTATTTATGATGGATCAACGTAATCGACGTCAGTTATTGTATTAAAAAAGAGCAAAGCATAGCGACAGAGACAAAGGGACGATCGATAAATCTTTTTTAACTGCAAAACACAGAAACTTAAAATGCTCGTTTTGTAGGTAAACATGGCTAATCAGGCACCAGCACCGATACAGAGCTCTATACCTTTTGATTTAGAAAGAAGAATGAGTGAACTACATGTAGAATATTCGTCACATACAGGTATGAATGTTGTCATTTTAAAAAAACTCAAGGCAACAGTTGTCTACCGATGTACAAAATTCAAAAATCAATTGAGAAGACGACAAATCAAAGCTCCATTCAAGTCATATGAAACGATCTATAACGAATTATCATCAAATGATATATCAGTGAATGTTGATCGCACGCTTATCAACTTTGGAGTATTTTGAAGAGATTTAATGGATCATAATATTGATCAATAACAAAATCACAGCACGTGCAAAACGTGAAAAAAATACTTGACTTGAAAGCGCAATGACAAATGATTTTTTTTATATTTTTCATGTGTTCCGATTAGTTAATTGAACGTTTCCTTGCAGTTGTTCAATTATTTGTTGCATTAATTTGTTTTGATATAATCTGTTATAAAATTGAGAATGGAAATGGGGAATGTGTCAAAGAGACAACAACCCGACCAAATAAAAAACAACAGCAGAGGGTCACCAACAGGTCTTCAATGTAGCAAGAAATTCCCACACCCGGAGGCGTCCTTCAGCTGGCCCCTAAACATATATATACTAGTCCAGTGATAATGAACGCCATACTAATTTCCAAATTGTACACAAGAAACTAAAATTAAAATAATACAAGACTAACAAAGTTATAACAATTTACTTTCCACAGCAAGTTTGTTTACATTCTATCATCACGGTTTGTCCCGCACACTTGCGCTCTGCGGCAGCCGAAGATAACACGAAAGGTTAAGGTCACTGAATACCGGAAAGTATCGGCAAATTAGTGCCTTGGAAGTTAATAATTCAATATCAGTACATTTATAAAGATTTTGTTTATATAAAGAATTTAAAAAAAAAATGTTCATGTTCACTTCTTTTAAGGTACAATAAAGCCATTCAAGGATATAACATATATTCAACTTTTTGAAAATTTCACGTTTCATATGATGTTAAAAACCGATGGGATCCGACGAACTCTTAAATGTGAGAGAAACTGGGTGCTTCGAAAGCGTAAGCATCCATTGCTATTTATGCATTGACCATCATGCGAATCAATACTCAGTAAAAATGTCACATTAGCGAATATTACACAACCATGGTAAATTAAAGTATATACGGCTTTCTGTTAATATCTTGAAACATTGAAACAGCAAAAATGTTGTCACTACTGAGTCCGTATACAGACAAATCCTTTCAACACATTTTTTATGGAAATCGTAAACCTACTGTATTGTCGATTTCAGTAGTTCTTCTCATTTTATACCACAACAACCAAATTGTTGCACTTTCTTGTTTTGCTATAGAGTTGTAGAAATATATTATAAATTATATTTCAAGCATTACCTTCACATTCATGCAGAATTTACAGGGACAATTTCATTTAAGTACACAATGACAATTTCAACCTCAAAGTAAATCAAATCACAAGTCTGCAATAAGTCAATTCTAAATTGATCATAAGACAAAATTTCGAGTATGAGACTAAAAAACAAATTCACTTTAGATATCGATTTATGTGAACATCTACACACGACATTATGTTTTACAAAATCAGCAAGATCTTCTTTTTTCTTTAAGATGTCGAACATTAAAATTAAGACAATTCGATTTTGATTTGTGTCTTATTTTGATTCCTTTAAATGCTTTTAAAAAAGTAATATGCAACATAACAAAATGCACATAAAAAAAACTAACGAAAGTGGTGCGTTGTTCCTTTTGTTGTTGAATACATTTTTTAAAAATGGTGCAAAATCTTAGAATAACCCAACTCAGCAATACTGCACGATTATCATAGATAAAGACAATAACAAATAGTAAATGCAAATTAATACAAAAATAAAACGCACAATTTCTGTACGTTCGTTCTTAATGTCAAGCATCTTAAAAAACAGTAACAAATATTTCCTTAGGTCCACCAGATGACTTGGATGACAACAGAAAAAGATGGCTCGTGGTTGGAATTTGTGTGCACAGTATATTATCACCAGCTTTGAGAAAATATGTAGACCCGGTTGTTACTAACCTTTATGGTTCACTAAAGATAACTGATCAGATCGATTTACAAACACAACCACTACATCTACGGACATATGGCCCAGCAAATATCAACCTAAATTATGAGGCAATTAATAACAACAAGACAACTCATGGTTTTCGAACAGTTCTATGGGACTACAAAGTACAGAATGCTGTTGATTTGTCGAAGTTGTTCCTTCAGCCACACATGTCACATTACACAGCGTTTGATGGGTCGTGCGATTCATCGGCTCTACTTGGAATGATCGACAAGATAGACCAGTTTCCCGGAAACGTGCAGATAGTTGCAAGGAATGTAAGAGTTTACATTTATCTATATTCAGGGTTTGAAAATTTCTAATTAGTCTAATGCATGATTTTACAATGACTGTGTCGATGCAGCTGCTTTAAGACATTTTATCTTTGGTTCATATGACGTGGCTATGTACATTTAAAGATCCCGTCATTATGTTATAGTTCTATTATATATATGTCTTTATGTTATTGCTATATTATAAATTTGAAAATACTTTGAACGACAAAATCATTTTACTCGCGTAGTGGTATTATCAACATGTGCATTCTGAACAATTCTAATGAACATCTGAATAATTTAAACTCTCTGTCTGTTTCTGAAACAAGTTCTTACATAACTTTTGGTTTTCTAACCGTTTATACCACCATTCCCCTTGTGAAATTATATATTTTTTAAATACTTTGAACGACACAATTATCCTTTATTTCTTACTATGTGCCGTATGCATTTTCTAACGTCAAACACAAGAAGCAATGAATGTGTTTTTTAAATTTGATAGATGCTCCTTGGGCTTTTTTTGTTAAATATTTGTATGTTTCGCGATTGTGACACAGTGATGACTGCTGTACCATTGTTTTGACTATTCTACCTATTATGTTTGTTTTATTCACGCATCTTTTAAACGGAATTTGATGCGACTGTCATACAAGTGAGATGTTTAACGCTATAATACCAGGTTCAATCCACCATTTTCTACATTTGAAAATGCCTGTACCAAGTCAGGAATATGACAGTTGTTGTCCATTCGCTTGATGTGTTTTGTTATTTAAATTTGCCACTTGATTAAGGACTTTCCGTTTTGAATTTTTCTCGGACTTCAGCATTTTTGCGATTTTCCTTTTTTGTTTTTTTCAGAGACATAATAAACTCGGCAGTCGGCAATTCAGTGTTGTCATTTAGTAAGGTTGATCCTCACTTTGCAGCTGTTTATGTATTTCATACGCCTATTATGCGTTGTCGTGTATTATGGGTGTTTTAAGTTTATTTTTTGGTTTGATAAAAAGTGGAAAGCCAGTGTAATTAATAGAATAATGATTTGTTCATTTTTCCTTTGCAAAATTGTAAGCCAAAATCGGATGCATATTGTCCACTTTGTCTCCAAACTTAATTTCTATTTACGCATAGTCAATAGCTAAAACATCATTCGGTAACTTTTTAATTTATAGATCTTACATTTGTCTAGTTCGATTAATATATAAACGGAGCAATGTAACAAATATTCATTCAATAAAGTCACTTTTAAAATGACATTAACAACTTGCTAATTTCAATTAATGTTAATTTGTTTCATATAAAAAAGCGCACGAAAAATCGATGACTTACATGGAGATTTTATAATATTCGAGAAAAATGATAACAGTGTGCATAGTTTTTGAATGATTTCTGTTTGATGGTTTTGCAACCTTTTTTACCACAAGTTTTTTATCTGCTACATTTATGTATGCAAAGCTAAACTAAGAAACTCGTCAGTGCACACTTTTGTCTTTATATCCTTAAGTTTTATCTATATGATTGCCAATAAAAGCTCACTTTTCAAGTCGAATTTGTACCTCTATATTGAACTTATGTAGTGTACATATCATTAACTATCTTAACTTTTACAAGACCATGTATTATTAGTAACACCGAGTGCTACTGATGGTATACAATATTAATGAGACCAATAAACTCTATATTGGGTGACAGCAAGCTTAGACCCTATATGACCCATATTATCGTATTAGTCCTCTAGCACACTACGTGACACATTTATTTAACCAACTGTATTTGCATGTGGCATATCAAGGTGATAAAGTCTTCAGTGATAGGAACTTCTTCTATTGGTCTATATAGAAAATTAAAAGTTGTTAACTTTCGTGTATTTCTGCATTTGTTTTTAGTCTTATATACTAACAATGACCACTGTCATTTCCTCGATCTTTATATCTATATCATTAACGGGAAACCTAATGCCAAACTTTATGATAAAAGAGATGATTTTTTATTTCCTATCGTTAATAAACCATTTTTAAATGGTGACATTCCCTTGTCACAATCTTATATTGTGGTGTTTATATATCTCAACTTGGACGATTCGCTCGGGTATGTAACAACGTATTAGATTTTAGCGAGAAAAATTTATGTTTTACTGAAACATTATTACACAATGGATTTCGATATCACAAACTAGTCAAAACATTTACTAAATTTTATCATCGGTATAAGGAAATAGTTCGTAAATATAACTCAACATGCAGATATCGTATACATTCAGGTGTTTCACACCCAATCTGTTATGGTAATATTCTTTACAAAGCACAAAAATGTCAGTATTCACCTCAAAAGCTTACAAAACTTTTAAACACACTTACTAGGAAGGGATATAGTTACGATACTGTTAGGTCAGGTCATTAAAGATTGCATATTTTGGCTTTAAGATTGATTCACTTATAGGGTCTTTGCATCGGAACTTAACACATTTATTTCAAAGAAAAACAGTTGTTTACATGACACGGGTTATGTTCTTCTCATATATGTTATGATAGTATGATACTAAACCCCTAACGGGAAGGAATGTGCCTGACATTCATATGGTGAAGACATAATCTTTCAATCAGTTTAATTGAGGTCTGAAGCTGACATGTCAGTTAACTGCTAGTAGTCTGTTGTCATTTATGTATTATTGTCATTTGGTTTATTTTTTTGTGTGTTAAATCTTCTGCCACCGGACTCGGACTTCTCTTGAACTGAATTTTAATGTGCGTATTGTTATGCTTTTACTTTTCTACATTGGCTAGAGGTATAAGGGGAAAGTTCAGATCTTATAAACACGTTTAACCCCGCCGCAATTTTGCGCCTGTCCCAAGTCAGGAGCCTCTGGCCTTTGTTAGTCTTGTATGATTTTTTAATGTTAGTTTCTTGTGTATAATTCGGAGTTTAGTATGACGTCCAAGTCACTGAACTAGTATACATATTTTTTC
The DNA here is from genome assembly GCF_963676685.1 of Mytilus edulis. NCBI lineage: Eukaryota > Metazoa > Mollusca > Bivalvia > Mytilida > Mytilidae > Mytilus > Mytilus edulis. The sequence continues at coordinate 21,146,338 of NC_092355.1, read as the reverse complement.
TTGCTACATTGAAGACCCATTTGTGGCCTTCGGCTGTTGTCTGCTCTATGGTCGGATTGTTGTCGCTTTGACAAATTCCCCATTTCCTTTCTCAATTTTATTTCATCGTCAATTTCGTGATCTGTTGTTTGGGCGAAACGTTTTATATTTTTCTACAAATGTCATTCTGCTTTTATACCAATGATATTCTTAGAAATGTATAGGAGGTCAGATTAATATATATAAGCGAAATATTGCGTGAATAATATTAAATATAACTACCAATTGTATAAAACTCATTAGTGTGTTTAAGTTAATTCTTAGGCACGTATATCATTTTCTTAAGTAACTGCATCAGTTTATTTACAAACTGATCCACGCCTAGATAGATTAAATGTTGATTATTGCTATTTGTAGACACTATATACATATATATTATATATACTCTAGGTTAGATCAAATATACGAAATCCTTGGGCTCATTGCAATTTTACAGAGTGGGATGCAGTAAAATACTATTCGTCATTACAACAGATAGAAGATTTTATCTACCTTCTAAACTTAAGTGCAGCTGAAGAGAGTCAATTCATCGCCGAAGTAAACAAATGGAGAACAAATGGTATTTAACTATCTGCTTATTTTAAGGTGTTCTTGGTTATTTTCCTAACATTTCCTTAATTTCCTTAATTTTTTAAATTATTTTTGTAATATCTTTGTCATTTATTAAAATCCTGGTACTCATACTCAGAAATTGGGCAACCAAGATACTGGGTTTTTGTAACCTATAGGCTGTTGAGTAAACGTACAAATTATACCAACAATATTCATTGAAACCATTAATAGGAGGAAGAAGAAAAACTTCCAGGATGATAATATTAGTTTCGGATACGATTTCTGCGTATCAATAGTAATGCTAGGAATCAAATGAAGACAACAGCTATTTTTCGATAGTCAAATCTCTTAAACCAGAAGCAAAAATACCAAACATTCAAACTCATGAGACGAAAATAAACTGACAAGGCCATGGCTGAAAAAAAACAACAACAGACAAATAGTCTACAACACACCACAAAGAAAATAAAGACTGTACAAGACTATCCCTGCCAAAGCTGTGAGTGATTTCCAGTCAGTGTTCAGGAAGGATACACATATCCTGCTTAACATGTTGCATCCGTCGTGTTGCCCAGGTTAGAACAAAACCTGTAAAAACATTCAAAAACACATTATGAATTTCATGCGTCCGACGCGCTTTTCTGGATATTATCAGAAACACTCAAAGCATAACATTTGAAAGCCAAGGGTGTATAAAAACATAAACAGTTGAAGAGCTATATATATACCAGCAGAGGTATCGACACAGTGTTGTAAAAAATAACAACACGTTAAAAATTGCATGTGTCCAATGCGCTATTTGGATTTACCTGCATCAGGAACGCTCACAGCCGAATATTGAAAGCCAATGATGTATAAGAACCTAAACTGTTAAAGAGCTATATTACCAAAAGAGACATAAAAAAATTGTGAAATTCATCTAAGATCAACTTGCCTCAGGGAGTAAAAACCGTAGTTTCTAATAATAAATAAATTTATTCACGGACAATTTTAGAAAGAGTTATTATAAATCATGTCAGTACAGACGTACTATCGACTGTGTTGATGATACCCTCGTGAACTATAGTCTAGTCCACAAGCTGATCGATCCAGTGCTGTAAAAAAATGAAAATAGCAAATGATAAATATTTATGTGTCCGAAGGGCTTTTCTGAATTTATCTTCATTAAGTACTATCAAAGCTAATAACTTGAAAGTCAAGCATGTATAACGACATCAACAGTTGAAGAAATATATTACCAAAACGACCTTAAAAATAGCCAAATCCATCAAAAACTTCCTAACAACTCTTAATCAGTACAATTTGGGAAAAGGGGAGGGGCGGTATTGTAGTTACGACATTTGAAACATACCTCAATTTCAATTGGATGGATGAGTTCAACATAGTCACCACTTTATTGAATTATTTAAAGGGAGAACATCATCTTTATCATTGTTTATAGGGGAAAGTAAAATTAAAGGAAACTCAGCGTTATAATATTAAACATTCCCTGTTATGCATAAAATGACGGGTGCCGCATGTAGACATGGATCTGCTTTATTTTTTCTATATGTATTGTTTTCCAAACTCCACGTCCCAGAAAAATCCTACAAAATGCCTGCAAGATGCTGAGCTATAAAGGACTAATCTATTTTACAGGTGCTCCATCTTGGTGGTTATTGGTGTTTGCTGTCCTGTCCAATATATTTGATTATTCATTCTATATATGTTGTATATTACTAGGTACAGGTTTTTTACAAGGAACAACAATCGGTCTTGAATTAGTCAATGAAATCCGACAACAGATACAAATATTGGTGGAATATGCGGATGTTACTTGCAAATCAACAGATATGGAGTTTGCAAAAGTTCATGCAGAGCTCAGAGAAATTAGAAACAGATTAAGACACAACGATAAAAGAATCTCAACTCTTGAAAATGTAAGTAACAACCAAATACAGTATTATGTAGCCAATTCAAATGTGAAAGGGAGTTTCGAAATATTGCTTTGTTGTAGATTCCCTTGTGCTTTTTATCTTTTATTAGTGTGTTCCAATTATGCTCTCTATAGCTTTAGTAAGGTCTGATCTCTGCTTGTAATAAGCTGACAACAAAATATAAATGGTAAAGACGAAAAGTTCAGGATTGAATATATTCTATTCTAATCGAGCTAAAAATGTACTTGAAGTCAAAAGCTAAGTGTTTGACTTTGATGCGCTCATTGTGTGCTTTTCTTGACATTGTGCTATGCATTTAAAGTTGCAATAGCAATTCAATTCAATTCTTTATTAACATATAGTCACAAAATTACTAACAAAGGTGTACTCTGAAGATCATAAAAATTGTAAGTTACATGCATCTTACTAAATGAAAGTAGGTAGTTTCTTGATAAATATAGCTAAATTACGCAATGCAATAACTGACAGTGACACAATGACAGCATCTTTTGCATTTTCAGTACGGATGGGGATGCTGTATAATATTTTGGTATATTTTTTCCAAAGTTCAGTAAAAATACTTGTATAAATACATACATATAAATGATGATATCCATCACCAAAACATTCGTTACATAATGTACATATGCCATCGGCTCAAGCGATGTTATAGCATCTGCCAGTTTCCATGGGGATTTTAAGTTGCATACTCTTTGTTTTGAAATCCAGATTTTTGTATCCTGTTGAAGACGTAATAAATAATTTTCAAAACCAAAAAGAGTTTTAAATAACTTATAGTATTTGCCACGAGACGAGTTATCACTATTTCTGAACCACTTCTGAAGAAACTGATCTAGAAGAAAGTTAAACAATCAAAGTATTGGTTGAAATACATATAACATAATCTTCAGATGTCAACTTTAGATTTCACAAATGACAACCATTCAAATTCACAATTATCATAAAACTGTTATTTGAAAGTAAGCTCTTGTTTCTCTTCGTATATTTATTAATGCTATGTGCACATTGTCACAGCTATATTAATAAAAACAACATCTGAATCACCGTTCAACTTCCCTTTATACGATTTCAAATTAATGTAACTAGATAAGATCCATTACTGAAATTTGTCGTTGAATTTGGATTACATTTTAGATATATTACAATAACTCCATTACGATATATTCATATACTTTTTAAAATACCCCGTGTACATCTAACATTTCTAGGCATACCTGTCCATATGCGGAATGTCCTCGATTTAGATTTTATATATTCATTCTCGGAGCGGCGAACATCTCTAAATCGGTCAACGGAAATCATGAAATTGTTAAATTCGTCTCTATTCTCATCCCCTTATATATGTCTTAGATTTTTATCATAAATCAGATTACATAAAACTATAATGTTTTTCATTTTCTCCCTGTCAATGATAAAGACACCGTCTGACGAACGTCTAAAAAAAAACACACGTTTCCATAACGTTTATCATTACATCGACTTTTACCAGTTATAATCATCGACTTCGGTGCAACATATCTTATTGAGTCGTCTTCATATTATTTTCTTTCTTCACACTTACTGTTACAAAGTTATTGTCTTGGTCTGCTCTACCATCTAACCTTTCCCTTGTATTTATTTCATTTTGAAGCGTGTGGTTACTTTTGTTATTGATCCTGCACAAGAAATGGTTGGGTAATTATAGGTAACACTGCTGGGGCTCACTGTGAGATCAAATTAGCACTCTGCATTACCTCGTCGGATACAATATATTCGTCCCCCGTGTTTTTCCCGCTTTCATCTTACAGTCTGTTTATTATCGTCATACTGCGTTAGAATCTTGTCATGTTTTCAAAAGAGGGACGAAAGATACCAAAGGGACAGTCAAAAAATGAAAAAGACAAACAAACAACAGCACACACGACACAACATAGAAAACTAAAGAATAAACAACACGAACCCCACCAAAAACCTAGGGGTGATCTCAGGTGCTCCGGAAGGGTAAGCAGATCCTGCTCCACATGCGGCACCCGTTCAATCGTTTAGCGTCTCTCTCCCTGTTTGATCTTGATTTGTGTTTGATACCTTTGCTTATTTGAGCAGCATTGCCTCTTGTCCAAAGTAATGAAATTTCATTTTGTCGCCAAGGTACACCGAATTCCATGTAAAGTGTTCATACTTGTCTATTATACTACTAATAAGAACAACTAAAGACTTTCAATATTTTCATCTTTAATTACCCTACACTTAACCTCCGTGTTTACAGTTAAAGAAATAGAGTCTAATAAAACATCAAATTCACGCAAAAATTTCGTTACACATTCAGAAATCAACTTACAGAAACGTTTAGTCATTGATTTCCCTTATCTGTATGGTAATTACCCAAAATCAAATAGTTATAACTAGGCTAAACTCAGAGAGTACATTTTATCGTCTTTTACGTTTAAGGTCCACTCAATGCTCATGCTATGAAAAAAAGCTTATACATAGAACTACCATGTTTGTTTTCATTTTAAGCCAAAATTAAAGCATTCTTAATATTACCTTTATCTCTAGTGGAAACCTTTCTAGCTCTCCATATAACATAAAACTTGAAGTATATGATCTCTCATTCAAAATTCTCTTTCAAAATTGAAGATGATTTTTTTCAAATAAATCAATATTTTCATATTCTCATCAAATCATGTTGCATCACATCCATGGCTAGTTGTTTACGAAAAATAATATTTCCTTGAATTTACCAGTTGTAGGTAATACATTGCCGTAAAAAAATAAGATCATAAACATATTTTTCAACCATTCCAAATCGCAATTGTTTTTGTTTTATTTTGGGTTTCTATAGAATATTTTGGAAACTTGAGGTTACAGGGTAACCCTTACTAGCCCTTCCACACAGGTTAAAAAAAGAGGCGAACATTTGATTGGTTAGTTTCCAATGATGGATATTGTTTAATATTTAAAGAAATGTTATGTAAAATGTTGTCTATTGAAATGGCCTTGTATTTCTCTATTTGAAAAAAGATAAATTCTGCACAAACGTTTTGAAAATACAAATTCAACAGGACTAAAAGGGGGGAATTAATAGTGGTATAACACCTAAATCGACAATGTAATTTTTGCGTATATTTTTCCTAATATAATTCCTACAGCAAACAGAACGAAACAAAGACACCTTCTGATAACCCATCTCCGAAGAATTCCATATGCCTTGTTGTAAACATTATTGTAACAATTAAAAACCACAACATGCAATGCAATGGTGAAATGACATTTTTTTTTTCCAGTTTGATTTCATGTTATAGATTGAAAAAAACAAAAAGTAAATTAGCATTTTACGTGTATCAAAGTCTTTTTTAATAGAACAAAAATGACTGTTTATAGCGAAAGAATATTTCCCAGTATCGCTTTTACATATATTTGAAGCAGACAAAAAATCATATTTTTTCACACTTTACTTGAATTTTTCGAAAAACTAAGGATTTTCCTATCCCAGTAATAGATTACCTTAGCCGTATGTGGCACAACTTTTTTGAATTTTGGATCCTCAATGCTATTCAACTTTGTACTTGTTTTATTTGGCTTTATAACTTTTTTGATCAGAGCGTCAATGATGAGTCTTATGTAGACATTTGATAACTATTTACATGGAAATAAAAAGAGGTTTGGGACATATTATAATGTTACTCGTGTATGTACAAAAGAATATCTTACCACACAATTTATTGTAATCGACCGCTTTTTTTTCAAATATATCATGTATATTCCAATATAACAAATGCTGGTCATACTGCAACCTTGGGTCATCTGTTATATGTTCGCTGGTGGACATCATGTGTTTGCAATAATATGTCTGACTCGGATATTTAACGGTCTTGTGATCAGTTGCAGCTGGCATGAGGAGTAATCCTCAGTATTAACACATGTCATAATGATGTCAGTGCGTACGCCACGATTTCAAATTTAACATTTACGTATTCGTAAATATTTTGTATGAGGCCTTGTGATTAGAAATCAGATTCCTTACAATCAAAACGTACTAAAATATTACGTACATGATTCTTAACAAGATGCCGGTACTCAATTGGATAAATTAGCATATTCCTTGAAATTCCATGCATTTGCGTTTTACAATCTTGCACATTTTTCTCTAAGATTGATTATTTTATTCATTTCTTTGAAACATTAATGTGTTTGTTTGTTCTTCGATCTGTATTAATATCACTTTCAAGGAATAATTTAAACAAGAAAGTTGTATAAGAGACTTAAAATAAGTTCATCTGAAATTGGATTAATATTAAAAAACGTAGTGAAACATATACAATATGACTGACAAAAACATAAAGCGTATAGCGAAACAATCTTATGTCATGTTTCCGAAAAAGACTCTGTTTGAGTTTTTTAAGTTTGAAATTTGATTAAGAATTTTCCGTTTTGGTATCCTCGGAGTTTGATATTTCTGAAATTTTACTCTGTTTGTCTATTGACGAACATCTGCATCCTGCTTTTATAGTGTATGAATGTCTAGTTGAATTCAGGTAGATTCATTGTATAGCGCCATCTTGGATTGTACAATCACAGTTCAAAATCGGTCTAGTTATATGCCCACATCTGCAAATTTGGGGACAGATTTGCAATAAATGGTGAGACTGTTTTTTTTATACAAAGAAAACTTGTTGATTTATTGTATTAATCAAAATTTTAAGCGGTTTTTTTTGTTGTTTTTTTTTAAACCTTTTTTTTCACCAAATGAGTCATTTAAGGGAATATAACTCTTTTGGTACAAAATTTGTACTAGACTAAAAGGGATTTTTCAAATTTTTACTTGTAGCAAGAAAACATGTTCGGTGACACCATGTTTTCTTTCAATTTCTTAAAACATATTATGAAACCTATCTTTTCACAATTTATTTCAAAATTCTATCTCATAGAATATTATTTTTGCACACAAATGTGATTTTTCATGAATAAACAAACCAAATTTAGGCAATTTTAAACGACTCGAACATAGCTTGAAAAAAAGCACGGTGACCCATTCGTTTTATTATATTTTTGAAAAAAGCATAATAAAATCTTCATTTTGGCAAATTATAAGAAATTTTGTTTCAAAAAATGTATTCTTCTGATCTGCCTTAAGCCAGCTGGTCGACCTCTCTTTTTTGCAGACAGTTGCTCATCAAGGAAATACACTTTTCGAATATGGATCCTTAAATGGTATGTCTAATTTTTATCATCAACAACTTTTAAAAAAGAAACTCTATATGCTTTGTAACATACAAAACTTAAACCTTGACAAATATCAACAACACAAAATCCAAGAAAAAAAAAGAAAATAAAACCATTGTGTATTTATGCAAAAGTTTTGAGTTTTACATTAACCTTCATCAAACATTAAGTTATATGCACCATGATTGATTACTAAGACTACAGATTTAATGGTGATTCCATTAGAATAATTTATCAGTTGACAATTAAAAGATAAATGATAGCAGAAATCATTGGAACATGAAAGAACAATAAGAAACTTTCAAATTATTTTAAAAAAAAAATGAAGCAGACAAAACAGTATGAAAAACACAACACAAACATAGCAGGAATAGGAAACTCTCTGTAACCCGAGTCGATACTTGTAATGACAATTTAAGGAAATTAGAAAATGAAAGAAAGACCAAATGCAGAAGGGCAATTTTAAACAAGAAGGCCAAACAAATAAAAGACAAAGAGTACCACATATTGTCAATAAGGAGAAACAAAATGGTATTTGTTTCTTTTGTGTTATTTTAAGTGATTAAAGAATAAATCACGTGTTAAAAATACATTATGTGATACTGACTAATTAATAGTTAATGTTTACTTGTACATAACTGACTATGTAACATAGTTTTATTGACCTCTTGCATTTAAACAATACCAGTTTTATCTTTTGTGTGTTTTTTTTTATACCGAAAATAGACAAATTAACAATTAGAGGGCCGATGATAAAATATCAAGATCAATTGTTTTTGGTCTGGTTGGCTTTTTTATTTTAATTTGACATATCCGTTAAAATGCTAGTATTTTACAGACGCTGATATACCCGAAATTGAACAATGGAAACAGAAAAGTAAACTTTTTGTCGAAACAGACGTAGTCGCAGATATATTAGGAGTTCTAGAAACCCATTCTTGCTTGCTTTTGACAGGGGTATCTGGCATGGGAAAGACCCTGACTGCACAAAATATAGCTCTGAAGTTATCTGACGAAAAGGAGTATAGAATAGAGCCTTGTATTGATGTTAAAGATATCAAGAGCCGATACAAGCAAAATATTCGTCAGGTATTTTTTGTAGATGACATATGTGGAAAATATACAGCAAATATCAATGAAATTGAGAACTGGCTTAAAATTGTGGAGTTTGTTGAATGTATTCTGGTACAGGGCAAAACAAAAATAGTAGCCACTTGTCGTACTGAAGTGTTTAATGAAGAAGCTTTTCAAGAAGCTTTTAAGTTATTTAAAAAAGATGTTTACAAGTTAACAGTTAAATATTCACTTAAAGATAAAATAAAAATAGCCAGTAAATACCTGCAAAAGGATGACAAAATATTGTTAGATATTTTGGGAAATGTTGAATTCTCCCCAATAATGTGCTTCTTGTACTCACAGCATGTCAAGTTTGAGATCAAAGAGTTTCTAAATAGTCCATATGAAACATTTCAAATGGAATGGAATCAGCTGAAATCTTTTGATAAAGAGAAATTCTGTGTATTGTTACTATGCGTTATTTATAACGGCAGAGTTGATGAATCAATGTGTGATGTTTCAAACGAGTTACATACAGATGAAAAAAAGAAATTGAAGAACATTTTTGAATGTTGCAAATTAGGTCGTGACACATCTCGGTCTATACTTAAAGACAAATTGTACGCGTGTGTTGACACTTACTTTATTAAAGTAGATAAAGCATACAAAGTCATACACGACAAAATGTTTGACTTTTTATGTTGTTATTTTGGTAAAACATTCATTGCACCGATTCTAAAATTTGCAGATGATAAACTTATATGTGAACGTGTACAATTAGAGTCGATAAAAAAACCACATGGTGAGTTTACAATAGTTATACCTTCAACAGAGGAACACAAATACAATGAAAGGCTACGAACGGATCTTCAGAGTGGAAAGATACATTGTTGTTTGAACAATGTCCAAATGAGATATAAAGAATATAGGTATAAGTTTATAGATGTTGTAAAAGATTTCAACGATGACACTAAAAGACGATTTATTGACTTAAAGGACGAGAATGGGAATACGACCTTCATTATTTTATGCTTGCGAGGTTATGAAGAACTTGTTGATCTTTTTATATCTTTTGGAGCTGATGTTGAAGCTCGGAATGGTTGGTTCGCACCTTTGACAGCTGCGTGTCGTGATGGGCATTTAGGGACAGTAGAAATTCTTCTTGAAAAAGGTTCAAAGGTGAATCAGACTAATATTGATGGAGAAACACCACTATATACTGCATGTATTTGCGGTCATTACGGTTTAGTTAAACGTCTGCTAGAGGTTCGTGCTGATATAAACAAACCAAATAAATATTATCGTACCCCTTTATATGTTTCTTGTTTAGGTGGTTATGAAAACATCGTAAGATTGTTAATAGACGAAGGGGCAACCGTTTGTGATTGTAGCGATTCACTTATTGGAGCCACTTATGGAGGTCATGACAAAATAGTTGAAATTCTTATTAACAAAAAATGCGATATAAATTGTGTCGATTACCAGGGGAGAACAGCATTATTCATTGCATGCGAGGAAGGCTATACTCAAATCGCCAAGTTGCTTCTTGATAACAATGCTGACACATGCAAGTACGATTGGGAAGATAGAACAGCCCTGCATGCTGCTCGTATTGCTGGGAATGATAATATAGTAAGCATGGTGACTCAACACAATTCAAATGTTAATTTACTAAAAACATGTCAAACACCAGACAATACCAGAAATATGCTACCATTCGGGTGGACACCTTTATATGAAGCATGTACGCGGGGTGACATTAAAACTATCCAGTCACTCATCGAAGGCGATGCAGACGTAAACATGGAAAACACAGACGGCAAAACGCCTTTGGTTGCAGCTTGTCAACAAGGCAATGGGCAGCTTATTGATATGTTACTGAATGAGGGAGCAGGAATAATTCAAGCATTGATAATAGCCGTACAAAACAACTATCACAGCGTATTCAAACTTCTTGTATGTAAAGGAGTAGATCGAGGCTATAAAAAAGATAACGTACTTGGTTGGAAATCGCTCATGACATTTGCATGTACAAAGGGCTCAATTTTTGCAGTCAAATATCTTATAGAAAAAGATGTTGACGTAAACCAAATTGAAGACAATGAACATGCACCTATTTGCATTGCATGCGATAATGGCTACGATGAAATTGTTGAGTTACTCTTAATAACGGGCATAACATTAAACTATCACTGTATAAAGGACGGCAAGACACCCTTATACTTTGCATGCAAGCTTGGATTTGATAAAATAGCAGAAACTCTGCTTGTAAATGGAGCAGATTTTAAACAAAAAGAGGAACACGGGAAAACATTGCTCCACATTGCTTACAATAGTAAAGTATTTAAACTTTTATTAGACAAAGGTTTAAATTACTGCATACCAGATAAGGATGGCAGATACCCTCTTTTCGAATCAATGAATAAAGGTCTTGATGATATATCAGAGTTTCTGGTAGAAATGAAGTTCCCTATAGCCATCTCAGCGGATGATAATAAGACAGCTTTGATTTCGGTATTTGATAAAGGAAATACAAAATTATCAACCTTGCTTGTATCAAAAGGTTATACAAATGAACTACCAAATTTTAACAAAATCATGTTGTATTATGCTTATAGGCTAGGACTATTTGAAAAGGTTAAGAATCTTCTTCAAGATGGTGCCAATTTCAAGAACATATATGAATATGGATACACACCTATGATAATAGCTGATATTGCCGGAAATGATAATTTATCGCACTTTCTTCAAAGTAAGGAAGGCAAACATTTTCGTAATGAAAATACTTCCAATTTTCACATAAAAGGCGAAGTTGTATATGTAGCGAATATAGGAGAGGATGGAGGAGTATTTAGTATTACACAAGACGAGTACCGATATCTGTTCCGAGCATGTATGACCGGGGAAATAGAAGAAACAATGATCATTAGTATCAACACTAATATGTTCTTTAAATCAAAGGACTCGACTGGCAGTATTTGGTTTGAACAAACTCCATTGTGTTTAGCCAGTAGGAGAGGACACACTGAAGTAGTTAAACTTCTGTTAAAATATGGTGCAAAGGTAAACTTGACTAGCGATGACAATGAAATAGAAAACGTTCAAGGTTCATCCCATATTGTTCGATATGGATATACTTCATTGTTTGCTGCTCTCCAAAGGAAATATTACAAAATAGTTGAAATGCTTTTAGAAAGTAGAGCCAATTTAAACGAAGCCTTATATGATGCTTGCCGGGAAGGTTACTTTGACACTGCTAAATTTCTTCTAGATAAAGGAGCTGATCGTAATGTTAATTCAGTATGTCGGTTTGGTCAGACAGCTTTGTATGCTGCTTGCATCTACGGATCCTATACATTAGTTAAACTTCTGATAGAGCGAGGAGCAATAATTGAAACAAGATCAATAACAGGACCATCAAGTTTTGATGTTTATCATAAGATTTTCAAACTTTGGAAAGAAAGGAATGAAACAACGGGAAACATCGCACAAGCTTTGCTGCATAAAACATGTGAATACGGAGATTTTAGAAATGTAGAAAAACTAATTGACCAAGGGGTAAATGTTGATGTCTCTGACAGTAACGGTGTAACCCCTCTTATGTTATGTGTGCTGCAATTCAAAAAGTTCGAGATTTACTACCGATTTGAAATGATTGAACTTCTAATAAAAAAGAAGGCCAATATCTATAGAAGGGATAAGAAAGGCAGATCACCGCTGTCTCTTGCTACTTGCATTGGAAATGGCAGATTGATCAAACTTTTGTCAGATAATGAAGCGAAAAGATAATTTTAACTTTTATTTGCTGAATACTGTCGATAATGGCATGCTCCTGAACTTGGATATTTAATTTTACATTCTTTTTTTGTAAAATATAATAATATGACAGATATTTTAGTTTTGAATAGCCCTTATTATATATATTTCAGTTTAAAAGAATATCGGTGTTATATGTCATTATGGGGCATCAAAAGGAGCAAATGAATTTTCATCTTTTGTAATCAATAGAATGACGAATACATAGGATATGATACACTGAATACAATACCGATATGTCAATTGACTTGCACTTGCGACGCATGTCAAAACCGACTATCAAATAATCACTGAATTATATTTAGCTTTGAAAAACTTTCATACATCTTCATACCATTGTTAAAATATTGTAGCCAGTTGTTGTCCTAGGGACCGATGTAGCCACTAACTATATTCAGATAAGCAGCAAACAGCAAATTAAATCAATCAAATTGGTTGTCATCAAACAAAACAATGTAAAAATATCTAACTGAGAGAATCTTATTGCATGCAGAAGGATCGCAAACTGGACAAGATGCAAAAAAATCCAGACAATTCTTATCATAAGGTTTAGTTAAGTTTTTCAAAATATGTATTTTTTTTTTTTTTGTCATCTAAAGAATGAGCTATGATTATCTTATCTTCTTTTTCAAATATTTGAATTTAAGGAGTCATGACGAATTGCCTTATCCCTCGTCTAAAATAAATGACTGTCTGATAAATCAAGTGTGATTTCATTCTAAGCATCAATATAAAAATCTGTATGATAAACCAACTAATGTATTGAATATTGTGTGACAATTGTATTATTGTTTTTATTATTTCAAATTAAACAAGACTTTTAAAATCTTGATCACTGTACTGTTATAAAAATGTTATGTAATATTTTAATTTCATATTCGTTTTCAATTAGCAGTTGATATCAGTAAATTAAAAAAAAACATTCTTGAATTGCATACGCTCGGAATAGAAATACGTGTAATCGTATTAAAGCATTATCAAGTTTTTTACACGGATATTCTGCTTAAATCATCACTTTTGATTTTGAATTTTTCATATTCCAGGATGTGCATCATCTTTCCTAATCGTTGTAGATCTTAAAGATTCACACCTGTTACACGCATTTTATGATTATCGATAATCCTTGTATTTGCAATAGTTATTTGTGTTTCATATCTTTCTTTGGGTTCAATATTGCGCAACAAAAATTATATAAGTTTACAAATATTGGTAATAGCGGACAGCGACTATTGATAAACAATATATGTGTATGTTGTTCTATGTCTTCTATTCCGCAGGTCAATCAGACTTTGGGATTGTAAAATATATTTGTTTTTATGTATTTATCATTGAAATGCATGGATGTGAATAAAATATATATATTTCAAAGCGTGATGAATATAAAAAAGAAGATGTGGTATGATTGCCAATGACTGCATTGTCAGTTATCAAAGGCCCCGATATGACAATGTAAAACAATTCAAACGAAAAAACTAACAGCCTTATTTGTTTAAAAAAAAAACGAACGAAAAACAAATATGTAACACATAAACAAACGACAACCACTGAATTACAGGCTCCTGACTTGGGACAGGCACATAAATAAATAATGTGGCGGGGTTAAAAATGTTATCGGGATCCCAACCATCCCCCTAAAGTGTGACAGTGGTATAACAGTACAACATAAGAACGAACTATAAAAATCAGTTGAAAAAGGCTTAACTCATCAGATGGACAAAAATACAAGTGGACCTGGTCGGGTACGTGTACATCCCGACAACAAAAAGACACTAGGAACAGATCTGAGAGTACTCGCATTTATCTGAAAGCTAGTTCAAAGCCACTAACAAATAATAAACAAAATCCTGCATCTAAGACTAAACTATCAATCCGTACACATCTAACATCTAATGGATTTAGTTTTAAGACGTCATAAACAGCCAGAGAAATACATGACCTTGTTCAATGCCAAGTTACAGGTACCGACAGATTGTAGATCCATGAAGGTAATCTTAGAGATAGTCTGGTAAATATACATGATCAAATTCGACAAATAAGATGGTCGTAATAGTACTTTGTCTTGTTTCATCAAAAATTGGCTTTTACAGATCAGGTTATCATATCAAACATTGTAGTGGGGTGACCAAGCCAACATATTTTTTTTAAAACTTTCATTGATCACCCCTAACTGTTGGACAAATCATGAATTATAAACTTTATTTTTTGCCTGGTCTAGAATCGAAAAACGGTGCACATTTGTAATTTTAAGGTCAAAGTAGGAATTTGAGTCTTTCATTAGTGTAAAAAAAAAAAAAAAAGAGCTTGTAAATTCAGGAAATAATATCTGAAATGTGAAATAAGCAATACATTTCTACTGTCACGAAGGAATAAACAAAAGCAATTCAGTCTCGAGTCAATTTGGGAAAAAAAAACCACCAAAAGCCCATGTTTAGCGAAATTCAGGTGGACAAGAAAAAGACAAAGACAAGACAGAAAATGCGTTCGATTGTTACTTTGTACATTCGTGTACTTCAGAGATATATTTTCGTTTTTTCACGCAGTCTCTAAAGAAAGAATCAAAGTTTATTTTGTTATTTGTTGAATTATATACCGGTTACAAGCGACAAATATTTCACTAAATTACTGAATAAAATTGTTTAAATGAATTAAATGATAATATGGTAAGCATATTTGTTTCTGTTGAAATTGTATGGGCAGGAATTGTGAAATCAACAGCCTACTATAAACCCCGCAGAGGGTTTGCTGCAAAGGTCCTTTAAATACAAACATGTTCAGAAAACTGAGCTTCTAATTATTCTTCTCTGGGTTTAAACATTACCTGAGAGCCGTCGTGTAGTGGTGAGTACATCGGACTAATAACACAATGGTTTCTGGTTCGATCCCCGTTCCGGAGGAAAATTACAGGGACTGAATTTTCGGCTCTCCCTTGGCACCATTTGCGAGTATGGTCTTGAGGAAACGATAATATTCCGTCGGAGGGGACTATAAATGGCTGGCCCGTGTTAAGAGAGAGCCATATCTCTTGCACGTAAAAATCACCCTTGTATAATTTGAAAACGAGTAGGCTAATACCGCCACAAGGCAGCACTCGCAACCGCAAAGTGAAAAGGGATTAATATTAGTTGTAATTGTTTCCCAATCCACTATAAATAAATATGTTTAAATTAAACATTAAACGATATGTCTGACTTTACATAATTTGTTGGTTCATCGTTTTCATCGTCGTCTTCTTCAGAAATTGTTTGGTGGGCATGATGCTTCCTACATGTACGTGCCTCAGTTACTCCATGCGATCTCATACTTGAACAAGCCGAACTATGTATGTTAAATACATAACTTTCATGCTCTTTACCCTTGCATGAAAAAACAATTGTAAAATGCTTTAAATAAAGGAGTCACAAGTGCATCATAAGATAGTATTAATTTTAGGACACTACGATTAAACTGTTCACAAATAGTAATATGCTGACTGTTTTGAGAGAATAAATCCAAAGCCAACAAATATATCATGTAGCCCAGCTGAATTTATATCTTAATGATACTGTTGCTTAAAAAAAGGGCCCATGGCATCTCATATTCTTAATGTGGGACTATAAACGACTGCATAAATCATATTTCTTGTTGGGCAACAGTATGCAATTTTGATGTGCTGAACATATCCAAACACTATTTCAAGGTCAGTGGTATTTAAAAAAAAACCCAAACTCTTGCTATGTTTGGTATATGTGACTGGAGCATAGGGTAGTAAAATATATATAGATTTGAATTTTGATTGCCTTTTGTGAAAGCTGGTCCGAATTGGGGAACATTCTGTCAGTGTTTTCTGCAGAAATAAGTATTGGATCTTATGTTTGTTTGAAATAAGCTAGTTGGTTCTTAACAACACACCTTGATAGCTTGCTAACATCTTTTTGTTGTATTTTACAAAGGTGTATCTATGCCAACAAACATCACAGGAGCTTGATATTTCCAATAGCTGCTTAGGTCCACCGAATAGACGATGGCAACATATATAATTGAAACGGGCTTAAAAAGACACAAATATAACAAAAAGATGTGGTATGATTGCCAATGAGACAACTATCCACAAAAGACCAAAATGACAAAGACATTAACAACTTTAGGTCACCGTACAGCCTTCAACAATAAGCAAAGCGAACTATAAAAATCAGTTGAAAAAGGCTTAACTCATCAGATGGTCAAAAATACAAGTGGACGTGGCCGGGTACTTATACATCCCGACACAAAAAGACATAATGAACAGATATGAGTACTCGCAGTTATCTGACTGCTAGTTCAAAGCCACTAACAACTAATAAAAAAATCATGCATCTAAGACTAAACTATCAATCCGTACACATCCAACATCCAATGGATTTAGTGTAAAGACGTCATAAACAGCCAGAGAAAAACATGACCTTGTGCAATGCCAAGTTACAGGTATCGACAGATTGTAGATCCATGAATATGTATATGTTTATAACATACTAGTAATATTTAGTTTGCTTTTAATTTACTGATAACAAAATCAATATTTATAACTAAATACTTAGCAATACGAACCCCACCATAATCTCAGGTGAACTTCAGTTAAGGTTAGCAGTTGTATCAAAATATCTTTTTTGAATTCTACTGGTAAAGAGAAAACATGAATACTAAAAACCTCAGTGCAATCATAAAAAAACAAATTATGAGACCAGTAAGTTCAGAGTTTGGTAAGGTGAAATGTATTTATGTGGTCTGTGAAATATTGGAAGACAGCAACCCAATAACACAAAAACCAAGACATTTCATATTGCCGCTAGACAGTGAACATTCATTCGAGTCATTTACCCAAGTATTTACTCTATTCCCTACTAACCGACCTACACCACATTGTACATAAACACTATGTACGCTTACCATAATTAATATACAAATTAAAAAACAATATTAATTTTGCCGACTAGCCCGTCAAGTACGCTGGACGCCCGATTTTATTTTAGATATACAACATGTAATAAATATGATAAACATTGTTTAAGTAAACATCCACACATTTATTAATCATTGATCATTACAACTAATTTAAGAAAGTTCCTACCCGTACCAACGGCCAAGACACGCCCAGGAAAAACCAGAGATAAAACCATATAGTATTTGATGGTCACAAAAGCTCTGGAAACCTGTGTTCTACAGCAAAAATATCTTTCGACAGACCGTCTCATAGGGACAACACGAGAACTTGCGTTTATAATGAACTTTCTTTCCCAATCAAAAAAATACACTTATAATCTATATAACATTTCAAAAAATAAAAATAAAAATAAAAATATACAATACGCCCACAGCCTTGCGATATTAAAACCTATTATTAAAAATGTAATTTTGATGTGTACGCTTCAAAGGACGGCTAGAAACAAAGTGAAATACATTTACATGTATACCTTTTACCTGTAATCTGTTTTGATTACAAACAAATCCTGATTGGATAATACGGTGACCCAGGGCCGTAACTAGCCTCTTATAATATTGAGGCAAAATATATTCGCCGAGCGTAGCGAGGTGAAAAAAAATTTGCATGGGGTCTCGGGGCCGCTTAATTCCCCCAGAAGCTCTGAGAAAAATAACGGAAGATCGTGCATTCTAATATTTTCCCGCGTTTCGATCAGTATAGCGGGAAAATGTTGTATTCTCGATATGGGAATCGTCAATTTTCGGTAGGCCGAAGAAATTTAGCCAATCAGAGGACTGAGTTGTGGTCATATATAAGGTGTTTTTTTTTCTGTGGTAGCTTCACTTCTAGCCGTCGTATTGACCGTGTAAACCAATGGACGCCGATTTACAGCAAGTTATCCAGACAGAAGTACAGAATGCCGTTCAATCCACACAGGACCAGATGTTGAACAGTATGACGACGTTACTGGATTCTCGTTTAGAAGGGTTCCAAAGAAGGATACAGGACAACCAGAAAGTGCTGTCGGACACACAAATAGCTAGGATGGACGAATCTTTGACCGACAGTTACAAATTCCGAAAGAGGGGGAACGAAGAACAACACAAACATAACCAGAAAGTGTACGCCAAAATCAGAGAAGTACATGCAGAATTTGAGACAGACAACTTGACGCAGTCAAATATTAACAGCGCCAAAAGAAAAATTTCAGAAGGTATGGACCTGATTAAAAATCGTCAAAAACTTATTAAACTAGCCGATTCTTCAGACGCGGGTTGGCGCGTGGTAGAAGAATACGTTACCAATCCACTCGCTGAAGATTCCGAAGACGAGAAGAAGATGTATAAAGCGCAGAGTAGAGCAGAAAGCAAGCTGAAAAAGGAAAAGTTAAAAAGACGCCCAGACCGCAAGAGCATGCCATACACACAACAGGCCCAAGCAAAAACAACAAATTCGATCCCTGTAAACGTTAGTGGTGGATCCAGGTCTGATGTACGACCCGGTAGATGTTTCTATTGTAATGAGTACGGGCACTGGATTAGGAATTGTCCAAAGTCTGCTGCTGAGCAAAAACATAAGATAAGTATTGATACTAATAGTATATGTAAAATTGATAAAGTAGAAATGTATACTCACCCAAAAACAGATCTAGCATCGGGTGAACTCTATTCAATGAGGAATGTTGAGTCAATAACACAGACATCACGTGATGTCCAGTCAATGAGCAATACACATACTACTACTATAGTAAATAATAACGGTACAGGTGTAGGTCATTTAAAAGAGAGCTTGGGCGAATGGAAGAGAATAGGTGCCACGGATTTTGTATTGGATATTATAGCAAACGGGTATAAAATTCCTTTCAGTACCATTCCATGCATGGTTGAATTACAAAATAACAAATCAGCAAGAGACAATCCCGAATTTGTTAAGAGCGAGATTGAAAAATTGCTAGAAAAAGGATGTATTACTCAAGTGTTTCGTAAGCCATATGTAGTTAATCCTCTAACAGTAGCTCATAATAGAGGTTCAAAACTCAGATTAGTGTTAGATGCAAGACATATCAATCCACATGTAGTTAGATTTAAACACAAATATGAAGATGCAAAAACTGCTAGACAATTATATGATCAAGGAGATTTTGTATTTTCTTACGATTTAAAAAGCGCATATCATCATATAAGCATTTTTGAAACAGATACTACATATTTAGGTTTTAAATGGGAGCATGCATATTATGTGTATAATGTTTTGCCTTTTGGGTTGTCAACCAGCGGATATATTTTCACAAAGGTAGTCAGGGAAGTTATAAAATATTGGAGAAGTACGGGTCTAAAAATTGTCATGTATCTAGACGATGGGCTCGGCGGGGGCAAAAACATGAAAGAGGCTATGTTAGCGAGCGAAAAAATCCATTCCGATTTGGAGAAATTTGGGTTTGTTCTTGCATCAGAGAAGTGCAATTGGGTTCCTATTCAAGGTCTAGACTGGTTGGGTTTTCATTGGGATATGATAGAAGGGGTTATAAGAATAACCGAAAAAAGAATAGAGAAGCTTTTAAGAATCTTGGAAGTTTTCAGGATACAATTTCACTACGGAATTAGGCTTTTTCGGGTGAAATTTATTGCAAGTATTGTAGGACAGATCATATCAATGCAGCCTGTATTAGGAGATTAGGCACGTTTAAGAACAAGGTATTTGTACCAATGTATATTGCAAAGGGCAAGTTGGAACGCCAAAGTACTAGTTAGTACGGACGCATTCGAGGAGTGCATTTTTGGGAACATAAAGTTGAAAGCTTTAACGAGATAGGATCTCGGTTAAGTCAGTTGACTTATAATGTACCACAAGATTATTATGTGTTCAGTGATGCATCTGGTACAGGTTTCGGTGGTTTTGTTACCACTGGTTCAGAGGAAGAACCTTTGGAAATGTTTGGTAGTTGGTCAGTGGCTGAACAGGCCGAAAGTTCGACGTGGAGAGAGCTCGAGGCTGTAAAAAGATTATTGATAAATTTTGTCAATATCCTCTCTGGTAAGACTATCAGAGTTTTCACAGATAATCTGAATATCACACATATACTTAATATTGGTAGTAGGAAGATGGTTTTGCACAAGAACGCTTTGTTCGTTGATGAATTTTGCAGAGAGAATGCAATTAAGTTAGTTTGGTTTGGTTACCAAGAGAATCAAACCAGTATGCAGACACTTTAAGTAGGGTAACAGATTGTGATGATTGGGAAATACAAGATGAGATTTTTCTATATCTTAATCACGTTTGGGGTCCACATGACATAGATAGGTTCGCGCATGATTACAATGCCAAGTGCAAGCATTTTAACTCAAAGTTTTGGATATACTCGTTTACAGTAGTATGGGGTGGATATAATAATTGGATAGTTCCACCACCAAGTTTGATTCCAAAGGTTATTAATAAGATTACAATAGAAAAATGCAATGGCACTTTAGTCATCCCGGAATGGACATCGGCACCATTTTGGCCTATGTTGGTGGATCGATTTGGAAATTTTAAGGATTTCATAGTTGACAGAAAGTTTTTTCAAGGGGAAAATCTGACTAAAAGAGGCAGAGGCAGTGCGGGATATTTGGACAACAGTGTTTCAAATTTAGATTGATTGCTTTAAGAATAGAATTTTAGTTTTCAATATACTTATGACGTTATTTATTTCAACAGGGATTACATTAGACAACACAGTGAAGGAGGCAGTCGAGGACAGTGGTAAAGAAGTTGGCAGTTATATGTACGAGCTTTATCCGAAGATGTGTGAACTGTTGATAAACTCTAAAAGTGACAATACTGTTAAATCATATTTTAATTCTTACAAACGATGAGAACGTTTCATTACTTTACAAGAACACAAATCTTTGCCAGCTCAGCCAGTTCATGTTGCACTGTATTTAACACATTTATTGAACAATAATTCTACTTGTCACCCTATTTCGAACGCAGTATAAAATAGGCATATGAGACAAATGGTCTAAACGATCCTACTTCAAACACTTTTGTAACATCAATTCTTGAAGCATCTAAAAGAGTAGCACCAAAAAAGACAGAAAAGAAAGATCCAATTACTCCGGAAACTTTAATCGAACTATGTGATATGTTTAAAAATTCTTTAGATTTACTTGTTATAAGGGATTTGGCAATGATGATTTTGAGTTTTTCAGGATTTCTCAGATATGATGAGGTCAGTTCGTTACGCTTTTGTGATGTAAAAGTACACGAATCTCATTTAATTTTGTGTATCGAAAAAAGCAAAACAGACCAATATAGGCAAAGTTCTGAAGTCTTGATTTCTAAGGGTAATTCATCTGCTTGTCCTTTCACAATGTTTCTAAGGTACACTAAGTTAGCAGGTTTCAGTGATTCTTGCCAGCAAAATTTTTATTTGTTTCGGCCTATTTATAGATCTCGCAATACATGCAAGCTTATTACTAAAGATAAAAAGCTAAGTTACACGGCGGCTAGAGAGTCCATTCTTAAGAGAATTCGAACAATTTGTCCAGAGGGAAACATAGGTCTTCATTCATTCAGATCCGGCGGGGCCACAATGGCGGCAAACGCCGATGTTAGTGACAGATGCTTAAAGAAGCACGGTAGATGGAAGTCTGACTCTAGTAAAGACGGTTACATAGTAGATTCCACTGAGAAACGTTTGAAGATATCTAAGGTATTAGGCCTATAGATTACCCCTTTCTTTGGTTTTCTATCACGTACGACGGGCTGTCGGCAAATTTGAATTTGCGTTTGAGTTTTATTTCTTTTACTGCCATGTGTACAAAGAAGGTATTGTTAGTGTGCTGTCAATGGCAGAAAAGGGTGTCATTTGTGTGTCTGTTGTCTGTAGTATAGAGAATACTGAGCGTTTCCCGGACTCTTTCTAACATTGAAACGCAATTAATTTTAAGCTATTTCTGTTGACAATATTCTTGTCTCAAAGCAAAAAACTCATTGTAATTTAAGACTTTTAGGTTTTACGGGGACAACATTAAAAGTAGACCGATATATGTAGAATAAAGCAAAAACCGAAATTCTCATAATCATTATGTCTGTCTGTTCTTGTCTTGTATTGTGCTTAATTGCAATTGATACTTTGGTGATTTTTTTATGGCTAGATTGAAATTAGAGTGACAGTGCAGTATTATATTTTAAGTACTAGTACTGCTTAAGTCGACACTAAGGACCATCTTGAACTTGTTTTATGGTATTAATGATTCTTTTATTGTTGAAGACCCTCCATCAACTATCAAGATGAAGAATAGGGAGAAAAAAAACTTTGGCCATTGATCATTTGTATTTTTTCTATGCATTAACTTCGTGTGAGATAAGGTCCTGTGCACGTTAACTCCATATTCATTTTTCTGTTTAAGAGTGTAAACACGACTTCATGCAAGTATAATCCTTCAATGTAAAAGGTCATATGGCCATACATTGACTTTTTTTAAAGATGATTTGATACCGGGAAATTGGTGGTCTTACTTTAATTTAAACCATGTAAGCTATCTAGTTTCATCTACAAAAAAAGCCAGTTTTGTATTCTTTGATATCAAGTTCAATTCTCCATGCAGAAAGGACAATTTTTTTTTGTGTCCAGTAGCATCGTATATTCTTAAAATAGTTTCTCGTACAATGTCTGGACATCGGTGGACATGCAACATGGCAAAACCACAGTTAACGAATGAAAATCAACACTCTGCAGACTATAGTTATAAAGTAGGACAATAAATTAACAAAAGACAAACCCGGGATACAGAAGTACAAACAATAGACCATCAACTCTGAAAACTAAAAGTAAAATAGAAACATGGATCTCGAAAAACATGCACGGGAGACATCAGAGAGACTTGCAAGAAACTTTCCGTGAAAACAATTTAGGTTGATATGAAGACAATCCTGTTTCAGTTTGGTTTTTTTTTTAAATTTCCAACATGAGGCAAATATTTGCCTCAATGTAGTTACGGCCTGTATTTACAAACCGTTAATACAGACATGTTCCCGCTATTACTAGTCGAAACGCGGGAAAATTCATCCATCCGTGCATATACCATAAAAACAAATATAAAAGATAAAAGATGAATTTGACAAATAGTACGTTTATCTACAAAAATAACATTACAATAAATCTGGAAAACAATTACAATTTGTTTATATTTGTTGTAATCATTTTCAGTCTAGTGATTTATTAAAAGACCTTAACCTTACTGGATGGTTGAATTGGTAAATATTATCATATACTCAACATAACAAATAATCCACCACATGTATAGTATTCATAATTTTTCGCTTTTGTTTAAAAAAAGATTGAGAAAACCCATGAATATGTTAAGCATAGCCTTGCAATCAATCTACGGGTTCAACAGAGAAAAATTCGTTTTTAAGCGGTGAAAATGGTGCTTTAATCCCAAAAAGTAAAACATTAAAAATAATCAAACTGCTTTTTTAAATATCATCATGAAACTGACAATCACAGTAATTTTCATTGTTTTCATGCATGTGAAATGATACCAAATAATTTTAATGAAAGTATGGAGATACAGTATAAATATGACAAAACACCGTAGAATATTAAAATCTTGTACTTGTTGTGTAAAATAAGGTCAAAATTTCAGATATTTGTTAAAAATTCGGATTTTTCGACGTATTTTTCCTTTCGTAAGAATTACATAACTTTTTTGTTTTAAAAGATAAACACGTTAGCAACTTCACTACCTCCCCTGTAACTGTATGTTATGCCCTTAAGACCTTCACGTCGTGCATTGATCACTTCAAACAAATTGATGTAGTTGGTGCGTTTCTTTAGTTGTTTAGTTTATACGAAGTCTCTCAGACCGTACAGAAAAACATACATACATAAGTCTTGCTGAATAATCCATCACACAGGATATGCAACAAAAGGCATTGGGACAACGTAGATAGAGACGATAACAATCAATGCAAATATGGAACCAGTTGAGGGGACCAGTTTGATGATTTAACTTTAAATGTATGTTATCTTTTTATCTTATGTTAGTTTTAACTTTGGGTCCGACTGATTATCGTCTTTAACATCTTTTGCAATTAAAACAAAAGACAATAATTCAATTTAAATATTTCAAATAGTATACAGTCTATTGAGACTTAAGATGAGCGTTTAATGTAAGTCTATTCAATTAGGGTTAAGTAGATATTTTACACATTTTTTCGTTTTACAGTCTTCAAGTATCATTTTTTTTTAAAGAATTAAACTCATAAAAGAATGTAAATTGAATAAAATCAAGAATTAAAATCTGTAATCGTTAATAAGAAACGGTTTTATTTAATTTTTGTCAGCCTTTCAGTTAGTATGTTTAAAATGTATAATTTTGGCAATTTCTCGTTCAATTAATTTGAATCGATTTGAAAGCTCTCTTATTGTTCAATAATTGAATGTTGGACTTTTAATCAAATAATTTTAAGGACACATTATAACGGACATTTATAAATACATGGGGAGCAATTTAATTCTAAAGTCATGCGAAACATATTACATCTACCTTTAATATATGGATCAAATACAACAAACGTTGTATATACTTGAATGACTAAGTTTTACTGTAAAACAATTGTACATAGACTTTATTTTTGAAGAAAATCATCTTTTCTTTTTAAATCTTACCGTTTACTGCTGTTAAAGTATTGTCTTCCCGCTCTCTAATTTCTCTGAGTCTAATTTGTAGGGTGAAACTTAACCAAACATGTGGTACGAAATATAATGACCATTTTGTCAATATTACAAACCTTTTGTGTGTTATAATTCAGGTATTTAATGAGTCTTGGTAAAGATGGATGACATTTTCAAGCAGAAATCAAACGATATATTTTCAAAAAAAGTCATCGACGTATTTGAGAACAAATCAGACAACGATATACTGGCACCTAGAAGTGGCGGTATAGATGTCTTTGAGACGAGAGAAGATATCTTTGAAAACCCAGGATATCAGGCTAACATTTTCCCCGGAGACAAAGAGACAGAATATCAGGAACCAACAGTAAAAGATAAATCACTCCAGGTATATGCACTTACTAGAATAAACCTTTTCAGGTATATGTACTTACTAGAATAAACCCCTTCAGGTGTATGTACTAATTAGAATAAACCACTCCAGGTATATGCACTTACTAGAATAAACCCCTTCAGGTGTATACATGTACTAATTAGAATAAACCACTTCAGGTGTATGTACTTACTAGAAATAAACCACTTCAGGTATATGTACTAATTAGAACAAACCACTTCAGGTATATGTACATACTAGATTTGATTATTTAGTTGTGTTGTTGGGTTGCTAGCTTATCATATATACATGTAATGCAGGATCTACTTGCACTTCCGTCTTCCGATGCATCTGCGATCAACTTGAGTTTTAATGGGGTTCGTGTTGCTCGGAATCTAGTCTTCTTTACTGTGTTTTACAGACTGTTGTCTGCCTTTTATTTTGGTATGGTTTATTTGCCACGCCATTGTTACTTCGTTTTCGCCTTATGAGTATGACTATTACTTTGGTGTCATTCGCCGCTATATCTTTGGTTGCCTCTTCTCTGTATTGTTCAAAATTTTAAAATAATCTACCTTAAATCACAGCCACATGTTAAACCCGACAATGTGTCGGTTTTATCTACTGCGTGGAAATACTGCGGACGGTACGGGGGCATATACATATGCATTGTACTTCGCCCGTCGTTCACCAATAAAGAAAGAAAGAAAATACAAATGATTGTTTTGAAATCATACAACTCGACTTTTGAATCAAACGTTGGCTATTATAAGTCAAGATTAAGAATTTAATTGCATTGTATAAGTGTTTCTGTATTCTATATTTGTTTATAAAAAAAATAATTGTGTCATTGTTTACCGGCATGCTCGTTGTTCTCCTCTTATATTTAATGCGTTTCTTATATTTTAAAATGCGTTTCCCTCAGTTTTAGTTTGTTACCCCGATTTTGTTTTTTGTCCGTGGATTTATGAGTTTGAACAGCGGTATACTACTGTTGCCTTTCTTTATGCATAAGCTATTTTTCACACGAATTCCAAGGACATAGAAAGGTTGCCTGCATGGGTGACATTGACTGTTCGGCAAGTACGCTGAAAGCACTACTCAGAGAATTCCCGTCATGTCATAATTAAGGTCTTTCCTTTCTTAAATGGAAAGACCTTACTGTATTTCGTTTGTTTATTAGGTCTTTCCACTTTTCCGTGGAAAGACCTATTGGTTTTCTTCTGATTATTATTTTTTTTTTTCTTCCGCCTAATTTTCTTTCCTTCGCAGTTTTTTTGTTTCGCAAGATGTCGCTTAGATATATGGTATATGATATCGAACAATTAATACGCTTTTGAAACTGACAGCTCGTAACCAAAAGCTTATCCATGTAAGAGTTATCTCCCAGAAACACTGTTTTTCTTGTTATCGCTTAATCTTCGCAACCGTATAAGAAACCGACAAATTTATTTTACCAAATTGCTGGTTATATCCTCAGGATGATTTGATTCATTTTGACCGAAGCTATCCGGAGACTCCATATGAGAGTTATTTCCCCTTTTATATTTGATATAAGTGATATGCATTTTTAACTGGAAAACCATAAGTGGTAGAGGCCTAGGGTCTTTTGATTTGAGGTCTTGGTCCAAAAAAATTATAATGAGGGTCAAAGGTCAAGGTCATGATTAAAATTTTGATTTTGGCTTGTTATCTCTTATTTTCAGTAATCATACAAGATATCGAGA